>NC_051097.1:4741038-5066038 GCF_901709675.1 Syngnathus acus
CTGTTGGAGGCTGAGAGCCACGGCAGTGTGGTGCTTTGCAGCCATATGGAGTCGCTGCTCCTCCCTCAGCAGCCTCCTGGCCTCGTCCCGCTCGGCCTCCAAACGAGCCAAGGCATCGCGAATGAACTCTTCCTGCAGAGGCAGGGAAATCGGTCACCAAGTCAAATACAAGCCAGTTACACTACATTCAACGTAAATGGATCTTATACATGGCAATGCGTGAAGTATTTACAAGGGTCACGCTGTCGTGAAATATGTGATAACCTGAGGTTGCGTAATAGAACCATATTCAATGGTTAGGTGGCACATGAGGTCAAAAAGGCAATGACATTTTTACTTTTCTCCTTTTCAGTTGCAAGTTTTAACATTTCCTATTTTATTACAATGCTTTTACATGCCAACTGGAAGTCAACATGCCAATTTACACGAAATGTGGGTGTGATTTAGGTATTTGATCCACTGGTTGGAAATACATTAGGAAAATACTCTTCTCACCATCTCTTTTTGGCTCTCAAAATCTTGCGGGATGATGATGGAGGATGACTCAGTCATATTTTCTTGAGGCAACTGGCTCTCCACTCCGTCTCCTGAGCAACATGATATATCAAAGGTCTTAATAAACAATTTTACTGATATTGCTAATGATACGAACCTTCATCTCGGGGTGCCATGGCTAAAGCTGAACTGTTGAGCAGCTCTCTGACCTCAGCCTTCAAATACTCGTTATCTTTCACCAAATTATCCAAATACTCCTGAATGAGGGGTGGGGGGGGGGGCAGTCATTTCATTAATTCACCAGAAAAGAATTGGGAAGCACATGCTTACATACCTGTGCTCGCTTCAATTCATTCTGGCTGACTTCCAGCTGAGCGCGGCCCTGAGACTCGTCGTGCTGCAGCCGGTCCATGAGTTGGCTCTGTGTATAATACTGCCGGTGGACCTGCTCCCTCTCGGAGACCAGTGTCTGGTAGGCGGCGCTGTACTGCTGCAAGTGGGCCGCCACCTGGTCCCTCTGCTCGGCCAGACCTTGAGCCTCCTTGTTTTTCTCTTCCAGCTGGTAGCAGGAGAAAGCCAAAATTAGCACAACCATCTGAGATAAATGTTTGGTATGGAAAAACAATAACAATGGAGGACAGAGACTCCTAAAGATTGTATTGAAACACATGTGTGAAGTGGAAAGGAAAAAAAAAAAAAAAAACACCAGGTCCTTCAATCATCTCATTTCACTTAATGAGGCAGAAAATGATTTTTAGATTTAGTACAAATGTTTGTTCATCTGCCAGTGGTTTGGACATTAGGTATATTTGTTCTTTTAATGTAGAATGTGTACGTTGGCTGAAAAAAGTTTGGCAAACAGTGACGCAGATGATGCGAACCTGCTCTTTCACGTTGTGCAGCTGCTCTTGAAGCTCGCCCATTCTGCGCGCCAGCTCCTTCTTAACATGTTGCTCTGACTGAATGGCGGTGGTCAGCTCCATGTTCTCATTTGTCTGCAAAACAACAGACACAAATATTTCAGATTAAAAAGGTAGCAATCTCTCTCGTTCAAAACTAAGCCTATGTGTCCCTCGTCAATCCTAAAATTAAAATAAATCCGGGGTGTACAAGTCAGTTGGGAAACATTGAAGCTAAAAAAAAAAAAAAAAAAAAACTCACCAGTTGAACAAAGCCGTTCTGCAGCTCAGCAAGTTGGTCTTTCAGCGTTCGGTTCTGCGTGAGCGCACGACTGATGGTCGCCTTGTCTGACTGAACGTCTTCGAGCATGCGGCGACGGTCGTCGCCCTCCTGGGCTTGGCGCTCCGCCTGCTGCTCCAGTTCCGCCAGGTGTGCTTCTTGCTCTGAGCACAGGCGACTCAGCTGCTCATTGTCGCGGAGCTGTGAGGAGAAATTGCAGTCTTGAAGATGCTTGGAAATACTTCAGGGTAAAAAAAATTACTAGATATCGGTGCACACCTGGGACTGGTACTGCTCATCGAGAGCGTCCTTTTCCTGTTGTAGAGTGTTGAGTGTTTCTTGTAGAGCTATTTCGCTCTCTGAGGGGCCTGAGGATTGCGGTTCTGCTGCGCTTTGGTCTTTGCTCTCTTGGGACAGTATTGCTGGAAGAGATGGACAAGAAACAGATTTAGGTCCGTGCAAAAATTCTATACAAGCGGTTCAAGGTAAAAAAAAAAAAAAAAAGGAGCCATATTGTTTCATTTCATTGTGTTATAGTTATGACCTAAAGTGTTATGTCATACAAATATTAGTTGCAATTGACTTTACTCCTGATTTAATGTCGTTCAGTGATAAACGACATTTTTCAAATTTGAGAACTGCAGTAAACCGATTGTATATTAAAGAATGTGACAGTAACCATTTTAGCTTACCTGCGGCATTCTTTAGCTCTGTGATTGCAGCTTCAAGTTCTTGAACTCGTTCAATGTTTCTGTCCCTCTCTTCTGCAACCAGTGACACCTTCAAGATGGACAAGACATTTGTACAATTAACCACGCATATTTACAATTTGGCATTCGCATATTTTTTCAAAGCTAATATCAGGTCTCCTTTAAATCTGAGTGTGGTTTACTTGTGTCAGCAGCTGCTCTGTTTTGTCCTTCCAAATGCGGCCGCCCTCCTGGATTTGCTCCGCATAGCAGTCTCTCTCCGTCTTTAGCTGAGCAACCAACTCCATCAACTATATGAACAACAAAAAGGTTTTAAAAGTCAAATGTGTTGCAAAGGAAAAGCAGCAATTTCTACAAATGGTATTACAGGTTTCTACACAATAAACAAGCCTGAACCTGCTGGTTATGAACTTCAATCTGCTGCTTTTCTTCCAGCAGTAATTGGATCTGCTGGTTGGCACTACTGGGATCCGACTGGGTGGAGCACTGGGCCAACAAAGAAACGCAGCAATGGAGACGTGTAAGAATCCCATTACAATACAAATAAGAAACAAAATTCTAATTTTTGATGAAGGTCCAACTGACCTGCTGCAACATGAGGTCGGCGATCTCGAGCCTCTTGCGGAGATCCTCTACCTCCAACCGCAATGCTCCCGTCTCTTGCGCTCTTTGCCTTAGCTGCTCTGAGAGCTCCGAACGCTGCTGTTTGGACTCGTCGCTTAAATTGCTGCAAACAACAAAAATTGCGTGCAGCTTTTTAGTCTCTTGCTGGTCTTTGATTATTTTACAAACACACATGCAAAATGGGACTAACTTTTGCCAAAACATCTCACTTACTTTTGTTTAAATACCTCTAGTCTCAGGGCGTCTCTCTCTTTTTCTAACTCTTTGTTATGCTGGCGGGAAAGAAAAAAAAAAAAAAAAAAAAACAAGAGAAAGAAGAGTCACAGAGCTATATGTGAAGCAAAGAATAATTTTTGATTCGTTTGAACCTTGTCTGTGTCTACCTTTTCCAACTGTTTCTGTTGCGTCGACACGGACGACAGTGTTCTCTCAAGCTCCGACACTCTTTGCTTTGTTGACTGCAGTCGGCTATTCAGCTCCTCTGCTTCTCCTGAACATGAAACATCATTTAAACAAAAAGGACTTGCCACTAGGGATTGTTTGTTAAGGTCAAACATCGTGGGAACACCCCGACCTGCTTTCTGCCGCGCGGCCTGTTGCGTGTACTGTAGTGCGGTCTGTAACTCCGATTTCTCCGACACCAGTATGCCAATGGTTTGAATGTGAACCTTGGGAGATGAAATAAAATGCGGCGATTTGTCTGATGCCCCCTGAATCAATCACTGTGTTTGCAATGTCATTACACTTTCAGTTAGTTAGGCCCAATCACTAAACAAATGCAAATCGTTAGCGCATAGAATTTATTTTTATTTTAAGGCATTGATTCTATTGGTTGAAGCCGTATAGCATTAAATGCTACACCATACAAAGATTTAAAAGTCATGTCGAATATGAGAATTTACCTGCAATTGCTCCCGCATGGTTCCCTGCTCTTTTGAAAACTTTTGTTCAAATTCCTTTCGCTCCTGAATGAACAGAAATGCAATTGTCATGAATATCCGGGAATGAGAGGAGCTACGGGAATGAAGATAAAGAGGCAAATAAAGACCTTCTGCAGCTGGTCTGTGAGCCCCTGACATTGTTGTGCCTGAGAAAGTAAAAAGATCACAAGCTATCGTCACTGCAGCGTGACACTAAGAAATTTAAGTTAATGTCAGAACATCAGATTTGGTCTTTTTTTTTTAGCTAAGCCAACAACTTTACAATCTACCAGTGTTTGGGATGTGTTTTCTTCTCCTATCGGGCTATACAAATAGCTAAGTACACTTTTGTAACTGTTTGGAGAAATGCATTCAGCAAGGGAGAGGGGAGGAGAATTGCATGACTTACGTGCATGGGTAACCATTTTAGTGAGGATACTAAAGGTGGCGTGCCATAAAGTTGACATGCAACACAGTTCGTGCACTTTGGGCATTCAAAGACTCACACGCAGCTTCTTACCAGCTGGTCAAGCTTGGTATTGAGCTGAGAGTTTGTTAAGTTGCTGGACTCCAGGGCAGCAGACAGCTCCTGGTTCCGGCTCTACCGTGTACACATGCATCCGGGAAAGAAGGGAAACATGGAAGAGAATGATAACGTGTTTGCGGCACACGATAAATAAAAAGGATAGGGAAGGAGAAACAATTGTAAATGTTTATCACAAGGGCAAACGATAGCAGTTTTATATGTGGTGAAAAAAAAAAGAAAATGTGACCGATGGAATGTGTGAAAAATAATTAACATTCCGTCATACGTCTAATTCTCTCTCGCCAATGGATGGTGCGCTGTCGCCATTCAGGTGTGCAGCAGATGACTGAAATCACAAAAATGGAAGAACCTAATTTAAAAAAAAAAAAAAATTCAAGAATTAAGTCAGATTTGTATTTGTCCGAGGTTGCAGCAACGTACTTCAGAGACCAGGCCGTTTAGTTGCTGAGAGAGTTGTCGCAAGCTCTCTGTGGAAGACAGCTGTCTGTGGAATAAGTGAAATTTGAAATAAAAAACCAGGTTGCTTCTAGGTAACCTGATTTTTTTTTTCTTTTTTAGGGACAATTGCTTCAGCTTTAGAAAACAAAATCTTCATCATACTGTGAGACTTGAGTGAAATAAAAAAGCCAACCTACCTATTTTCCTCTGATAAACTCTCATTGCCATTAGTGTCAGGGTAGTCCTGCAAAAAAAAAAAAAAAGAAACATCAACAATGAACACACCCCAAAAATAAAACAGCACACAAATGATTGACTGTGGGGCTTCCGTATTTTTTTCTTTTAAACAATATCTTCTAGACAACGCTACTGTTGTCCACTGTTGCTGTGGGCCTTTGTTTCGTGCTTCTGGTGAATTCAACCAAATTCTTATTTTCCCCTATTTATTAAGATGCTGAGCAATGAAACTGTGGTTTGAGCTTCCATGACAGAGACACACCTGCAGCATGTCAGTGTGGTGTCCGGCACTCTGAAGGTTAGTAGCAATGTTAGTGCTAGTAGCGTTAGACATGGGTGAGGGCCGGTCGAGCTCGGCCTTTGGAGGGGGACCAGAGGATGCGATGGTCTCCATGGCGGCAACGGTCTGAGGTGGCATGTACACAAAACAATATAAGTGTTATGGCGACGCCAAAAAAAAGCAACACAAAAGCTTTTATGCGCACTGACAACATGCTATTCATATAATAAAACACGAGACATGAAGCACTTTGCCAGCCGTTTTTTTGAGACAAGCTTATTTTGTGGAGCCTGTTCAAAATACCGTCATGCATGTGTTTGGCCTATCCAAACTATCATTACTATTTAAAATGCATGGTGGGGGAGAGGAGGGGGGGGGGGGGGGGGGTACATGAATGCAGCATTTTCTCAAAACCTCAAGCTGGGCACGTGCTCTGTGCACCATTCATTTAAGAAGTCGGTTAGAATGTGCGCTTCAATCATAAAAAAAACACGAGGAGGAGGAGCAAGAAGAGGAGGACGTTAGGAAAGCATACAAAAAAAGTAGAGCAGACACAAGGATAGATAGAGCTTACCTGACTTTTGCCATATGCAGGCAGGATTATTCCATTGCTTTGACTAAGTGCTTTGAGAATATTGTCAAACTGGAGACACGAGGGAGAAACGGAAGGGAATAGAGGAAATCTTTAGAAGAGAATGACAAAACAGCGTAGGAGGCAGACATTTTAAGGATTCCACACAGGAAGTTGTCTAGGAAAAAAGTTCCAAAAAATAGAAGGCGATTGAGTATATGAGTCTACTGTCTTAATATAATGTTCTTGTCTTATTTTATCTTTTGGAGTAAGTGTTAGAAACAACAGGAAACTGAATATCAAGTAGAAAAGCAGGAGAAGCAAAAAATTAGATGCTGCTTGACCGGGCTTACATTGTCTGGTGAGTTTCTGTCAATGGAGGTTGCATCGTATTGGTTGGGTCCCTTCATTTTCCTCTTCTTCTTGGCTCCTGCACCAGGTTGAACTCCTTCACCAACTCCTTTTTCTCCTCCAACACTGGTTGGAGTGCTCTTCTGCTGGAACTCCTTGAGCTGAACAACACGTGAAAGAAAAGATGTGATTTAAAATGATGTGATTTGCTCTGCTTTAATTTGTTTACAGAGAGGGTCGCAGCCTTGAGAGCGCGATTCGTGTTTATCATTTAATCTGCATGCATCAAGAAGCCACCTTGTTTTATGCTTGAATTTTATTCGCAGATTTTCAATCTGCTTTGACACAATTTGTCATCCACTTGTTAAGTATCTACGAAACAAAGTTGTGTTGTGTATTGCCATGATTTTATGGAGATAATTTAAACACTGTATCTGCTGTATTACTAAATATTATCTCTGGATGGGTTTTATTTTGCAGAATTGTTTTACGTGCCTGAGGTTTTCTATCTGTCTGGTGTGTTAAATGTAATCATCCCGACCGGCGGCTCTAGGTTAGAGGTATGCAAGCAAGAATGCACCCAACCTTGTCCCAAAACAATGTTAATCATCAGGTTCTGTTTCAAACGAAGCGAGGCAGAGCTGGTCCGTCTATTTTTTATTTGTCTATGTGCCTATTAAGTTTGAAATACTGACGATAGGAGTAAAATATCACACAAGACAGATAAATATACACAAATGTCGGCAGAGTGACTTCCTACAAGGTAACGACGCACATCTTAATGGAATATTGTAACTAGCAAACACGCCTAAGCCAAACACACTGCGGGACAGGGAAGAGGGCTGTCAGCTGTCAAAACACTCCCCGTCATTCTATCGGTGTCACTGGAACTTACGATCGACCAACAAAAGATAATCTGAAAAACGAATCATTGACACAATTATACTCGTACATCGCTTCCTTGTCATGAGTTTCCCCGTTTTGCTCATTTCAAATTAGCTAAGTTAGCACGTTCCGCTACGACGGGTTACACGTTTTAGTTTTGTCAGCGAAAAAGCAACTTGAACGCCTGGAAGAAAGCGATCGCTAACAATTCAGATGGTATCGCGTGGTAAAAATGTCACTTGGAAATAAAAACGATGAATATAATATTGAAAAGTTGATGTTAAAAAGCAAAGGCCTCAATAAAGCACCGGGCTTTCTTGGGCATCGATGTTCGAGACAACCGACAGAGGCAGAATAAGCGTCGGCCGTAGAGGTCGGAAGACGTGGAATGATATATGCAATCGTGACAAAATAGCACGAAATGGGGGAGAATAATAGTTGCTCTAAAACATAGCGGAATAATCGGGTTACATTTTACCTTTTTCTTGGCTGCGGCGAGTTTTATTTGCCTGCTCTGGTCGGCCATCCTGCTGCTGCTGTGGTGATCGACGACGGCCCGGACGAACCACGTCATCAGTTTGCTTTTCTGATGTGGTCCAGGTCTCTAGAGGGCGCACTTAACTTTGTTTCTTATACTCTATGTGTGTGTTCGTGTGTGGGCATGAATACTATTATATCTATCTATCTATCTATCTATCTATCTATCTATCTATCTATCTATCTATCTATCTATCTATCTATCTATCTATCTATCTATCTATCTATCTATCTATCTATCTATCTATCTATCTATCCATCCATCCATCCATCCATCCATCCATCCATCCATCCATCCATCCATCCATCCATCTTTGTAATTTATGTCACATAATACACATACTGAATATTATATTTTTATTATCATCGTATAGATGTAGTTTGGCAGCCATAATTTATACTAATTTTGCTTGTACAGTAATACAATTATCAGTACAGTTTTGTTTGATGTGTCCCGTTGTTTGTTCACGTTTTGAGTTTTGATTAAATTCATGAAAGTCTAATCAATAAAAGTTTTGTCATGCAGTACCGTATTTCTGATGTAATTACGCAACAATCCAAATAAATCATCTGATGCAACAACATGCAGTTAATGCAGTGACAAATAATCCACAGGATTATTTTTTTCCATTGAAATGTTTAAACATTACTCACTGCAGTGAGTCAACTTTGATTGCCCGAGAAGGGATATCAATTACAATGTGGAATCTAACCTTTGTGTAAAAAAAAAAAAAAAAAAAACTACCAGCCAGTTATCATGAGTGGCGTGTAACTGCACAAACCACGTCCCCAGTCCAGCCAATCAGCGATGACTTAGACATGTCGTCATAGACGCTTTCTACGTACAAATCATCAACGGCCAGCGTGCCAAACGGAACCAATCGGCGCGTTCCAACGCGCAGCCTCTCGTCCAATCGCTGGCCTCCACGATTGGGAAGCGGTGCCTGATTATATAGAGGCAGCGGTCGCATCATTCACTATCACATCTACTAGACAAGAATACTGACAAAATCTCAACTAGCGACAAGCGGAAATTCTTGACTACATTCCAAGTTTACACTCACTTAAAAGACTAAGGTATGTTCAATATTTTATTTGAAGCGTACTTTCATTTAATCTAGTTCAAATGCAGTTTTTTTGTTTCCAAATCTAACATTGCACGTGTACTGTTATGTCTTAAGAACTGTTCTGTCGTGTTGCACTCTGGTACAACTGTTGGTTTTAATTTATTTTGCCATTTTAAGACATAACAATTCCATGTATGTATGTAGTATGTTTTTAGAATTATTTCCCTTACCGGACAAGCTAACCCCGCTAGCTAACTACCGGCCTCGGGTAAAAAAAAAAAGTACTGTAATGAAAATGGATGCCTATTGCAGAGGAAAATCTTATGACCCACATATTTTACGTTATTGTCATGTTTATATTCAATTTCAAGAAATCTTCCGTCGATCCACGCGACTCGAGCCTTCTCCATTTAGTGTGGCTAGAAGCTAACGTTCATGAACAAGTTGGGAGACATGCAGTTATACGCCACTCTTTTCTTTTTTTTTTTCTTCTCCCTGTGCAGCTTTATTCGTTTTTTCAAGGGGCGCAACAAGACGATACCCAAAATGAAGTTCGTGTGGCTCTTACTGGCTCTGGCCAGCACCGTCTATACTGACGATGATGACAAGAAGGACAGTGTGGGAACCGTCATCGGAATCGACCTGGGCACGACCTACTCGTGGTAAGACGGATGCATTTAAAACAAATGATGATGCATAATTATTCTAGTACTAATATTGACAATTTTACCCCCGATCAGTGTCGGCGTCTTCAAAAATGGACGTGTTGAGATCATCGCCAATGACCAGGGCAACCGCATCACTCCATCCTATGTGGCATTCACCAGTGAGGGTGAGCGTCTGATCGGGGATGCCGCAAAGAACCAGCTGACCTCCAATCCAGAGAACACGGTGTTTGACGCCAAGAGGTTGATTGGTCGTATATGGGGTGACTCCTCTGTGCAGCAAGACATCAAGTACCTGCCCTTTAAGGTATTATCATAAGTATATGAAAGAATATTGCCAGCTATGACTTTTATTTCAGTAGAAGATGCATTGCAATATCAATCTAGCAGCACAAATAGTTAACTTTTTAAAAAATATATCACAATATTGGCAGTATTGAATGCTGTGTAACAATTGTTGATGTTAATAATGTATTACTGTGCATTTAACATTTCTTTTTTTACGGTCCTTTTCAGGTGCTTGACAAGAAGACCAAGCCTCACATCCAGGTTGACATCGGCGGTAATCATATGAAGACGTTCGCCCCTGAGGAAATCTCTGCTATGGTTCTGACTAAGATGAAGGAGACCGCTGAGGCTTATTTGGGCAAGAAGGTACCTAAAAATATAACACATGCGACATGTTAATTTCATGAGAAACGGTGTTGTAATAAAAGTTCTATTACCTCAGGTCACTCACGCTGTGGTCACTGTTCCCGCCTACTTCAATGATGCCCAGCGCCAAGCTACTAAAGATGCCGGAACCATTGCCGGGCTCAATGTGATGAGAATCATCAATGAGCCGTAAGTGTAGCATGATAAATTATCTACTTGCCCTTAGGTCTTTTTTCTTTGTCCTTAAATTTGGCATATTTCCTGCAGAACTGCTGCCGCCATCGCTTACGGCCTGGACAAGAAGGACGGTGAGAAGAACATCTTGGTGTTCGACCTGGGCGGCGGCACCTTCGACGTCTCGCTGCTGACCATCGACAACGGAGTGTTCGAGGTGGTGGCCACCAATGGCGACACCCACCTGGGAGGCGAGGACTTTGACCAGCGTGTCATGGAGCACTTCATCAAGCTGTACAAGAAGAAGACTGGCAAGGATGTGCGCAAGGACAACCGTGCTGTGCAGAAGCTGCGCCGTGAGGTGGAAAAGGCCAAGCGGGCGCTGTCTGCTCAGCACCAGGCCCGCATCGAGATTGAGTCCTTCTTTGAGGGCGAGGACTTCTCTGAGACATTGACCCGTGCCAAGTTTGAGGAACTCAACATGGTAGGTTCCCTTAACCTGTTAAGGAGTGATCATGATCTGACAACCGTTTTAATACATATCTTGTGCTGTGCAGGATCTGTTCCGGTCCACCATGAAGCCCGTGCAGAAGGTGTTGGATGACTCTGAGCTGAAGAAGTCCGACATTGACGAGATTGTTCTGGTTGGCGGCTCCACGCGTATCCCCAAAATCCAGCAGCTGGTGAAAGAGTTCTTCAATGGCAAGGAGCCCTCCAGAGGAATTAACCCAGACGAGGCCGTCGCCTATGGCGCCGCCGTACAGGCTGGCGTGCTCTCTGGCGAGGAGGACACCGGTAAACTGTCGCCATGATGCGTTTGGCTCCCCGATGGCTTTTAAAATTCATTAACTCAATCGTTCCCTCTTCTTTTCAGGTGATGTGGTTCTGCTGGATGTGTGCCCTCTTACTCTTGGTATTGAGACTGTGGGAGGAGTCATGACCAAGCTCATTCCCAGGAACACTGTGGTGCCCACCAAGAAGTCTCAGATCTTCTCCACGGCCGCTGACAACCAGCCTACTGTCACCATCAAGGTCTATGAAGGTAAGAAGGATGTTTTAGCCCAGGGCTTCTGCAAAATGAACTTACAGGCTAAAAAATAGGCCATCTTTGCAACTTGATCTCAATTGCATTGGTCTCTCTCTTCAGGTGAGCGTCCCCTGACTAAGGACAACCACCTGCTGGGCACCTTTGACCTGACGGGCATCCCACCCGCCCCACGCGGAGTTCCGCAAATCGAGGTCACCTTCGAGATCGACGTCAACGGCATCCTCCGAGTCACAGCCGAGGACAAAGGCACGGGCAACAAGAATAAGATCACCATCACCAACGACCAGAATCGACTGACGCCCGAAGACATCGAGCGCATGGTGAACGACGCAGAGCGCTTTGCCGACGAGGACAAAAAGCTGAAGGAGCGCATCGACGCCCGCAACGAGCTGGAGAGCTACGCTTATTCGTTGAAGAACCAGATCGGCGACAAGGAAAAGCTCGGCGGCAAGCTGTCAGATGAAGATAAGGAGGTCATCGAGAAGGCCGTAGAGGAGAAGATTGAGTGGATGGAGTCCCATCAGGAGGCCGATCTGGAAGAATTCCAGGCCAAGAAGAAGGAGCTGGAGGAGGTGGTGCAACCTATCATCAGTAAGCTTTATGGCAGTGCGGGTGGCCCACCACCAGAGGGCGGTGAAGAGAAGGATGAGTTGTAAGCAGGTTTAAATGATGATCTCGTCACTCGCTTTAAAATGGAAAAAAAGTAACAGCTTGATGTACATATTGGACTGATGATGGGACTCATTGTACGAGAGGGAGGGGCGGCCATACTGAATCTTCCGAAAGACTTTGAAGCGAGTTTAAGCTCGTTTGGTGTTTTCTTCGCCAGTGGGCGGAGATTTGTCAAGCCTGGATTCTCAAGGCTCACTGCTGCTGTTCTCAGGCAGTCCTGATGGGGATCATGTAGTAGTAGGGGGGAAGGGGGGGGTGGGGAGCACTATTGTTCATTGTTAGGCTGTCATAATGACTCCTCAAGGCTAAAAGTTATTTATTGAATTTGGTTGTTGTGTTTATGAAAGACATTGAAATAAATGTTTCATAGAAAATAAGTTGCTTCTACTTTATTTCTTAAGGACACATTTTGTGTACTGATGAAAGTAGGACAAAGGTGTAGTGTGAATAATCCCTGCCATATTTTAGTATGTTAAATTTGCTGCATCTGCTGTCTGCATCAAACATTGACACGTTTTGAGTCCACATATTGACCAGGATTTCATATGACAAATTATTTCAAATTGCCTTTATGCCTATGAGTTTCAACATTCTTTTTTTAAATGGGATAATTCAGACTTTCTGTTAACTGATCTGTGGCGACACCTAGTGGGAAGAGCTGGAAAAAAACTAAAATGCATGTTTGATTCAAAATTCTTTTCACTTTATTTCCTTTACAGCCCATCATGTTACCACAGTTACAACACAGTCATTGTGTATGACTCCTTGTGTATCCATTCCACCGAATACAAAAGCCAAGTGTACTGTCTCAGGACCGGCAGCCGGTGTGGCTGCAGAATCTGGATTGGCTCTTTGCGCTTCACCGCAATCTCCCACACCCTCTACCTTCCATGGCAGCAAACACATGCAGTGGTCCAGACGGTTCGGGGGTAAATCTCCCTCAAATTCCATTAGGGTCCATTTATTTTTTTCTGCAAACAGGTCATGCACCACTGAATTAAACCATGTTGTGTTTGAATAGTACATGATGTAAAGGAATTGTACCTATGTTGAATGTGTACATGGCATTACTGGCTCCGTCTGCAGTCAGCCCACCGAGGATGTAGATGTTGTTTCCCAGTGCCATGGCCGAATGTGCGGCCACGCCAGGTGGAACATCTCCTTCGGGCTGCACCAACTCCCACGTCATACTACCTTTACATTGCAAACATCAATGACATCAGCGTCAGACTCCTAGGTTCATGCTATACGATGCAGAACCAACCATAGTTTGTGAATCAGCATTTAAAGAAAATCTCATTTTACTATTTTCACTGGCATACATTTGACAGTCTTACTTGGATCAAGAGAGTACATATCATCCAAGATGTAATCATTCGCCATGCCGCCATGAATGTAGATCTTTGAGCCTGCTGCCACTATAACGTGTCCGTGTCTGACCGGCGGCTGTGCGCCTTGTGTTTCTGGCTGCGTCCAGGTGGAAGACACTGGGAAGACCACAATCATGCTGAAATATCCACATTTCTGTGGTTGATGTGTGGAAATAAGTCAGTCTAAAACTGACCGGTATCAAAGATGTGAAGTCTCTGGTCTGAGACTGGTGATGAACCTGCTTCCCCACCAGAAAACACGTATAATGAGCCACCCAAACAGGCCGAGTTGGTGTGATACGTCCTTGGACTGGGGGGCTCGCCCGTTACTGTCACATTCTCCCAGTGGGCTTCGCTTTCTGTAGATCACATCAGTAGACATATTTGTATCACGGTACTGAAACTAAGTCTTTTTTTTTTACCTGCTACTTTGATTTTTTGGATACAGTTGCGGTTGCCACTCTGCTCCGCTCCCCCGAACACCCATAAGCTTTGTGGTGGGCTTTCGGGCACCAACGTGCAGTGCTCATATCGAGCTTTTAGACCTTCCCAAGGTAATGCATCCCACTCAAGACACTCTAGAAAGGTCAAGAGATGATGGTTATTGCAACAACAGTTTACATATAGCAAAAGACAATCATAAATGCTCAAAAAGAAAACTGCATTGATTGATTCATTGCTGAACATCTTTTAGTAATGCCAAGACATCACAAATATGTGCTTATACTGCAATCTTAATTATATAAAGGTTGTCAATAAAAAATATTTATGTCCAAATGTTTGGAGTTTTTGTTTCTAAATATTTTTTTTTTCAGGAAAAACAAAAAACAACAGTGCAAATGTGTTATTAAAAACATGTCATTAATTTGTATATATTTTAGGATAAGGGATGACATCTGAGCAATCTGATTGGCCGTTTACTAATCGCTAACAATCTTCCTGCCTGTGCTTTGAACATACATGCAATTGGGTAAATAATTGTTCTTTAAATGAGAGAATTGCTAAAATCCGTACTTAGATTTATAGCGTGTGTATGCGAGAAGCTGCCACCAGGATTTGCTCCCCCAACGATGAGGATCATTTCATTGCCATCATTTCCAGACCAGTAAGTGCAGGTGTGTCCCACGCTCACGCCGGGTGGTTTCCCACTCGGTACCAAGGAATACCTAAAAGGGCAACAAGGTTGCAAACAAGGTTAGTAAATGTATGCAACCAAACTAATATTGCTGCTTACCATATTCCTTGTTTGGGCTTTTCTTGAGCTTCCAGCACTGGGAGAAGCTCCATGGCCGTAGATCTAACTAGGGAGAAATCAAAAAGCTGTGTATTGTAAAAGTCATGTTTCTTCTGGCAAAATATATCAACTCCTGATTAACCCATTTACAGATTCCCTGCAATTGTTACTGACGTTAGCAGCGCGTTGCTATGAACCAGCAAACTACTGTTTAGTTTTGAAACATGAGAGATTGTAGGCTTGTAGTTTTCGTCAACCAATCGTATCGCTTCTGCTGTGAACTCACACAATTTCTGTATGAAGATTACTGCTGTCATATTGTTAAAATATATTCGACTATGACAACGTTTGTGTTTTAAAATATTGTTTATTCGATGATACATCGCATATATTAATGTAAGAGGCTTTTTCATCGGTCCGGTACGAGTTTTCAGTGCATGAAAAGTTGCGACATCTTTCTGATAGAAGATCTCTGACGCTTCCTACTTCCGTCCAGAGACCGCTGCTGCATTTACTTCCAGAGCGTTAATCGGAATTACAAAAATTCTGTGCAAAACACAGAATAAACAAATCTCAAAAACACTGCTGAAACTCCCATTATTCTACATGGCTGTGCCACGCGTCTAAGCAGAAAATGACGTTCTACTTTTTAAAGCATCCCTTATACCAGTTAGAAAAATCAGATCATACCTGTCACTAATTCATATTTGATGTTGATCTGTTTTCTGCCAGTCGGGTGCTAAATATTGAATATGTTGCAAGGCATCTGTGACGTACCGATACTTTGGCCGCTTGGGCGAATACAACTGCAAGAATGAATGTAATGTTTGTGGATCTCTTTCACTTTTGTGACGTTAAACGATACGTACGTAAAGGGGTTCATGGCACGACGTAAAGGGGTTCATGGCACGACGCAAACCCTCATTTCCGACTTGCTGACACGATTTTTTTTCTTCTTCTAACACCTTGACTTATATATTTTTATCAACGAGAAATATAACTTGTACGGTTCATATTTTCAAAATCACACGTTCAGTTAATCGAATGCATGGTGCAGTTCCATATTTGGTCGGTAAGTGGTGCAATTGTCTTGGCAGTAGAATAATTTACGATTGAGGCCCATGCATCTCAGTCCAGTCCCCCTTTTGAGCATCACGTCCTGTTTTCCCTGCTCACCCTTGACTCTGCTATATATGCAAGATCAGCACGTTCTCCTCCTGCTCTGTGTGTATTTGTGGGCCCAGTACGATCAAACGATAAACGGGAAGATTGTTAAGCGGATCTTAACCTGTTTCCTTTCAAGGAAATGCAGGATAATTCTCCTTTTGTTTGCCCTTCATACCAACTGATAAGAACCTGATGGACCATGGGGGATTTTTTGTGGCGGAAAAAGGAAGATGATTATATTTTAATGATCCAGAGGAAAAGAAACTAGACGAGAGGGGAAAGAAGAGATACATGCAGATATGAGTTTTGTCAGCAAGAATTGCATCCCCAGGTTATGTTGTATTTGAAGTGGGTGGGTGGATTAGCAACATGAGTATTAATACATCAAGTTCATCTGGGGGTTACTTGTACACTGTCGCCGGGTGGCATATCAAAATAATACTTAGCTGCTTTGTCTGTTGACTCACATTTGAACCCAGAGGTGTGTTAAATCGTTCTATGATTAATCTGGATGGATTACAGCATTGTAACCTAATCACCGTTTTTGTCCATTACAGACACAAGCACCACTGACTTAATGTGCGTATTAAAAACATGTTTTTGCCTGTTAATCTGTTGTTTGCACGTTTTATTTCTCTCATGGTGCTTGAAAAAGAGACGTAATATAATATTTAGTTTTTATTTGGTTTGCATGTTCTTCAGGGTGTTCAGTGTGAAATATACCAACCAAGAAAATCTTATATCTGCCTATTCCTGAAAATGTGTCTGTGAACAATTACTGGCCATACCACATTTTACAGCTCATGACATAGCCAGGCTGGATGAAGATCCAGAGCCACTTTCAAGATGGGCTGTACTGGTTTGATTAAGCCTAAACATATTTTTTTTCAAACCATTCCTGATAGTTTGAATTAAGAAATGTTGCAGATTGTGTTGACTGACTTTACTTATTGGCTCTCGATGACCTCAGATTGATCGCATAGGATTCTTGATACAAGCAGTTGAGTTTGATGGAATTTCTGTAGGTAATATGGGACACACTTGCACCACATGCACAAACACACATGCGCACTGGCAGCAAGCATCAAATTTCTTGGAGTCTCATTTGCAGCCGTATTCTCTGTGATGTCTTTTAGGGTTTCCCTGCGTAAACCATCTGGAAGCTTCTCCAAAGCGCCGTCCTTCTTGCTGACCACTCATGGTAAGCATTACTGTGTAAGTTTTAATTGTTTTTTTTTAATCAATAGTATATATATTCTTTATGAAAAGTCACAATGAGAGCACCATCTCTGGCCATTCATCCTTCGATGTGCAAATGAGGTGGCCCTTTGCATCATTTATGGAGGGTATTATCCACACCTGCACTGTTTATCCAAAGAGCAAAGCCTCATCCATTATCCAGTATTTACCTGTTGACACTTATTAATATGGATGGGATCTTTTAAAGTAGTTATGACTGTGGCTGGCTTTAATGGCCGTGTGGGAGAGGATTAAAAAAACATCAGAAGGAAATGTGGCTTTTTAGTCACACTGCTTGTCATTTGCAATACATGCAAAATAGTGAAACCTTGATTCAATGCAACTACCAAATTCAGCATACAGAAAATAGTGTCCAGTCCACTCAACCTTTCACCAGTGCTTTTTAAAGTTTATTCGTTCCAGAACTGGCAACAATTGCCCACCATTTGCCACAGCACCAGTAAATAGTTAAATAAACTTTGACTATAGAGCAGGCTAAAAAGTGCGTGACAGTCATATTGGCTATTTTTCAATTGTTAATGCTTTAAGGGTTTTGGGTGTGTTTTCACATCTGATCAGGTTCTAAAGAGGACTTGAGTTAATAATGTTACCAAATACAATCAATACAATTCCTCCCATTAATTCCCGTTTGGACCAAATACACAGAAATAATTGTCTGAAATTCTTTACACTGAACTACCCCAAATTACTTTGGTTCTCACAGAAAACACAGATAGAGTTCACTTCTTCTTCTTGATGTTTCTGTCTGCTGAAAAGGCATTTTTTTTGTTATCACATAAAGGCTGTCAGTGTCCGCTTGGCCTGGCCTCATTGGATACCGGTGGGGTGCTTTGCTTTCATATGTAAATGTGACAAATAAGCAGCAAAGGCAAATTAAAAGCCAAGGTGGAGAAAGAGGGGAAAAGGCACTCCTCTTCCTCTTTTTTGATGTAAATGGTTCATCCCATTTCCGACAGGGTCTCTATGCGGCACTGCAGGGGGCTACGGTGACAGGAACTCCTTGTTATGAATCTAGGTCACTATGTCTTCGCTTTATCGGCAATTACAATATAATATGAATTATTTGTTTAGCAATGATTTGACTCTTAGTTTGATATTTGATGCACACTGGGTGATATTGTCTTTCTCCACAAGGTTTGTTCCGAGGTGAACGTTGCAAACGTCTACTAAATTCGACAGAATTCTTTCTACATTTTTTGTTGTATTTTTCTGGTAATCTAGATGCTTTTTGGCTTGTTGCCTCTCACAGGTCAGTGTTGGTACTACAACATACCTTTGGTTTATGGTGAAAAAAAACTAATGGTCAGTCTTCATTGCACCACATTTTAAGCGTAGAGAACATTCACCATTGTTTTTATGACTTTTTTTTTTTTGTCATGTGTGAGGTTGCTTACATTAGGAAACCATTTAGCTGTCTTCAGAGAAAAAAGTCCAACTATGGTCCAACTGCATGCTCCCTTTTAAACTCATCATCAACTAATGAGAATAATCAGTCTGCTTTGCCACTTAGCCATTTTGCTTGGCCGCTTATGCGTGCTGCCGGGAATGTTCTTCGAGGCTGCTTCATAACAGTCTTTTGAGTACAGCAGTTCAGATGTAGGAAGACATTTAAAACGACATTCCCGCTTTGTTCTTCCATATGCCCACATGCCAAACTCAGTGTGGGAACGACAAACATCCCCCGTACCCAGCCGTGCGAGTAGCGGCGGCGTTATCAGTGCAGGCCCGGGCTCTTCGGAGCGGGATAAATTTAGACGAGCGGCACAAAGCCAATGTTAGCAGTGAGCCATGTCGACATGGTCAACAAGGCTTTAGATGGTTGTTAACAGCACTGAGAGACCAGGAGAAGGAAGGCGAGACGTGTATCTGCCTGGGAGGACATGAGACAAGACAAATGATTGATACACACGCACACACTCATGCATGCACGCACGCACACGCCAGCAACATTCATTTATAGTTGGCAATCTTCACACTCTTCTTCTTCTGCAGGTCAGCTAAAGCTGTCAATCATCCAAGAACAGGAAGTTCTTGCTGTAAGTGGTGAGTTCCGTTCTATTTCCTCTCAAAATATTACTAAGTTTTGATTTTTAAAAATGACATTCAATCATTTTTGTTGACAGTTTTGGAAGCACGGGGTATGTTGCATGGGCACCAGGGGTCATGTGACTCCTATGTAAAGGTATGATATGCAATGTAATTGGGCTTTATATTTCCATCCTAGAATTGTACCACTGCTGTTTTTACGCAGTTCTGGAACGCTGCACAATGATGTGTCATCACTCAAGGGGAATACTTTTTAGTATCCTGGCTCATTACCAACACCACATTGGTGTCAAAATTAGATTTAAAGGCCTATAATTTACTTTATGACTGGTCAGCCATAAATTGTGTGTGTTTTTAGAAATGAATGGTGGGCTCTTGAAGGGACAGTATCATCCTCACACCTTATATAAATTATGAGCAATTTCATTAAAAAATCTATACAATTAAAGCTCAGATTTGATTGATACTTTCATATTTACCTTAATCTAGTTTACCTTAATTTAATTTTTTAGATAAAAGTACTCTGGCTTTCTCTCATATTCCAAAAACATCTGTTAATTGAAAACAAGTCCACAATTGTAAATGTGACTTGCTTGTCTTGACGTGCCTTGCGATTGGCTGGCCACCAGCCCAGGGTGTTTCTCTTGTCCAAAGCTAAAAATGTTGCCAGTTTTTGTAACGTGACTTATTTTGAGAACTACCGGTACTTGTTTTGTCAGGTGGGCATGTTACCAGACAGCAACCACAGAGAGCGGCAGAAGACGGCAATAGTCCGTCAGTGTAAAAATCCTGTCTTCCTACACACCTTTTACTTGTAAGCAAACACACAATCTACTCCTATAGAACTTTTCATCATGCTGACGTGACTTTTTTTTTTTATATATATATTTAACAGTGTGGTATGTGACAAGGACCTTCACAAGCGACTGCTCTTCACAGTGTGGAACTCTTACTGCGCCTCCAGGTATGCATGCTCAGGTTACAGGAAAAAAAAAACCTCTTGAAATGCATTTATTTGCTTACCAGAGCAGCAAAATACCCTTTACTTTTTTATTTATTTTAATAATTAATGTTGCCATTTTCTTCTTTGTATGTGTGCATGTGTTGCTTTGTCACCTCTCCCTCAGCAGAAAGGAAAAGGGTCAACGCCAGGGAAATAGGACATACCATGATTCACGTGTGTGTGTGTGTGTCTGTGTGTGTGTGTGCGTGCATGTGTGAATTTTGAACATATTCAGAATTTCCCTGCAACAAGAAAAATCACAAACAATTAATTCAGCTGTTGACAACAACAACAATAAAGATGTGGGAGACGAAAACATTTTTTTTAAATCAGACTCAATGGTTAAAATCGTGCGACGGCCCACAGATGAGGATTATTTTTAACTGGAGGACGACAAGCATGTTGTGAGGCTAGCAATATTGCAAACTGGGGACACGTGCCATCACTACTGTATCCATTCAGCTAGCCGTCCTCAGCACCTGCTTGGAGGCGCACACCCACAGAGCAATTCTGTAGAACAAATGAAATGCGTTTAAATCCTCCAGGCCCTGTGCATCGCAGATTATTTCTGCATTGATAGATTTAATTTATTGTGTGTTGGTGCAAGCTGACTCAAACTATGTTTGGGAATCCCTTGTTTGATTTTGGCTTGTTGGTGAGGTCTGTGCTGCACACTTTTGTGTTTATGCACGCTTGATAAATAAGGTCCCTGGTTTGGGCCGTTTCTGGGGCACAGATTAAAAGCGATTTGCTCCTCTTTGGGAAGCAATTAAGCCTCATTCCATCCAAACGTCTACTGGTATTTATTAGGAGGAGACACGAGTAACAGCCGCAATATTCTTCTGAGGCCTGCTGCAGTGACTGCATTCCAAAGAACTGGATTTATTAAAAGCAGAAGGCTGGTCTCGAGGAGAATTCATAAGAATATTGCACAAATCGGATACATATTTTTGGTTACTGAAAAATACTTCTTCTCTATGGATCATAAAACTAAGTCCCTCCCACTTATTTCAGAGCAGGATCACATAGATCAAAATAATTAAATCTAAGTGAAGCATTAAACTAAAATAGTATCGCGCTACTTTGCCGCATTCGATATGGTGGTAACATTTGCATCATCCGCATTGTCATCAAGACTGCCTATTATCCGAAGTAATAGCTTTACTTTGAGCCGCCAGTACATGCTTTTAACATGCTTATTGCTGATTTATAACTAATTTATAAGCAGTTAATGCACCACATTTTTTAAGGGTACCCACTATGTAAAGTGCTACTCTAATTATTTTTTAATCTGTGCATGTTGATGGATAATGAATACTCTAATGATGGAGACTGATAACCCAATGAAAATAATTTTCATTGCCCGCCCAAAAGAAGGGAGCCTGTGTCTACCGAATATGCTTGATAAATAGCATTTGTCCCACTCGAGTATTGAAAAGAAAAAAAGGTTGAATAAGTGCAATTTCATTCATCCAAGGGCAACACACTTTGAAAAACCACATCAAAATATGAATCTTTGTTGTTTTGTTCTACCTGGCCCCCAAATACATGGCCAATCCTTCTTTTGATTGAACACAATGGCACCGAGGTTGATCCCAACGCAAAGAGCAAGATTTGTTTTTTGTGATCATAATCTGCATTGGATGTATCTGTGAAAGGTTAAAAGCAGAGCTGAACCTCGTGTCAGTGAAAAGAAACCTTAGACCACGGTGAAGTTGCCTCATTGAGCAATGTGTTTTCAATTTTGTTCGTGTCTTTTTTTTTTTTTTGTTTAAACAGGACGAGTGTGCTGCTGGGGTGCATGAGCTTCGGCGTGCGCTCCCTCATGCAAACTCACAAGGTGAGTTCACACAGTTCAGGTACGCTCCGTAGAGCTTCTCCTCACACTTTCTATGTGTGCATGTGTGTAGGAGAGAGAGAAAGGCATGGAGTGCGTGTCTCCACCAGAGCATGAATCTAACAATTTAGTGCAATGTGAATGATTGGCAGTGGCCTTAATGCTCGAGAGCAAACACTTTGGGGTTACCAATGTTAAGCCACATACTTGCACGCGCGCAATTCTTGTGTTAGTTCCATCTCACAGAGGGAATGATGACATCTCAAATTTTTATGGGATGTCTGTTGTTGGGTGTCTTAATATTTTTATATCATATAATAGGATTAGAAAGTTTACAGGGGATAGATTTTCCTTGTTATCACCATCACAATTCAAGTTGACGAGTTGGTCTGAGAAGCTAACCAAACTGCAGCTACAGCAGAAGCTAGCAATGTTACTTTTTAATTTAAATTAATTTGCAGAAATACAGGACTGTCTCAGAAAATTTGAATAGTGTGATAACGTTTTTTTTTTTCTGTAATGCAATTAAAAAAAAAAAAAGGTCATACATTCTGGATTCATTACACATCAACTGAAATATTGCAAGCCTTTTATTAATTTAATTTTTGTTTTTTAATTGCATTCCAGAAAATAAAGAACTTTATCACAATATTCTAATTTTCTGAGACAGTCCTGTAGATAGCAGCTTTTTCATGGCATAGTAAGCTTTCAAGTCTTATGTCTTTTTCACATTCTCTCTTTTGTTTTGTTTTTCGTTTCTAAACCTTTTAGATTTTTGGAGGGTAACCAATGGAGAAATAATATCATATAATAGTGTAAATCCCTCCCTGCATACTGTAGCATCCTCCCCTCCCCCCTTTGCTGTGTCCCACTGCCTGCAGAAATCTGTCCACTCGGCTAAGATGCTTTTAAAGCGGAGATTATTGTTACTGTCAACATCATGGCATTATTTAGTACAATGAGACTGGGCTCACGCTTGTTTGGATGCCTGTGTCCAGTGTATGTGCGTGTGTCGGTGTCAGATGACGTATGCCCTTGTGACGGCAATGTCCTTGTTTTTGCATGAGTGTGTCCACATCATTCATATTACAAATCAGACGCCTGCTCCCTCCACCCGGATAGTTTTATGTAACACACACACAGAATTGCACACACCATCTGGCTCACAAGGCAGAAGTGCAGAGGGGAGGATGGGGGGTGTTCAGAGATGGTCATCAGCAACTGGAAAAAGCTGAAGGATCGTGCATAGTGACTGCGTGGGCCCTTGAGAAATTCTATATCGATCTGTGTGTGTATCTGTCCATTCTTAATGCTTTAGATATTCCAGCTTGATGCTGACATGCGCATTATCAACTTTCACGGCGCTAGGAGGTCCGTGGATGGTACTACCTGCTTGGGGAGGAAGTGGGCGTGAGGAAACATCTTAAAGTGCCTGCAGAAGAAAACTCGCATGACACCGGTAAGAATTTTTCATATCATGAACGACAGCACTGTGCAAAAAACAAAACAAAAAAAAAAAAAACACATATGGTAAGCATGTCAAATTTAACTTTTAAACTTGAAATTCTAAGCTTCTAATCTTTTATGTTAAAACACATACAGCACCAATATTTTTATTTCTATGCAGATTGTAAATTTAAAACAAACAAATGGAAAAACAGGTGCAGCAGTAACTGAGTGCAACTTTGTGCTGCGTGATGACGTACGTCTACTGTTTACATTTTATGACCGGCTGTGATAAATCAAACGGTTCCACTGACACGTGAACTGTGTGGTGTGCATGTATGTCTTCAATTTTAAGTTCCTATTTATGGTTCCTCACGCTATAAAGCAGGAATTTGAGGGGGGAAAAGAAAACCAAATACCAAAATAGAATTGTTTTTTGTGTTTAATGACGCTGCCTCTTAAACCACGCTCGCATCTTTTAACTTATACGTTGTCAATAATATGTAATTATAAAATGAGTTTGTATGTTATAGTAGTATAATAGTCATATTTGCTATCAAGGGCACATTCTAGGGATAAATATTTGCCAATTCTTGCTTGTATGTGTGACGGGCCTGTGGCTTCTTTGGATGTTTAAGCCAGGGATTAAACGGGGAAGAAAGTGAGGGTTTAGGAGAGTGACTACAGAGAGAGAGGGGGAGGGAGGGGTTTCTGGACCAAAGCCCGCCGCCGCGTCACACTCGCCATAGAGCAACACGGAGCTTACTCCTGTGCTACTCCGCTCACGCTACTGGTGTGGATGTCCCATTCACTCCATACACTTTGATGTGCATGATGGTTGTGTGTATGTGTGTGTGTTTATGAGGCTCCTCAGTGACGACAGCCTACATTAGGTGAGTACTATTATCTTCTTTGCACAACAGAAGTAAAGTTGCAAAATCGTTTAAGATCATGCCTCGAGTCCTCCTCCTCCTCCTCATCCACCTTTGTGCATCTTTAATTCCTTTTAGTCATCACAGGCTCACTCCCCTCTTGTGTGTTTTTTTTTTTTTTACCCCCAATTCTTTCCCCCATTTTCGACCACCGCCTGAGACCGCCATAACCCTCTGACCCCTTTTAAGCAGCTTAGTTTACCTTCTTCAAACAGCTGTTCTTGCACAATGGATTGAGATCCAAGAGTTGTTTCAAACTAATTTTGGCTGTTTCTGATTGTTAACAAGCTAGCCAAACATTGAAAAAAATCCCAGTGCAATTGAAACTGCAACCACAGTAATGAACATAAGGATAAATAATGATATATATATATATACACACACAGTCTTATTTGGGTACAAATTTGTTGCCGTTGTGACAATGTCTATTGGCATTTGACAAAATTGTATTGCTCTTCTACTACATCTCAACACAGTACAGATCCACTCCATAAAGTGGCGGTTTTGTTTTTATCATGGTTTACTCATTTCACGGGCTGACGGACACCTTTTCCAGTTTTTGATTGTGCTTGGCCGAACCCGGCTACTCTGCATCTCATGCAACTTTAAAACGAGTTTTCCCTCGAGTGGAAGTCTGGGACGGGATTAGGCAGCGACAGCAGACCATAGCAAGGCTTGTTCAAGGGTTAGTCGGACTTCTACATGTTAAGATATTTTTAATAATGCAGATAGGAGTGGAGCAGCAGAGGAAGTTGATTTCAGTTGAAAACAAGCACATCTGGCTTCAGATTGTGATCAGCTCATGCAGTGGTAATACTTGCCCCACTACTGTCTCATCAGATTCATATGCCAGTGTGCTGTCTCTCTCGCGCTCTCTCTAGTGAAGGGGCTGGGGATGGGGGGGGCGTGTGTGCAAACTCATGCACTTGAATATTGCCAGGCCAGCTGGCAGAATATAGGCCATGGCTCTGCTGCACAATGACGTGCACAAACACGGAAATGATCAAAAGCCCATTTAGTACAATACAACGGTGTGTGTGAGTACATGCCTTCCTGGTTCATCTTTGGGACCATGTTTTCAGATAGTGTTTAGTCTGTTACGTTATTGTGACAATGTTTAGAGATAAGCTAGCACTGCACCTCCATAATGTTTATTCCAATGATGATTTGCAGTCTAAACAGTAATTGTGCAGGAGTGAATTCCGGAGTGTGACGGCCAGGACCGGTAGAGTTGCACTCCACTGGGCCGCAAAATATGCGCTTATAATTTAATAAATCAGAAAAATAATGTTTTGATGTCATATCAAATTGATTGTATTATTGTGGTTGTGGTTTGTAGTATAAACATAAGAACAAATGCTAAAAGTTATATGTAACAAAGTCAATGGCAGGACGCTGTCTGGTTTCAGAAGAATGACAATTTTTGATTGTGGGGCAATTGGAAAGAAGTATAATACCGTAATTTTCGGACTATAAGTCGCGTTTTTTTTCATAGTTTGGGTGGGGGGGCGACTTATACTCAGGAGCGACTTTTTTTCACAAATTATTACTTGATCATTAACACATCACTTACTTACAAGTATAGTTGACCACATGTTATTTTTAGTATAGTTGATCACTTCACATGCTTTGATATCTTTATCTTGAACATATTCAAAACATGAAAAATAGAGAGAAAAAATCAAATAAAGTAATTAACACTTTAAAGCGCCATATCCTCTGGACATGTCCTCTGTCACCAGGATGACATAAAGGACGAGAAATTTGATCGATGGATTTAATGATTTGGAGTGACACAAATGGTTTGATAATATTGTTGTTTATGTGATAGTTATTTAAAATATAGTTTATATATCGTTGTATGGGCCTGTGGAATAATTTGAACTGCGGCGCGGCACACGGCATTGTTGACAAAGGACGATCGATAAAAGACGAGAAATTTGATCGATGGATTTAATGATTTGGAGTGACACAACTGGTTTGATAATATTGTTGTTTATGTGATAGTTATTTAAAATATAGTTTATATATCGTTGTATGGGCCTGTGGACTAATTTGAACTGCGGCGCGGCACACAGCATTGTTGACAAAGGACGATCGATGGATTTAATGAATTGGAGTGATAATAATAATTAACTTACTGATTGATGCCTATCTGATTAAAAACTGTCCTCATAAAATATGAATATTAAAATAATCGTTTTTTTTAACAAAAAAGATTAAAATGAGAGTTCAAAGTACCTTTACAAATTCAAATGTGACAAAAATAAATATAACATTTTATTATAATAAATACGACTACTAGTGCAGCAGTATTGCATTAATATAAGTTTAACAAGTGATATCTTTTTTTGTCAGCTAGCATGACACCACCCTGACACATTGATATATATGTCAGTAGGTTTGGGGTTAGTTAATGTAAGACATGAGCATTGAGCGTTTTATATTCATGGGGCAAAAGGGGGGTTCTTTATAATGACAAAACAACAGTGTTAAATCTTGCAGTACAAATGAGTCGAGCAGATGAAAATAAGGTTGGGAATAGACGGACAGGACTATAACTATTTGCATATTCAAAGTTGGGTCAGGGGAGCTGTTCAGTGCTGATTAAAATTTGATTACTCAGAATCAAATTTTTTGGACAAAATTGCCACACTTTCCTTCTACACAATATAATACAACAATATTGGAAATTAAATATCACTTTTCCACTCTGAATATACAAAATGTCAAACAAAAATACTCTACCGAGAGAGCAGGCTCAAGAGGCCATTTTTTTTTTAGTTCTTTTGTCCCAGACAAACTGTCACTCTGTCTGCATGCTCCTTATCTTCCAGACGATGACAACTAATTATACCGTAGGGCTGCAATAAAACCCTGCCTCCTTAACTTCTATTGAGCGTGTGCCGAGGGGCGGTACCCTTAAAAACTGTGCGTGAATGGCAGCCAAACATTCCTCAAATGCAGAAAAATGACATGGCAATTCTTTTTTTTTTTTTTGCTAACCCTTTGAAGGCTATCCATCTTATTGGTGAATTTAACACATTCAAATCAAGCTTTAGAAGACGCACGTCAGTAACGAAGCACCCGTATTCCGCTGTAATGACAAATATCAGTGGAGTGCTCGTGGTATTGTAAATAATAAATGGAGCAGGAGCTCCCTTCTAACATTTTACTCGCAGTTTGGCGTGGGAACTTAGAGTACTCATCTGTGCTTGCTGCTGTGTGAGCAGATCCCCCCCCCGTCGTGCATATATTAAAAATGCCTGTTTCTAAAAGAAATGGACGACTGTTAGCTTATTACACTATTATACACATGGACAAATGAGCCTGGGAAAGCAGTCTCGTTTGTTTTAGTCTGGTTATGTTAGTGGTGGCCTTTCTGTTTCATGTTAATATTTTTGGCCCTTTTTTGCTGATTTGGACTTAATGTCTGTGTTTTTTCCACGCTTATTGGTGCACCCACCTGGTTGTCATCAGTTATAGGCTATTCCATGTTTTTATTACCATTGTTTATCTTTCCTGTTTATTTTACCCCCGCAAGCATATATTTGATCCAGCGTTGCTCATTGTTTTATTTTTCTTGTATTTGGAACTCGTGTCTTCTGTTTTTTCTTCTGCTGTATGACTTAAATTTTGCTGTGATTGGCTGTCCTGCATTTCATGACAATGATGTCAGAGTTTTCAGAAGGTTTATTCAATTTATTAAACCCCCATTTGGACATATGAGAAAAAACAACTTGCCTGCGATGTTGTTCTAACATTGTTGCCTTAAATATCAATCATTTATATTTCAAAATTTTTACAACATATTCTTTTTTTCTAAAATGTTTTTATTTCACCTTATCCTCTCATTAATACTTTGATTGCATTTAGCTTTATTGTCTGATTCCCTATTCTATTGCCCTAATTTACCAATTTTACCCTTCTCAGCCTTCGCCTGAGCATCATCATCATCATCCCTTTTTCTTCATGTCTTTTGAAAGCCATCGTGACACGGTTGAAATGATGCTCCCCGGCTGTGTCGGCACTGCAAGTGAAATGTGTCAAGCGTGAGCTGATCGTACACGGCATGCCCGAGAGTCTTTTAATATGGCGCCGTCATGTGATAAATGAGTCAGTTGCCTGCTTCGTGGGCATAGACATTCCAAAGCAGCCAACAGAAGTTAATATGCATTGTTAGTTCACATTTGCGTCACTTTTCATAGGTGATTGTCTTTTTAGCTAGTTGTGTGTGAAAATCGCAACTACTGTACCATCAACAGGACTACAAAAAAAATATTGCTACTTGTGGTTGCTGTAGCTGCTATTCCCACTCTTCAAATCAAACCAGTTAGTTGGTTTTCGAAACAGAAGTCTTGTCGCCCATTGTTTTAAAGTCAACGGTTTAATTAATTCATTGGCTCTAATCTACTGATTGATGTCTAGAGCTACAAGTCTCCACTTTATCCATCAAAAGTTTGTTTGTTTGCTGTTGTCGTAAGGTGAAAAGTGGGAGCGAGTGTCAAGTGGATGAGTGGTCTTGACAAGAGTCGAGTCGACTTGTTCACGCTGGAAGACTGCCAACATCTTTATTTCCTTTCTTTGTTTTTTTTTGTCTCTAATCTTCCCTTTCCCCCTTTTATTCCCTCCCGTGTATACTTTTCCCACTGGCCGCTGCCTCCACCGTTTATTGTCGCTCCGACTCTGCCTCTGTTTTGATGTCAGTCATGCTTCCAGCTGCTTCCACGCCATCGTGCCCGATGTCCTAGGAAGACAAAAGGCTTCACTCCTGGGCCTGACGCCAGCCAGGTTGCCCCCCGCTCTCTTTCCCTGCCGGACCCCTGACGTTTTCTGATTCAGATGGAATCTTCTTTTTTGTTGTTGTTTAATCTTCTGCATTTCCATGGAGACCGCAGCCGGGAGACTACACCATGTACTCTGGGCTTTGCCCAAAACTTGTCAGAAAAGGATGTGTGTAATTTTCTTTTGTCAGTGTGCACGGCATTTGGCTGCATCTGAACTTTACAAGTGCCAAGTATTTTGAACTTAACATTTCTGCAACCCACTTTTGCCTGTAATATTTTTTCTTGGTGATCGTGTAGTTCGTTCTGCCCGACAATAAAGTTGGATTAGTTAGAGGATAATTAAGTTTTTTGACAAACAGGGGACAGCTAGTTGGCTAGTTAGTGACGTGTGGAAACTATTTGGATAGTTGTCTTCGTTCCCATCAAAGGCAAGGCATTGAAATAAGCATTGAAATAACTCCTATATATATATATATATATATAATAAGGCATCAAAAATAAGTCATAATATATTCTTAGAACTAATCTTTATTTTTCTGCCAATGTGAGAGCATGTGCTGATACAGAACATTTGAAAAAAAGAGCCTGAAAATATTCTTGCCTGTGGTAGGTTATATGCAGTTCCCTTGTGACTGTGCAGGATTGTACATAGTTTGTGAAGTATGAGGAATAACATGTATTGGGCCACATTATGAAAATACTGACAGACTATTTAAAATAGTTTTTGTTTATTTACATCATTTATATGTATTAATAGACTACTGGAAATGCAAAAAAAAAAAAAATCTGTTTATCTAATCAAGTGTTTGGTGAGGTGATACAATCCCATCTCAGTCAATTAATGGAGACGTGACCGAAAAGGGCGTGGCACTCGGAAAAGATGGCTTGAATGGATTTGCCTTATCTTTGGGAAGTCAACTAGGAACTTTGTAAGAAGAGGCAAACAAAGTGACGCGACGAGCTGTAAACACAGAAACGGAATAGGCATCGAGGGAAAAATCCACATTGTGGCCAGCGTGCTGAATGCAGCCTTTATTGAGCATTAGTTAAAAGGGACACATGAGGCGGGAGTCTCCTGTAACCATGGAAACCCTCCCAGGAGCTCTGTGACGGACGGATAATAGAGTGAGAGAGGAGTTCCTTTTCTCTTCTTCAGCCCTCCCTCCTCTTCCCTCCCTCTCACTTGTTCTCCCTTGCACTCCTCTCTTGGGCACTTTTGTGAGATCCTCGCATCTTGTGGGATTTTACCAAAGTCTGCGTTGAGAAGTTCAAGTCACAGTCCTTGCTGGACAGTGCTCACATCAATTACCCTCCCCTTATCTGAGACGCTTTTTTTTTTTATGGACTCTCAGAACTGTTTTAGGGACTTTTGCATCCAAAGGTGGTTTTGTGGCAGCTGAAATGTGCTCCAAAGGCACAGTGTCAGCCCGTGATTCCTTTGTCTACATTTCAGAGGCCGTGCTGTCGAACCATGGTGCTGCCCCTGAGACACAGCAACCTGAGAATATGCAATGCTTAACGGTGAGTAGCGCCCCTCTTTTCATTTACGTTTTCGAATGCGTGCATAGTCACAGCTGATAGGACTGATGACCTCTTAGAGGGGTCGGTATTCAAGAAACTCATCATGCATAAACACGCCCTCACTAAGTTAGCGGCTGTGTTAAGTTCCATGTCACACATTCCCGGACCATGGCAACTAATTGAATTCAGTCTTTAGGGGTTGAATGGTGAATGGGGCAGAAATAACAAGAAAAAAAAAAAATGAAATGGAAAAAATGTTCCCATGACGATGTATGTCAAGATGCCTGTTTGCATGTGACTCGAATGTGAAGCGAAATGATGGCTTGTCATGAAACAAGCTGAATTGTTTACCTGACAAGGCTGTTGCAGAAATGCAAGTCCCTTTTCGTTTGAATTTAAAAAAAAAAAGTTTCTGTACATGTAATGTAACGAGGATGCTAGGCCGGTCCTCTGTTTATGACAGCCTATTGACTAATTCATGCTCACGTGTCACGTGACCGCCATACTTACTGTTTACTGTTTTTCATCTGCTTGTTTAATAGCCTAGAAATATTTTTCATGTACAAATATTTACTCTATTTCTGACTTAACTACTTTCTTTGTGTAGATTAGTGATTTCCAAGTTCCGACGCAACTCTGTTGTAAACTGAAGGTAGTTGATGATGCCGCTACATTTGGCAAACTGTTAAAAAATGCTCACTGTATGAGTGTCTCGGTTGCACAACAATAGAGACAATGAATGAATGAATGAATGATTAAACTCTAGCAGCAATATTCATACCATCATGTTTGAGTGGAGACGCTGCCTTCTCCTGGCCTCCCTCATTTGCCCTCTTATGTATATCTCATCGTGAATCAGAGCAACAGATGATTGTGACGTTTGTGTCGGGACAGTCTCACGGGAGAGTGGAAGGAGGGGCAAAGTACATGCATGGGCTAAATTTGAGGGCAATGGAAAATCTTTTGAGACTTTCATCTTTTTCGCTATCACTGTGCCCTTGGTCCTCCCTTCATACAGCTCATCATCCTTCTGGGCTTTTTATACTGATGACGCATGAGTTTTTCATGGATTTACCCAAGGCTCATTGAGGGCTTTGGACACTTGAAGTGTTGGCCACTTGATGTGTTCTATAAAATCACAAGGTTATTCAAAGAATATTACAACTATATTCAGTATTTTGAGTCTTGTTTGTGATGTGTTTATGCACATTAAATTGAATCAAAAGTAGAGAAAAAATATTTTGGATTTTCCTCCAGCCCTGTTGGCTGTAGTAATAATGCAAATGGACTGTACACAGCCCATGTAATAACAAATAATAAATATAATAACACAACACATACAGGGTATCTCCTTACATGATGCTACAATTGATCGAAGCAGCAGAGTCATGATGAACATTATCAGCCATTGCACTCCCCTTGTTACCGCAATCCCCTGCATCCCTTTGCTTGTCGGCGAGCATTAGCTCCTGATCTGTCACTGTGCTAATGGCTTTGACACATCTGTCTGTTGGCCATGTATCACAAAGAAGGGCGAGGTTGGCTGTGAAGCAAGAGTTTGGATATTCCTCGAACGACCAAGATTGTTTTGATATTATTGGGGGTGCACATCTCCAATATGTGTCAGGGTCTCATTCTTTTAATCTAGCGCTATTTTCCAATTTTGCTTCCTTCAAGTAAGCATAGCACAAGTGGGATACCTAGTCACCCTTTAAGCGAGTTGTCATTTCTTGTCCTTGACGAAGATCCCAGAGCAGATGTATACTGGCCATGTGTGTGTAACAGTACGTGCAGAATGTGTGTGTTTACTAGAAGCAGCCAAATTCAATTCAATTATATACAGTTCATTTGTAATTGATTTTGGATGATGGATTGCCTGCTATCTGCCTATAGCCACAATTGTGTGAGTTCTCTGTGTATTATCTCTTTTCTGGTTATTGTCCAATATTAGAACAGTTAACTCTAACACTGTTCGATTTGTTTGTTGTTGCTTAATGGAAAATATGTATGGTGAAACATTAATATTTTTCCCATCGGAAATAATGGAAACTGCTCATCATGGTGATATTTACTGCACAAGCAATGTTTAAGTATGATTTGAAAATGTTTCTGTTATTTAAGTGTAAAAATAAGACAATTGCTGAAATTGTAATATATTAAAAAAACTAAAATATTAATAATATTAAATTGAAAAAGTAATTAAAACAACTAAACATACTTTTTAATGGCAAATGAGACTGGTATGAAATGCATGTTCAGACACATTTTTGCATTGTTTTTGCAAAAAGTGTAAAAAGCTCTTGCCACAGTGGCTTGACTGTAACTTCACAATCTTCATATTTTTTCTCTAAAATTGAGATCTTGTTAGAATTTTTGCAAATTATGAGTTACTTTTTTGCCAATGTCTTATTTATAGACAAAACTAAAATGTGAGCCATTTTTTATTTTGTGTAGTTCACAAATGAGTAGTTGATGCATAAAAAAAATTACCACTATACCTCCTCATTGCATTTATTAATAATCTTATTTACCACCCAAGAGTAACATTAACCAAAGTTAGCCACTGAAAATATGATCAATAAAACTAGTTATCTGTTCAAAAATTGTGATGAAGCGTAATGCGTCTCACAAGTAAGAATTTGTTGCTTGACTTAATTGTCACACTCATCGTATTGTCCCTTATATTTTTGCATGGATTCCAAATTTTAGGAGTTTTGTATTGCAGTTTTTTGGGGAGTGTATGTTTGTGTGTGCAGATGGGCTTCGCCATTGCTTTGCAAAAAATGGCACAAAAGTGTAAAAAGAAATTAACTACTGTAAAATATACAGTCAATAAAACATCACATTTTCATAACATCATGAAGATGTCTGCCAGCTTTAAGAATATGACCATGACCGAAGTAGCTCGTAGCTATTAAACAGCTCATGCTGCTAATCAGTCGACCCGACTTAATGGACTTCCTATTCATCAGTTCACCATTTTCTATGGTGCTGGCCTCATTAAGGTCCTGGGTGAGCTGGAGCCGAGCCCAGTTGACTTGGTGTAAGGGACGGGAACCACCTTGGACTGGTCTCCAGCCAAACAGCTATTCACACTCACATTCATAGTGCAGGGAGAACAAACTCCTCAACAGAAGCCTAAAACTCAGAACTATGAGGCAGATTTGCGAATCACTCTGCTGATCTTTCTTCTTTTTTGTTTAGGTTTAACAATCCAATCTGACAGCAAGCGCTTTGGTGTTTTTTTTTTTTTTTGGCAATATCTTCCACTTGGACAGTTGGCTCACATCCTTCTCACTTGGAACAATGTGACCTTCAAAATGTTGGAACTGCCGTGTTGGTTTGAATGCTTGTGAGCACGCCGCCTCCTTTGATAGCTACTTTTTTTTTTTTTTTTTACATCCGGGAGAGCGTGAACCCACACCACTAAAGACCAGATTGGCCTCATCTGGCCGGCAGACAAGCATTTCAATCTCTTCTCCCCTGAGACATGCTTTTCTTCTCGCCCTCTAATCCGTCCTTCTGCCCATTTAGAGGTGAACAGCGCCGCGTGAAAGCAAGACAAAAGTGTTTTTTGTGTGCTTGACGTGGTAACCCTAGCCCCTTTTCAAAAAAGCAAACAGGGAAAAGCTGCCATTACCTCCACTATAAGGGGATCTTAAGAAAATGGGCCCTCCGCAGCTTCTTTATTAGCGCTTTGGGGAACGTTCTCTCCCTTTTTTCTGTTCCTTCCCTGTCAGTGTTTCATTCCACGAGACGGCCAATGCCAGCGATAGACATGTAAAGATACAAACCGTTAATTAAAGGGATTTGTTCCTGCTCACACTAGTCGCTGTCTTGTATGTGTGGATATCTGACAAGGGGACATTCACAACCATACACGAACATTTTGTGATTCATTAGCCAAAGGAGAGCCTTGATGACTAACTTGGGCACAGAGTTGGATACAGATACAGATGCAGAATGATAAATTAATTTTTGCTGTGAGAATCTTACAGTTCACCTCGCTTCGTTTCAAAATGGCACCTTTCGTATATTCGTGTGGTCTTTTACGAAAGAGGAAGTGGCTTAGTTACTTAAAAGCAGAAGAATGTGTAGATTTTAATTGATGTACATATATAGTAAGTTTAGTTAACATATGATTTAAAAATGTAAAATAAGAATGTTGCTTGAAAAGTATTTAAAACTTAAGTAAAAGTTACATTCAAATCTCAAAAGTCCAGCTATCGTCGCTTTTTTTTCCCCTTCAACATTTGAAAAAGGAGGGACAACAAGGGATGTTCAGAGAAAACGATTATGACAAGTGATGTTATGCACTGGTTTGTTTATTTTAGCAAAGAAGTCAGTAAGATTGATCAAAAATGAAACGGACAGGATTTCCTGTCTTTGTCATTCAAGTCCACGACTTTTCAACAACTTATTAATCGTGTTTAATTTATTTTCACATCTGTAAAGCAGTTAGGATAGCATTATCTTTCCAACTTATTTTATGACAACACTTTGACCCCGAAACATTTTTGTTACGAATATTTCCAGTTGGTGAAAAAAGTTTCGAGATACTAATAATTTAGTCTAACTAGCTGCCAATATTTCTTGTCTGTTTTTTTAATGTCAGATTACCACCACTTTCCCATGGGTGTCGATATTAAAAACAAAAATACAAGTGGTGTTTGGATAACTGGCAGAGGAGGAGGAGCGATTGTCATGGATTCGCAGAGCTGTGAATTTCCGCACAATTTGGTCGACAGGGGAGGGGGTGGGGGCTTGAAAGGAAAAGCAGAGGAAATATGGAAGGTGAAAACATAACAAACAAGTCTGGATAAAGGTTGAGGGAAGTGTGGACGCACTTGCGTCACAGTCCTTTGCCCACAAGTGGTGCTCGCTTGCATTTTTTGATTACGTGAAAAAAAAAATCATTCAATCTCATTCACACACTTGTTGCTCTGACATTCATTGCAACTTTGTGTGTGTGTGTGTATCTGTAAAAGTCATCTGCGGCACCTATGAGAAGCTCATAGTGTGGACACAGGAAGCAAACGGGCCTTATCGCGGGCAGACACTCAAATCTATGCGGGCCGTGGAGGTTGGCGAGGTATGCGTGGGTCCATGTGTGCGTCTATGTGTGTGTATGTGTGTGTTAATGGGGGGTTCAGTGCTGCTGGTGGTGGTGGGAGGAACTTCCTCCTATTCTTCTGCTGCTGAAGAGTTCCCATGAGCGCTCCTGCCAGCAGCGACAGTGGCCCGAGCACAAGTCTCGACTCCGCGTCGCCGGTGGTCCATGCAAGCCGAGCTCAGGAGGCCACAAAGCACCAATCTGGAAGAAGACTGAAGAAGATCACCACCTTGATGACATCATTACCACCAATCGTGAATGGAAGATAGCTCAGCAAACTGAGCGACAAACTTCCTGGGAATCTGACTTTTGCTGCACAAAAAGAATTCCGAGCGACGTGAGGCTGAGATGATCCACAACACGCTCAAGTCCCAGCAGGAGGAAGAGGAGGCGGCGCCAATTCCCGCCCGTACGCACTCGGCCGCACAGAGGCGGCTATGGAGGTACTCGGGCTGCAAGGGCGCCGGGCGACCTGAGAGCCAGCGCCGCAGCGTGTGCGTTCTTTCGGCCGACTTGAACGGGACGGCGGGAGGAAGAGGAGGAGGGGGCGTGATGCACACCATTCACGGGTTGTGTCACCTCTGCATCGGATGTAGACTACCACAGGTGTGTGTGTGTGTGTGTGTGTGTGTGTGTGTGTTAGTGTGTCAGACATCAAAATAGATCAAAACAGAGCGCCTCAGGGTACAGCTCTGATACAAGATGAGTATAAAAAACCCAACATCTCAACTAGGATTTACATGATCAGGATTTTGGAGCCAATCACTGATCAGAGTTTCCCGAAAAATATGAAAAAAAAAGTAAATCTTATTTGCCCCAATCCCTGCTATTGTTAACAATTTTAAATGATCACTTTACTGGGGAGCTATTTTTGTGGTCCTTGGGGTCTACCTAATTACGTTGGTCTTGGAACGAAGTTATCCCCCCCCCACCCACCAGTCATCTTGAGAACGCTACACAGTATGAGAGCAACTAAGCACACCCCTGCGAATGTATTTATATATTTCTCTATATATTTATAGTCTGTGTGTGGTCATCAGTTAAAATGTATACCCTTTGGGATGTTAGCTGTGTAAGAGTCAGACCATAAGAAATATTTCTCATAACTTTTACACAACTGTAAGTCACAATTAAAAAAAATAAAATAATGTAGCCTTGTGGATACATATCGGCAGCTTTGAAAGACACAATCAGACATAATGTTTGTAGACTAGTATCCGTAATGTCATGTGTGGCCAAGAAAACCTTAGCACCAAAATACATAACGCCATTAGTTCTGTGTGCGTGTGGCGCTCCACTCACTGAACATACTGACCCAGATAACATTGTCTTACCCAAGAGGAAGAGGAAAATGACTAGTTAAGCAGGAGATGTGAGTGATGTGTGATTTCCAATCCAACCCAAAGCATGGAGGATCTCACTAATGATACACACGTAACGCTGTCACAATGAAGACAAGCGGTGTATTGCAATTAGCGACTGTGCCTCTCCATGCTCAGTGAAAGGCGGTGCACTGAGGGATGAATGCTAAAAAGAGGAACACTCCAGAGCTCATGCATGAACACATATGAGCCTGTCTTAAAGTGTACAAGATATGTTTAAACCCATGGTTTGCATCCATTCATATTTCCAGTGTCCATTTTGCTGAAATATTAATCCCTCCGCTCATATATTTTAAATGAACACTGGAAGAAACTTTTATTTTTACTTTTGTTGTCAGCTCACATTATGATTTTATTCTTGCACTGCAGTATTTATTTACCTGAATATACGAGTATAGTTGAACTGTGCTTAGCTATATAGTGAAAGCTCTTATTTGTTTGGATTTGTAATCAGTACTTTCCACAGAAAACAGTGGAAAGGAATATGTTGGGGTCGGTCACGCTTTGACCATCATAGTGGGCAGGTTGATATTTTAATCATTTTAATAATTGCAGAAGTCTATGAATAGGTAAACTGCACTGCAATGGCTAACTTAATAGCACCTAATTTGTCATTATTACTTTTTAATGTCCAATTATGTCACTTGCCACTTCCAAGAACTTTTATTTTTATTTTTTTTACCTACAATATATGCGCATATATTCTGTATGTTATTTGAGATGCTTCAAAATGTCTTGCTTCTGTCAGTCAGATTTTTGTTTTTGTTTTTTTTGCGATTGCTGAGTCACAACAATTTGCCCCGTTACTTACCCGTTTCTTTGCCGTCTTTCTCGTGAATTTGCAATTGCGTCTGACGTTTTAGGGTCATTGCAAGCTTCAGGGCCCCTGAATAGTTCCATTATGCCACTGAATACTTTTGTTGAGAATACATTTTGTTTTTGCTAATCTCCCCTTTTATATATCAATTTTATTTAACCCTAGCGGTCACTTTTGATTGTGGCTGACCTTGGTGGAAAGGTTCTGAATTGGACGTGGACTGACTTTGATGATTCTGGGTCAGATTTAGTCACTCCTGATATTGGCTGGATCTCTGGATGTTTCCTTTCCTCTCTCCACCCGGGGGTAAATCTGTCACACCACCTCCAGTCAGTTCAAACAACACATTGTGGACAAGAAAAGAAGCCGCCTCAAGCCTAAATGTGCAGCATGCATTCAGCAGATAAATCACAAGTTTGACATCTAAAAAGAAGACGCAGAAACCTCGGACAGCAAACAACTCACGCTATCTCCGGTATTTTTGTATTCAAAGTGTCAAAATGGGACGTATGGCTATCAAATGAATTTGAAGCCTGTCAGAAATGTGATTGAGTTGAAAATTGGCAGCGGGTACATGGAACTGCAACGTTGTAAACGACCTTGGCGAAGACAATTTGAAACTCGTATTGTTTCGGCCAAACTTCGACAATCAATTTCCATCCTAGTATTTTCAGTCAATGAATTTCCACATATCGGTCTTTTATGAGGGCGACACATTTGGCATATGAATGGGAGCCGGGTTACCTGACAATGCCTCACGAGGCAAGGCATTCCTCCGCCGGCGGTGGTGAACAAAGAAAGTCAGTCTTCCCTCTGTGGGAGTTGTTTTTCTCACCAGCTCAGCTAATTGGCTTCCTCAGGAAAACTGCCGTCAAGACAGTTCACATAGGAAGCGGACTTCGAAAACAAATCGGCTTAATTACTCCTGGTTTCCTTGCCAGTCCGCTACTTTCATATCCTCCGCTTGGTTGTTGAGTGCAAATAAGGCCATGCAAAGCCAAACTGATGATCTGCTTGTGTCTTTGTGTTGCAGGTGACCATCCTTCGAGGAAAGGATGGATACGGATTCACCATCTGCTCTGATTCGCCTGTGAGGGTGCAGGCTGTTGATCCAGGCAAGAATGTCGAAACAATACAAAGCCATGTTTCTACCAAGCAGTATAGTTTAGGTTCTGGTATGAGTTGGAATATTTTATCCTGATTGGCTGATGTTTCCTATTTATATTTAGTAGAACAAAGAATAGGATTGCACGCAAATCGTGGCAACCTAAGATTTCAGATTGTCTTTTTGCAGACAGCGAGCGTATTGTGATATAGATAAATTCAGCTCCACTGTGTCTTGTGCACTGGCGGAGCTAGAGGGTGGCTCAGAGGGGCACCGGCCTCCTCCTAAAGTATGCTTGGACCTCTCCAGGTGCCAGGCCAGATAATTAACTTTTGGGTATTTTCAGTTTCCCCCAAAATATTTCTCACATTTTCCCTGTTCTCTGTAAAGAACATGTTTATCAGCATTTTCTGAAGAGTGTTTGGGGTTTGTAAAGAAATTTTACCTCGTATAGATGTTCACTTTAGCTTGCTATGGTACAGTCTGGAACAGTGAACCATGATTTTCCTTGCTTTTACACTGTGAAACAAAAAAGAGGAAAATACAGTAATCAATGGAAGGCATCCAAAATGTGGCCTTTGCACATGGTGAGAAGACCATGAGTGAGAATACATCAACACCCGCACCCTTGGGTGTCAAATTCACTGATGTGCTTTGGTTTCCAAAAACTGGTACCATAACGATGTGTAGTTTTGGTAACCTTGGCAAATTTGTAAAATGGAGTGATAGTGGAAACTAATTTAACTGCTCCTTGTAAAATCGCACATTGCCATTCATTATTATTACCCATAACCAGTTCGCTTTACTATCTGCTTCTATTTTCACTCACTTTGGTGCATTTAAACAGCCTCTTTTTCACCATATTGCACCTATTTCCCAATTATCGATCCACTTTTGAAGCCTGATGAATAATTCTCCCTGTCATAAAAAAATAATGTCACCTGTGGCCTTCTGTTTTCCATCTTTTCGCTTTGAGGATTGCTGCGAGGATCAAGCCAAGCAGCGGGGTGTCGCCGTTAATAGGGGGAACCCGCATCCATTTTCTCCTTGAATCGAATAAACAAGCTTTAAAAAAAAAATCGTATACCTTGAGTGACGTGTCTTTGTTGTGTTTTTTGTGGCAGGAGGCCCTGCGGACCAGGCGGGTCTACAGCACCTGGATACGCTTTTGCAGCTCAATGGTCAGCCCGTGGAGCAGTGGAAATGTGCGGACTTGGCTCATGCCATTAGGTAAGACCACCCGCCATCTTGTTTACTTTGAATAGTATCCCAAATCTGTATGATTCTTACTTTGACAACGAATAGAGACCGTGATAGCATTGGTGGAAAATTGATATTGAGCTATGTCATCTCCAGCACTTTGGGATTATTTTTATTCACAATCAACAGCGTTCTTTCGCTAATAATTCATGCAATTCTGTCATGTGACCACAGAAACAGTGCAAATGAGATCACAGTTGTGGTGTGGCGCAGCGGGCCCTCAGCCAAGCCCAACTTTGAGGGTCTCATCCACCGACCCTCTTACAAGCAGCCCATTCCCAACTACGACACGCCTTCGCCACCCGCCCGCCGGCGCACCCCGGACTTGGGCACCGGTCGAAACCCGCCGGCTATCCCTCCGCTCCCGGCGCACCACCGCACCACGGCCTCCCGGAGGCTTCTAGTCAACGGCTCGGACGGCGTCGCAGGCGGCAGCGTGGGCGTGGGCACCCTGAGGTGGGGCGCCCAGGGCGGCTCGGCTGAGGAGCTGGACGGCAGGCCGCGGCACCTCCAGCATCCTCACACCGCCACGCTGAAGGGAACCAGGGTGAAGGCATCCAACGGCGACAGCTACATCATCCTGGCCCCCTTCAACCCCGGAAGCCAGGTACCGCAGACCGGTGGTGGGCTACATCTACATCATCTCCTCCGTCCTCCTCATCCTCACCACGGTCACATGATGGCTCATGCTAGATATGTCTCCCTACCCTTCATCCCTGGTGCTAATTGATAGTGACTTTACACAAGGGCTTCCTTCAATGTTCCTTTTATTGTGAACGCAGGAAGTGCCGTCAGACGACAATAAAGCACTTAGTCCGCCATCCTAATGTCCGGCCATACAAAGACATCTGGTAAACAAAGCATATGTTTATTAATTGCATCATTTATCGCACAGGTATCCTGATTATTTGGACCATGTTTAATGCAACAGTTCATGGATGACACATGGGGATATTTCCAGAATTGTGTACACTATGTACTGATGGTTGCATCTAGTGGTTGCATCAATAAAGAAAACTTGTTTTCAAAAGCAATGAGTTTCAAATGAGTTCCTTAGTTAATAACAGTCTAATTACACATTACTAACGCATTTTTGTGTGAGCGCAACTAACCGGCCTAACATTTCTTTAATACCCATAACTACTTTATAATCATCAAATCACCCCCTTGTGTCTCATTGAGCTGAAGTGGATCGTGTGAAAATGTCTCTGTGTGATAACACATTTGACTCAAAGTCAAACAGGAGATGATTCAGAGAATAAGAATGAATGATAATCATAGGTTCATTGTACAATACCAAGTGTTAAGCATTTAAGTAGTTACCATTGTCTACATGTGCAGGCTAAATTTACTTTGAAAGGACTGCTGGCAACACAAACAATGCTTTCATGTTATCTCTCCGCAAAGTGACGACATGACAACATTTACAGTACATGTCATGTTATGATGAAATCCTACATTAGTGATTTTATTTTAGTGTGAAACGAGTGTAATGTACCATTTTTTTCTGCTTTCAGATCTTGAGGCCAGTTTATCAGGAGGATCAAGGAACGTTAGGTAAGACAGATGTACATCTTGTTCCTTGTTTTATTTGTTTTTATTTCTTTTTATTAGTTTAGAATGAAACAGCTTAATAATTACGTTAATTGAAGTAGTCTGTAAACTAACACCAAACATGTTTAGAAAAATACACACTCAGAAAGATGAAGCTGTGAAAACTGAGATAGGCTAACCATCAGCACCTCATTTAATTGCTTAGAGTGTGAAAGATTTAATCAAATATGCTTTTGTCACTATCCTAATCAAATGAACATTTTTCACTCTGAATTTATTGTCATCTTTATCATTTTGTCTTTTAGCCAGCAGGTTGTACAGCACGCGGCAAACCTCTGGGGCCTCAAACCCGGCCGCTGGTTCCGCTGGTGGCGTTGGAACCTTGTCATCCGGTCCAAGCGGAGGCGGTCCTTTCTCCAGTCGCTCTGGCTTCCTGCGTCGCTCCAACAATAGCAAGACATCAAAAAACACCTCCACCGGTACCGGCGTGCCCAACTACCCTCAGCAGAGTGCCAACTTTGCCAACTACCAAAACTGCACCATTGTCCGCTCTCACGTCCCTCATGGTAACTACGGATATGTCTCTTCGGCGCCCAAAATCCTCATTTTCCCCATATTTGTTCAGGTGAGTCATTTTTGTGTCCATGACATTAATTTACATTTGCTATAATAATTCTAATAAAAGCAACCTATGTGTTCTAAGCAGCCTCTGGACCTGTGCAGTCGAGCTCTCATCGTAACAGAGGAGATGATTTTACATGAGAGCAAGCATCACTCGCTCAAGGTCAGTCCAACCTGTTTCTGTTAGATGCCATTTTATAAAAAGAAGAAAATATCTAAAGAAAGTACTAATAATATAAAGCGTAATAATAATAATAATAATAATAAATAAAATTCACCCACTACCTCTTTTTATTAATATATATTATCTTATTTTACGTGCACAGAATATTTATTAATCTCCTGATCGTTCTCTCATCTCATTATCTATTGCAGGTTACCGTGTTTGTCTACACAGACTTGATGTTGGTCACGAGAGAAGACGAGCCTGGCAAGTGTAACGTCCTCCAGAGCCCTTTGTACCTTCGACACCTGCGACTACAGGATGGTATGTCTGAATGTGTTTAAGTGCATGCTGGGAAATATGACGGTGGACATCTAGTTGGAAATTACAGTTTCCATTTAATGAGTGAATAACAAAATTCAGAAAAGGGTTCCATACCTCTCTAAATGAGACAATCAAAAAGTGGGCATGAAAGGCACTTGTATCAAGTCAAGTTTATTCGTATAGTCCTAAATCACAAGCAGTCGCAAAGGGCTTTACATGTACAAAAAAAAAAAAATTGACAATTATTCTCAAAGCATCCCCTGATCGGCTCAGATTGTTCCGATGTCTCTGACCAAGTCTCCACTAGCGTCCATGAGAACATCAAAACAAAGTCTTTATTTGTTTACGTGTGTTTGAGACATGTTGAATGGCAAAAGCAAACATCACATTTAGCAATAAACCCTCCTTTGCCCTGGGATATTTAGGGAGCGACATCCCCGCTGAGTTCCTGCTGCTTTGTCTTTCCATTCCAGTCCCCAGTAAACAGTCATCTCCTGTGCCAGTGCACTTCGTAGTGCACCTCATGTCATGACTCACTCTAAATATTTGGCTTGAGTATAGACACACAGGGTGGTCAGTAATGTATTTGTAGCCCCCCACCTCAAGCAGCACATTGTTTCAAATGAATAATATTGAACACCATTGTGTTATTTTGTTCTCTATTGTTTTGACTCGTCACAAGTCCTTATTATGAGTGTCACACTGTCCAAAATCTTTGGTGCATGACTTTCTATTGGACTAAGTAGAGGCAAAGAGGTGTGGAGATCTTGTTTGAAAATCTTGCATAAAAAACAGGAAACTACTTCTTGATGAAGAAAAAACATCAAATACAATTATTTAAAATAAATAGCATTATTTTTTTTGTTCAAATGAATAATGTGTGCTTGTTGAAAATGAAATACTATTGTGTTCATTGCAAACAAAATATTACTTTTGTTGGTTTAAACTCATTTAATAAATAAACTTGAGATAAAATGCAATTCAATAACGAATGTAAAATAATAAAATAATTAACATGATTTGTTGATTGCAGATAAAAAAAAATTCAAAATAACTGCAAGAATGGCATATAATAATGACAATAAAATAATAATAAAACTAAAATGAAATCCAGTTTAAGTTAACTCAAATAGAAGTCAATAGAATTGTTGGGTAGAGTTTATTTTTCTTGCTACAAGCAATGTGGTGCAGTAGAGACAAAATATCCCCCAATAAATTATGTCACCTCTGTCACTTGTCCCGTAATCTGAGGTCATCAGGGGACACTTTCAGGATTGCTTGTGCATTGTTTTTGTGTGCGTGTGTGCATGTGTATGTGTGTGTTGTCAAAAGCGGACACAGTTACAGACACACATCTCCGCCCTGCTGCCTGCCTGTCATTGTTTTTATTGTGGGTTTTTTTTTTTCGCTTCAGCAGCGTCAGTCAGGAAAGAGGCGCCAGTGGGGGACTGTGTTTGTTTCAACTTTTTGTTTATGACGTGTGCGTGTGTGTTAATGCTGTGTTTGTGTGTACAAAAAAAAATATCCAGCCAAGTTCAATACAACAGCTGTCCAGTGTTTCTGCCTACATGATATTTACATGTTAAAGAGCGTGGGAAACAACAAGGGTCAGGCACAACCTGCAGGCAACAATGATCAGCTGTCCATGAAGTTTTCTTTTGACAGTGTTGCCATGACAATAAATCCCCAGCCAATTATGCATCTAATTATAATTGTTGGTGTATCTCATATTTTCCCCCTCTTATGAAGCCAAATTAGCCAACCAAACTATGAGGGACAAATCTGTAAAGCAGCTGGTAAAAATATCCAATAGTGACCTCTGCTGGCTATTGTCGTAACTGCCTATTTATTTGCATAGTACGGATGGATGGGTGTACCTGGTGTTTAGCTGAATGAACTTATGGACGGGCCTCCTGTATTTATTTCAGAAAATGAGCTCAATTTTTCTTTTTCATCTTCTCCATATAGAGGCTGGGATTTAATTTTTATTCAATGACAGGGCATGCCAGTTGTTACTTATTTTAATTGATTTATTAATGGGGAAGCTTTCCTATTTTTCTGACGAATATTTGTGTGATGGTAGAGCTTTCTTTTCTTCTTTATTCAATCATATAGTCACTGGGGAGAGGGGCGTTTACTCAAATTCAGAGAGTACCAATTTATTTAAATTGATTTATTTGTGAGGAGGCTTTTATCATTTTCTTGACAAGTGCTTGTGTAAAGGTAGTGCTACCTTTTGTTCTTTATTTCTTTATAGAGGCCGTTGGTCTGTATTTACACATCAGCAGTGAGTCTCAGATGCTTACTTCATTTATTTCAGTGGAGGTCTTGTATAATAGTGGCGTGACCTTTTCTTGTTCATTCCTCAAGTGCCGGCCGGGGTTGTTCTTTTTGGTAAGTGCAGTTAGTAGGTGGTGTTTATTTGAATTAATTTATTTGAGAAGGTCTCATCTTTTTTTTGTTTTTCTTATTTAAGGCCCGGGTGTGGGAATTTACTGAAGGGTAGTCACTTATTTGAATGATTTTACTGGAGCTGAGGGATTTATTTTTTTCATACTACTGTTCTGCTTGTCGAAAAACATGACTAACTGCAGCTAGTTGGCTTTTCTTTCTGAGTCGCAAAGTGACGTTTCTATATTAGATGAGGCGTTTCTACAACACAGCCAGCAATTAATTGAGGTGAAAGCATCTTTTAGAATTTAATCCTCGATTCAAGGAAAATACAGAATGGCGGTAATTAAGGTGATGTTCTTTTTTCTCATACAGATTATGCCGAAGAACTCCGATTCTACCTTATTCACATGACCGAGGTAAGACTCTCATTTCCCAGTGTGTGTGTGTGTGTGTTTGTATGTATGTGTGTGAGTGTGTGTGCATGCATGTTTGTGACTCTGTATGCAGACGCCGAGCCAATAGAGTTGGCAGTTAATCACATTATAGCTGAGACACACAGATTAGCAGAGAGCTCTAATGAAAATGCTTTTTCCTCTTGCGCCACCGTCAATTTCAAAACATGTGCACTGCGTGTCAAAAAGAAGTCAAATAGGGTACGTCAAGAATATACAAGTAGTTGTTGGAGTCATTGTTTGAAAGAAAAAAAACTGGCATTGTCATTAGCTGCAAGTAACTCACTGAATGCTTTTTTGTGCGGATTTCTTTTCCAAGATTATGCAAATTGATCTTTTTGTACGGAAAAGTGTTTTATTGCAGTATAACTCCCTTCAACACTTACTGCTGCAGACGTACACAACACAAAATTCTGCACAGCCTAATTAGCAGCTTATAAATGTTTTAAAGACCCCCCCCCCTCCATTTTGGGGATTCCAGACAGAACAAGAGGAGTCTTGCTATCTGTCCCACTGGCTGGAAAAAGAGGAAGGAAGTGGCTACATAGCTTTCACTCCATCCAATTAGGAAAGAGTATATAAATAGAAAAGTCTTACGTAGGACAGCATGGGAGAGCAGGAGAGTTGGAGCAGGCCCGTGGCACAATTTGATTAGACATGTTCATGTAACATTCTGGAACTGGAATGTTGCCTCCGGAATGCCCCCCCCCCCCACCCCCCAGACGCTAGCATGACTGGAAATAATGATATATTTTTGAAACAAGCAGAAACTTCGAAGAAAAGAGGCATCAGGACCGACGCAAGTGCTAATTGAACACTAATGCGAGTAATGCTAAAGCATAAAGTGATAACCTGTCAATTAAAAATGGGAATTTCTCACATTGATATCTGTCTGACATGTTCTCCCAGGTTAGAAACGCAACAAATTTAATTTGGTGCCATAAGGTACTACAATAATAATAAAAAATATGTGAAGGAGAACCATTTTTTTAGGCAAGAAAAATGTCATACGTTTTTTGTAGTGTTTATTCAAGGCAACGTGAGTATTAGAAAAGAAGGTCATAATTGTTTTGAAATGTTTTTAATCATATTAAATTTTTCATATTTGGTTGCAAATAAATAATTGATGTTTAAAATATGGTTCAGAGTTGCGGTGAGGTGTTTATTTATTCAAGCGGTACAGACGATGTGATGAATTGAGGCATGTTGTCAATTAGAGTGGAGGAAATACACTAACCTACTTTCATGGTACCCTCCAGGAATATAATTATTAGAAAGTAATGGAAAATGTTTGCTAGGATACGAAATGGGTTTCTATGGCCGCACAGTTCTATTTACAAGCCGGAGTACCACACAAATGGCTTTGAAGCTGGTCAAATTGTCAGATCTTGCTTTAAAATGCTCTGCGAGATCTGAGCTTTGCAGCCACTATTCATAATATATTTACGATACATGTACTTGAAACTGTAGTTATGGAAGATCGTTCTAATTTTAAAAGACTGCCACACGGCATGGTTTTAAACTGCTCTATGAATAAGGTTCAAATGATCTGAGGGTTACAAGCTAGATCTTTTTTTTTTTTTTATCTACCATTTATTTAACCAGATTGTACCCATTGAGATTAAAAGACAGAGCTGGTCAAAATTGGCAGCAGCAAAAGTACAGTTACAAACGTACTCGCCACAGCTGTGCTCTGCCCTTTTTCCGAAATTGCTGAATAAAAACTCCTTTAGATGATCATTCGCATGGCATTCAAGGATTTTTTGCCAAATTTGATATATACCTGTTGTTTTTCAAAATACCTTTTTCCCCTTTCAATATGCAAGGACAGTAGGATAGTGCCTTTATCCTAACTGTGGTTTGAGAAGGACCTGTTTTATCCCTTGTAGTGTTCGTTAATCTCCGAGCGATGACAGAATCTTTACAAGAGGTGCTGACAGATGGCGTGTGAAGCAAACCCGCGTGAGGCAAATATGTCGAGAGATAGAACGAGACAGGGTCCTTAAATAGACAGCCTGTTGAGCCATTTGGCTCATATGGCGGGGACAAAGATGAAAGTTTAAAGCGCTCGAGTTGCCGTGACCCTTCACCTCAGGAGGTGTTTGTAATGTAATTGCTCACTTGTTAATTCGATTGCACTTTCTGGCCTGCAGAAGTCGCACACGCAAAAACACAACCATACACACGAGGAAAGATTTAGCTCTTTGATTTCAGCAAAGCTTGTGCTTAATGCACTCCAAATAGATGAGAGGTGTCCAAACTACAGCTCGGGGCCATTTGCGGCCCACAATCTGTTCTTAGTGGCTCGCTGCATGTACTAAAAATAAATCATTGAGACTGTTGTTTGCCTGCAATGTACAGGCTGGCAAAGAAGACAATAAGTTTCTTCTCAACCCCTAGCTCCTTTTTTTAAATCAAACAATCAATAAAAAATGATAAAAATAAATCAAAACAATATGTTTTGCATTTCTTTACCTAAACCAATAATTTGGTTTTAGTGTCATTAATGTTGTTTGAAGAATGTCAAAGTGGGCCTAAGAAGAAAACGTTTGACATAAATATTGAATTTTGGGCATCTTGTGTTTGATGGTGTTTGTGTTTCTCTTTGTGCTCTTTAACTGACTGTCTTGAAATTGACACATCGTTTTTACAATAAGTCTCTCACTACAAAAACTTGTTACCTGGCCAATAAAACAGAACGGGAACAGGAGCGATCCCCTCCTGAATTTGTTCTGTTCACCTTCATTTTTCTTTTATGTGCTATGCAGGAGGTCACCTTATTTTAGCAACCGCTCAAAACGGAACAGATCTAACCCAGATTTGCATGCGAAAGAAAAATGTGTGTGCATCCACGGGAAGACATTGGGGTGGTCTCTGGAAAGTCAAGTGTGTGTAAGTGTGTCAGTGACGCAAGAGGAGAGGAAGCAGAGATAGGGGCCGTGTCGGCAAATTAGGGTGAAAACGGTGAGATAAGGCGTCTGCCGCATTTGCGAGCAGCGTCCAAAGTGGGAGGGTCATCACCGGCTTGTTAGAGCAAGTGGTCATGGGAAACTTGGCTGACCGCACCGTGCCCAAGAAGTGGCTGACCAGGGAGGGCAGTTCTCTCGAGCAACACCTGCTGTCTGACACTGCAGATGTAAGTGGAATTCCTAGAGCTATAAGGATGTTTGGATCAAGTGTGTATTAGATAGATGTGTTGTATGCCTAACCCCCTGTGGCTAGCATGGTTATATAATAGTTAACAAAAATGAACTAAATAACTCACATTTTTTTCGTCAATAAAATAAAATAAAATCTGCTTTAAAAAATATAGATAATGAACTAAAACTGCATTTTACATTTTACAACACAGTGAAAAATGTCGTTCATTTTCATGTAATTATTTTCATACATCAGCCTTCAGGGTTTATTTGAAATGTATTTATTTTAATATTATCGTACGTATGGCTGTACCGAAGAAAGAAGGTCGAACAGTCATTCCGGAATTGCCATTTACTATATTAGCAACTTAACACTAATGGAAAACCAAACTTAAATGAAGCATTTTGGAAAAAATAAAAACAAATTAAAACTAACACACCAACAAACTTGCTTTAAAAACTTTAAAAAAAAATAGCTCACAACAAAACTAAATAAAAACTCATTATAATGAAATATTCTATTATATAGCTGTTTGACATTTTAGTAGGAAATCATCCAGCGAGTTAATTCATGTACTTTGTGAATGAATAGTCCTTGTCTGAGAAAAATGGGTCACTTCCTCATTTTGCCCTAATGCAAGTAGACAGTAATGACAAAAATGGAAAATTCCTCAAGTTAAAGATGAATAAATAAATAAAATATGATCTACTTGGCACACTCTCTACTAGGTTTTGAGACTCTCCCTTTTTAAGTAATACTACTAACTGAGAAAATAACAACCTTCAAAATGTGATTAGATAATTAAATAACCAACCAACCAACAGCACATACACGTACTGTCCCTCGCTACAGTACATGGAAAATTTATTTGAGGGATGCTTTGCTACATCCAGCACACGGTTTCTGGCATCTGTGCTGGAGACAACAATGGAAGTTTTAATGAATGTATGTGGTCTTTATTACTTAACAAATAGCATTTTTGAACAATGTAAAAAAAAAAGGTCAGTGAATAAGAAAAAGGGTTCATTCTCACTGGCACAATCATGTGAACTGAATGAATGTTTATGATACTAAGTAGTGTAAAAAACTATCATTGATCAGATGCAACAACTGAAATAGCAGAATCCCAGCGGGGCCAATCATGTGCTAATCAGCCCCGATGACGTCTATAGGAAGGGCCCAGGGCCAAACATTCCAGTGTACATGCTTCATTTTTAGGCCAACCACAAAACAGCCATGAAATGGAAAGGCCGACAAACAAACTCAAAATAGATGAAAGAGTGTGGGAAAGACATGGAGGCAAATTACATTCTGTGCTCTGCTATGGAAATTGTTTGGGGGAACTGCTTTGTTTTTCTCCATCAGCTGCTCATTGCAGTTATTTGGGATTTTACACCCAAACCTTTATTTGCTATTTTTCTCAAATCAGTATGAAACTTGCTTTAATGTGGAACTATCATGCTTGAAATCTTGAAACAAATTGGTTGAAAAGAATAACCCAAACTGTAGAATCATGACATTGATCAGCTTAAAAGGTTTTAAATTGGATCTCCACTACCTGAGCTCTCGTGTGTCGCTAATTCAGAATCAATAGAGGTAGAAGCTTCTTCGTCCTTGTGTCATGTCGGGGTAGGCAGTTACGATTAATGAACATGAATCCCTGGACAAGATCGAATCATATGTGCTGTGATCGTGGACAGTGGTTGATCAATTTTCTGATTTGGTATCAGATGTTCCCTGCCTAGGCGAACGTGATAGTATTAAAAATTGATCCAGGCTGAGGTTTTCAACAAGATGAATCAAAAAGACCAAGCTTGGCCATTTCTGATCCAATATCTTTCCAAATCAATTTCTTGCTCTTGCTACAACATAAAACAATTTTAAGTGATGGTTAGCTCAAGCCAATTTGAAAACTGATTTGTGTAGAGATGATCCCATAAATTACTTTTGACTTTTGATCTCTCCTTCTTCATCCATCTTGTGTTCCTCCAAAATCGATAGAGCCATCGATAGATAGAACCAAGAACATTTATCCTTAAAAAATGAAAAAACAATGGGCTGAAAATTGTAAAATATCAAGAAACATACAAAGTGATGTGACTTTTTGGCTTTTTGCTACCTTAAATATCATTCACCTCAAAATCAATTGCTATCTTTCTTTCGCAATAGAGAAAATGATAAGTACGTGATCCTGACTGAAGAGCAAGACAACATCTGGTGATATTAGTAAGAGGTTCAAGAAGCCACTAGCTGCTTTAGCATCATTAGCTCGTGTTAATATGACACTTAAGTAGAATCCGCTTAAACCCGTTGAGTGGCATACTTCCAAGACACATTAAATATCGTGCTGCGTCTCTCTGCAAGCAGCCAAAGAGCGTATTACATTTTATGCTGTGGTATGCCAAGTGGTCTTTGCTGTGTGACTATGAGGCAATGGGATGGTGGTGCGCTGTAACTAAACCGATTGTGACGGAGCGACAAGTCATCATGCTGTGACTAATGGGCAATGACGCCTCTTCGTGTGACCATGTGTTGTTTTTTCGCCAAGCATTTGCAGTGTTTTTTTTTTCTTTTCATTTGAGATTTCCTCTGAAGACACATTGAGAAAGAATGCAAACATGCAGCGTTTGTCTATCGCGGCCAGTGATTTGCAGAATTTCCTCCAGCTCCTTTAATTTTCTGTCGGCCTCTTGCGCGTTCTTCCTGGTCGATTTTAATCTTATCTCATCGTTAATTTTGGAGACCTTGTTGACAGTGTATTTTTATGGTTATTACCTTGAGAGAAGATTGCTGCCACGATTTCCAAAACATTATTTTGGAATAAGTCCCCTTAGGTCTTGGGTGTTTTGGTGGTGCCGGTAAGGACCACCCAGGCTTCTGCTTAGTGGGTAGTGTCCTGTCGGCAAAACACAAGTGGGTCCTCGGCTGGGCAGTGTGTGGTCCTGTGTCCTCGTCATGCCTGCACAGCAACTCCAGCCCTCTTTGAACATATTTTGTGTATGTGGGATGGGGTCAATTCACTAGCATGTACCAATAGACACATACCAAGTAGAGTGTTTGGTGTGAGGTCACGCCCTAATTACAATACACGACTCTTGTCCCTGTCCGGTCCTGTCCGGTCCTGTCCTGCCCTGCCCTGCCCTGCCCTGCCCTGCCCTGTCCTGTCCTGTCCTGTCCTGTCCTGGCCTGGCCTGGCCTGGCCTGCCCTGCCCTGCCCTGCCCTGCCCTGCCCTGCCTTGCCCTGCCCTGGCCTGTCATGGCCTGGCCTGGCCTGTCCTGTCCTGTCCTGTCCTGTCCTGTCATGGCCTGTCCTGGCCTGGCCTGTCATGGCCTGGCCTGTCCTGTACTGTCATGGCCTTAAATTGTCCTATCCTTTGTTGTCCTTTCCTTCCTGTCCTGTATAAATTCGACTCCAATGTAACATTGAAGCAGTGTTTTGTTTAACTGCAATTTTTAATAAATAGCCATCATAATACAAATAACTAGTGGTAGAATATGAAACTCCACTGTTGCACAGAAAAATTGTTCTGGCGTAAAATTGTATATAGATCCTCATTCTGCATGGCCCAGCAGCAGAACAAAACAGGTTTAAAAACAAACAAAAACTTTGTTCAGTTATCTTTTTAACCAAATTTTTACAGTGCATGCCATTCAAATGATTTGTATGCTTTTAATTTACCATAGCTAACACATTTCCAAAGCTCTTAAGATGTTTAAAATTAGCAGACAAACCTTCGTGGCACAGTAGATGGTTATTGCTTGGAGGACATAGCCTGGACTTGGCAAAGATCTATGAATGTCCTTTAATGTTGTTGCTGGTGCGTTTGCAGCCTCTTAAACGGCTTTCTTCTTATTTCTTTTTTTATTAATTTCGGAAGAGTCTGCTGATTTCACGCCCACATTTTGTCACACACTGACGATATCTCCTTATTTAAAGATGTTCTTCAAGTCTTAAAAGCAAGCCCATTTCAGCCAACTAAAAATTAGGTTGAAAACAGTTTTGACTTGCAGTGTATCAGTTTCTGGCTACGGCTCGGCCTGTTTACCACCAAGACTGAAATTGGTATCGATCGACTCCTCCGGCTGTTGTCAAGAAAGCAAACAAGGGCATTTAACAAGCGTTTCTTGAAGGCACACAACTGACATAATATCAAACACCGTACAGCTGTCTTATTTGTGACCTAAATGTTTATAGGAGAGCAAAAGCATGCTAATCAGCGCTGACTCATGCTAGGTGAGCGCCAGTGACATGCTGAAAACTCATCCGCCAGATGGCTCGGGAGAAGGCCCTCAAACAGGCAGGACTTTCATCAATCTGATTATGCTGCCTTTATTTTTAGAACCTCTATGGCAGCTACCAGCGACCATTCATTGGATTTTGACCCATTAGCTTCTCATGCGGAGCGCTCAGACTGGTGCTGGGGTTACGAACAAGGAGCTGGGCACTGAACTACAGCCACCATTCGAATTCAATCAATCTATTGCTGTGATTAACAATATATAGCAACTGGTGCATGTGCATCAAATACTTGCTCCTGAGAACTGTTTTTTTTTATTATAATTGGCGATCTCCCTGCAAAGCCCTTCTCTCGTAGTTCTAATCTCATTTGATGACATCATAACGTATCAGTTCAAGGTTTTATTAGCAACCTGACATCCAAGAAGTGATGAATCTGCCATACAGTACATGTGCTTGCGTGGGTGATCCGCATTTACCAGCCTCCTGTGTGCCATGACAGTCTTAAACTGGCTCTCAGTGATGGATTTCATAGAACATTGACACTGATCTCTGTCTGCTTTGCCGACGCCGCTAATTCATCACGTTGCTATAATATCATAAATGCTTTGCTTTCTGTTGTCTGTTTTAACACGTTTGACCTCCACAAAAGATCTTTTTGTTTTCATGCAGTCATATTCTTTTTGTGGATTTTGCCCGCTGTGTTCCACTTTGTGAATAACCTCTTAGATGAGACATTGAGGATGATTGAAAAAGACAGGGAGCAACCAGGCAGGACGGGATGATTCCCATGTTGTCGGGGGAACATGAAAATAAAGCAAAGGCATTGTGATTTTCTACTAAGCGGGGCAGTGAGCGTGGAGATATAACCCTGAAGTTGATCTCAAGAGGGCTTGCACAAATTGGAACAACAAAGATCCGTGCTATTTATATCCCAACTTATATCCAAAAATGTCGAGACTCTAATGTTTTTGCCAGAAGCGGAACACTGAGGGGACATGTCCACAAATAAATAACAACTTTTAAACAGTCTGTGTCTTCTTCTGTTTGACATTGTTCCCATTAAGGCCCGTACTTAAAGAGAGATTGCGCTGCCTGCAAGGCATTTCCAATGTGCTGTAAACCGAAGCTAAATGGCACTTTTGGTAGCATGGTGGAAGCAAAATGAAGCCATGACATCATTACAGATTTCATTTTAAGCCAATACATGTTTCATGATGTCAACCACAAGAGAATTGAAACCCTTGTGGATGAAAAGCTCTCAGACCACCAGCTCCCCTGTCTTGACCACTGATTGTCAAATACGTAGATTCATGCATTTTCCCAGCAGAGCTTTATTGATTTGTTGGTCCCACATATCAAATTCTGTTTCAAGTGCGCTCCGGCCATGATCTAATTTCACTAATGCTTGCACATTTTGCCAAAGATTCTACCCAAGCTGCTGTGTCATAAAAAGTGAGCCCAAATGGGAATACGATGGGATATGAAATAAGCAATAACAGTTAGCAGTTTGCAGTTAGCGAGTCAAACTTGCACCTCAACATTCTCAACTGGCACATGAAAAGATAAACAAAAGCTTATGTCTATGCTTATTCTCATGTCGTTGACGCTGCTTGTTTTTCAATAATGAGAAACCCTCAAAAAAGACAAAGAAAAAGCAAACTACGCCCAGAATGAATGATGGTTGGCCAAATTGAAGTCTCACGTGACGTTATGCATGATGACAGTTGGAATTGTCAAACTTCCGGGGTATTGTTTTGCTAAGAATTAACTAGATTTTTCTAAGTTGCTTCTTTATTAATGTAAAATATTTGCACTCTGGTGTGAATACAGAATTACCAAATTTTTTTGTTCCAGTCCTTAATCTTACCCCACCAACTCACTTTGATAGCAGCTATAAAATACAGTCAGTCAATTTTGACTTAAATGCTGAGACAGATTGAATTCCCAAGATTGGTTATTTCAAAGTCGCATGCCATCTTATTCCTCCGCCCGTCTTGTTGCTCACCTCTCGCCATCGTCTCTCTCTCTTTGTCCCTCCACCCTCAGAAGTGCGACTGCCTGCTCAGCCTGGAAGCGTACTCGTCCGAGCAGAAGCATCGCGTGTGCCAGTGCCTCAAGGACAACATCGACAAGCAGCTCCAGCTTCAGAGGAGGGAGCCCGCCGTTCAACATTTTGACCAGGTATGGACACTCCTGGCTGAACCCTCGTTGGCACGTCCAATGAGTGGTCTCCCCACTCATTTCGGGCCTGAAGATCTGAACATCTGCGTGTGCATATATTTGCATGCACACGCTCATTCACATGTTATCTTAATGAGTGACGCGGCCTGCGTTCATCTTCTTGTTTTGCTTCTTTCCTGTCTTTTTCTTTTCTCGGATTTGACCCGAGCTGTGGTGTTTCCTCTTTAGGCCAAAGGTCCACAATCGGTAGACTGCAGTCCAAATCCGCTCCCGTGCAATCTCATTAGTATTAGATGGTTTGCACCGATGTTTGCAGTCTAACCTGAGGTAGTTAATATATGCAAGCAGAAAATACACCAACCAATCACATGCATTATAATTCCTCAGCAAATCATATGCAAAGCAGCTTTGTGAGTGGAGTAATTGGGTGCGTGTGAGGCAGGTACAGTAAGTGGTGAAAAAAGAAGAAGGTGGAAATGTGATGTTGGCTTCAAAGAAAACAGTGAAGAAAAAGGGTTGGACTAGAGGAACATCTTGACATTCTGTCTTATTTCCAAACTATTTTGGATGTATTGAATGAATAGAGGTTAAATTTGTCAGGGGTTAGTCATCATTTGTGACTTAAATCAGCATTTTTTTTCCTTTTTTTTTTTTTTTTTAAAACCACTAACTTTTATCCAGAAGTATAACTTTGGCAATGGTCTACTTGGAATCACAATTCATTCTCCCGCTGAAAATGTGCAGTATGTATTCTAGAAGCTCCGAACATGACCCCTAAAAACGCACTTAGTAGTGCCATGTGGAAAGTTAGAAAAACAATTGCCCTTGACAACAGATGAAATATGGTACTTATCATAACATTATGCATGAAAAAATATAGTGTAAAAGTATTAGGTAGTGAAATATATTGTGCATTTTATAGCTCGACTTGAAAGGATTGACCAGAACTAGACCTCTATGACTTTTAATCGAGGATTTCTGCTCTCGGTGGATGAAAAGCTACTTGTCATTTAATTCTTCCTTTGTACTACAAAGTATAGTGCTTTGCGCTTCCATCTCTACTTGAAGTCATATCAAATTCATCTTTGGCTAAATTAGCTGAAACTGCATCAGCTGATGGCGTCTTTGTACAAACAATATCTGACATCCTCGGGCATATAATGTGAGCACAAGCCACTGTCTCGAGATTTTCTTTGGTTTAGTTTACTTGGTAAAACGCAGAACAGTTTCACTTACTGATAATCAAATTGCGTTACATTCCCAGTGCTCACGCCTCCTTTCACCACAAATGATTTTCATCAGTTGATACAATGGGGGCACTTATCACAGAGGTGGTTAACGCAAATCATGAATCGCTTCACATTATTAACACATGAAAGAGAGGAGCGTGCACCTCTGGTCTGCTTTGTCACTGAACACTGTAACCTTATTCCCGTGAGGTGCAAATAGTTCTGAACTCCTATAAATAGCATACTGCTCAGAAAAGCCCTCATGAATACATATTATTATTATTTTATTATTATTATTATTATTATTATCACCATTATTATTATGTATACGAGTATTATTTATCTTGGTAGAGTGGTGGATGTAGAAACAGGCGCTACTTACTTTTCCTTCCAAGGCGAGTCCAGTTTGGAGTGTTTGAAAATTTGGTAGACGACCTAATGGGGCTCAGGGGCTGTTCATGTTCTTTTCCCCAAAAAGGGGCTCATTTAGGTCCAACAAGCTGGGAATCACAAACACAAACAGCGCACAAAGCGTGTGCTTGGCAGCCAGGCAAACATGTTAAGCTGTGTAAATCGATCATATATTGACAGGTGGCCTATTGCTGTGTTTCTCAACCTTAATTGTGCAGAGGCACCCGGTTTATATCTCACAACAAAATAAAATGTCACAAAAACTATGACTACTGTACACAAATAATCTCTCAGTCGACTTTATAAATCTAAAATCTAGTCTTGTTTGATTCAACACAACATTGACATACTCGCAGGAAGCCATGAGTGAACAAAGATACTTAGTTATAATTATATTATAATTAATAATTATTTTCCAACAAATTAAGTGAAATTAGATTGGTACCTTTGTACCCCTAAAAATGTCTTATAGCACACTACGACGCCATGTAAACAGTCGACAATGTCCATTGATTTGCTCATTCAATTTCCGTTAACTTCACCTTTGCTTCCTCTGCTAAACATACATCCGTTTGGATGCGCCAGCTCATACGACGTGCAGCCTTCTTCACACACTTTAGCCATCTGCTCTCCGATATTAGAAGTGTTTCCCTCCTTTTAACTTTGTTTGGATCGCACGTTATTGGCCGAGCACGTCGGTGTGAAAATAACATTCACCAAATGATGCTTTGAGGGGAAAAAAAACCAGCATTAGTGTTTGTAAGTCTGGTGAATCTACAGAAATGTTAATTGATGTACACTGTCCTTGTCACATAAACAAAACCAAAATGCACAACAAAATTTATACACAATATTATGTGTTTATAAGAATAAATATTTTATTGATCATTTGAAGCCTCACTACCCAAGTGAGATATTGGTTTATAGTTATAATCATATGCCCGTTCTCATATACAATCATTCATTTTGATTATTCTCTCCTCTTTCTTCCTGAAACATCTCATTTGATCTAAATGTGTAGTGTCCCCAGGGCGAGGAACTGTTTGCTTAATCATATTGAACAGCTCTGCAAATTAGTTCACTTTTGATTGCTTTTGTACTCACTACCTTAGGGGCAAATTGTTTGATGTTCTGTCAACTTTAGCACTGTGCAATTCACATGCACAATCAGAGGGAGAAAGCCTCTGTGTCCACTCCATGGGGTCATCTGCCGTTGGTTTTTGTTGTAAAATTCTACCGACTTGCCAGAAATGTGTGGATCCTTTTGAATGCCCTGTGCAACTCTAGTACAAAGTGAAATCTAACAGTACATATGGGTGGAATTCTTTTACTATTTTTGTAGAACATATTTAAAAATGTGTGTTTGCGCCGGTGTGGGTGTGAACAGAGCAGACTTGATTCCTAATGAGTCAAAACACCACCTTTTATTCCTTTTAAATTCAGAGCAGGTGTGACTCACTGGAGTGTAAAATAGGTTTATAATGAACTGCAAGACTATCTCCACTCATGAATGAGGAAAGTTGGTCGCTGTGACACTTGGAGACCGCCTTCCACTCATTCTGTTAATTTTCATTTTGCAAGGTGGTTGTTGTCATCAATAACTGGCGTGAGGAGCCTTCGCATTAGTAATATATGAAACTTAAATCTGTATTGAGTAATGCTTGAGAGAGGATTTCCATGGATGTAACTTAACACTTCTTATCTTGACGGCTCTGAAGTGTCTCTGTGCATACTATATATAACCGGATAAGGGGAGTTTATTATAATTTTGAATATTTATATGATTACTATTCTGAAAATTAACCAAATTCCTATTTACATCATCCCGATTAATTCATATATTTTTGTTGAGGTGTGCTTCTGCTGCTGCTTACTACAGGGGTCCTCTGTTTGGCTTTGTGCCGCTATTCATTAGATAGAAACATAAATAATAATTAAACCCCTCGAAACATCTGTTCTACTCAATAAATATGTAATTTGCATGCCTCTTAGTGTCTTTTGCCTCCCTCCTGCAGACACACATTCCTGCTCATTGTCTTTAATTAGACATGGGTGAATTGCATTTGGCTTAGCGTCACTCGTCTTTCCCCCTCTGCATGTTATTTTTGGGGATGCAAGGTTTAGATTTACATTTTTGCTGAGGAACGGCTGCTGCAAAAAAAAAAATCCTTTCATGTTAATACTTGAATGCACATTTCTTTGCAACTATAATAACACTGCATGATTATATGGTGTGACGAGATGTTCCATCTCTCTTGGAATATATATTAATTGAGAAATGGTAAACATCACCCCAAAAAAAATTTTGGAGGGTAGTTTGATTTTATTTTGATTTTACTTTATGATGGTTATCTTGAGGTTCCACTTTTGTGACGGAATGTTAAAATGCTACTTCAAAAAATTTGCTTTTCATTTTATGTAGGTCTTTCCATTGGTTTAACTGAGAATAGATCATTTGTATTTAAGATTTTTATCAGAATAAAACCAGGTTTAAAATCCAAACAAACTGGTCAACTCTTGTCCTACTACATACTATTGAGTTTGACTTCATAAGTTGGCCATTACAAAAAAAAAAAGACGAAAGCATTTGTTCACTGAAGCAGCAGTGCAGAACTTTTCTCATTTTGCATTCAATCCATCAGAGTTGTTTATATACTGGCGTGGCCACTTTTGTTTTATGGCGCTCATTAAGAAGACAAATGTTCGAGAAAGCAGTCCGCTCTTCTCCCCAGAGTCCTCACACCGCGATAATGTTTATGCAGTGGGGATACAAGATGAGTTGAGAACTGCATAAGTACTATAAAAAGGCAAAATCTGTATAAAAAATACAAACATAAAAGTATGAAAAGATTACATACAAACAAAACGTATGTTTTAGATACAAATATGATGAGCAATGAATACAAACTTATACATATATTAGATTTATATTATATATATTATACATATATTAGATAACTTATTTCATGAAAACAATAATGCAAAACTATTTGGCATGAAATTATTCATATGTGTCACCTGCGCCACAACTTAGACATGCTTTTAGGTAGTCTAAAATTTAGTCTACTTTTTGTCACCTTTTTGCAAAATGTGCCATGACACGCAGCAGCCGCATCACCTATGAAATCCACAAACATGCTATACTAGACTTGCCCAGACACCAAAATGATGATGCACCCATTTTTACGCCGAACACAGGGGCTGCCTACCAAAATAGGGCCCAAAGGAAGAAGCAGTTTGTGCGGCATGATTAAATGCTTCAATCCAATTCATTCTGCCGCACCAGTGACTCCTGGCAGATCTGCTAAATAAACTAATAACAGTAATTAAAAATCAAAACAGGAATACAAATCATCTGAATACAAATCATCTGAAATTAGCTCAAGGTTTATATGTAACCCATTGTTATGAATTCAGCTTGTAGGTGAGACCAAACTCGATGTGTTTCTGTCCTAGCAAGAACATGTCAGTGGTTACATATACTGGAAGTTTATTTTGTAATTGACAAAATTATCCCTCAATGTTTTGTCTCTTGTTCACCTCCTATTGCTTGGAGCGCATACAGTATCTCCTCAGACATCTTCTCCCTGCTCGTTTGGCCCACTTAGTCTCTCGTCCTGTTTAGCTTTTCCTAAATATGCTCGTGCACACACACACACGCACGCACACAGAAAACCCAGGACAGCAATGTTATGTTACCCAGCAGTGGATTAATTCCCCCGACCGTCTTTAAACATTAATGGCCTCCCTTCGGTGGGCTGGCGTTTAACTTTATTTTAGCTCGACTTTAAGTGTGTTGTGTAACCGAGCCGAGTGGGTTCGGAGCGGGGACGTGCGGGCTCGACCCCGAGAGGGCGTTGCTGAGCACAAGATCGGTCCACTTTCAATTCTAATTACATGCATTCTTCACCCTGGAAAAACATGAAGCCGTGCCAAACATGCTGTTGAGCTGGAATAATTGAATTTGTGCTAGTTCAGTAGAACGTAACATTTAAATACAAATACGTTGCGTAAGAAGGTCAGCATTTCATACCAGACTTCAGCAAATCTTGTGAGACTTCAACTTTTTTCCCCTTTGGTTGTTTTTGGGAAAAGAGGCTGCCAGGGATAGTATGGATAAAAAGTGTGATGGTAACCATAGAACATTTTAGATTTTTAAAACATGTTAACAGATTTGACCTTTTTTAAATTGGATAATATTTTAGTTTTCCTAAAACTAGCTAGGCCTCTGTCAGGCATCATCAGAGGAAGAGTAATTTTATATTAATGTGTTTTTACTTTGCAGTGTTTGACTTCTTTTTGCACTTGTATAACTCTCGGAAGTTTCAAATATTTGAATGTTCTAATATTGACAGAGGTGTTATAGTAGCTACAGTTTGCCCCTAGAACAGGTTATCTTTGATCATATTTAAAATTTGATTTTAGACGTATTCAAACATTTTAGTGAGTCACTTTTGCTTGGATTGTTTTAAATTGGACAGTTTTTTTGACCCTCCTTAATTTTTTAAATGCCATGCCTCTACTCGTGTGAGTAGTTTTACTTTACTTCATTTTAATTCTGGTTAACTATTTCTTACAACCCAATGACAGTTAATTTCTTTTTTTATTTCTTTAACACTTTTTAACAATTTTAGAATGCTACTTTAAAACACATGTACAGTTGATGAGGTTCTTGGCAATAGTTTGACCTTGAAGCATATCTATTTAATCTATTCCATTAATTCTGGGAGCTGAAAAAAAACCTCACTTTTTTTAACCTGAACAAACTGGTCGACTGTGTTCTTCAAGCTCATGTGTTTGCACATTAGCAGTTCCCCTGTCATCAAAAACATGTTGACAATAATTCACAGGACAGTGCAACGTGCTGGAAGAAAAAAACAATTTAATAACAATAATCACTTTTATGGCATCAGATGTCTTTCAGTCTGACTTTGCGGGCAACAAAAGCATGCACTGTGTAATTGACGAATTTAAAATAGCCCGTTGTATGCAAGCACATGATACGATTAGATAAGGTCTGATGGAGAGCTTGCGTGCCTCACCCTCGGGTCGGGGTCTCACTCTTGACAACATGTGTTTCTCGTGGGCGCGCGTAACATCCTGCTCTTCGGTGAGTTTTGATTCACGGTTTTGATTTGCAACTTCTAAAAATAGCTCGCCGACAGGGAGACAGGGTGACTGAGGCAAGGACACTTGGATGCTTTGCTCTCGGGAGAGTTACTTTGAGCATTTGATCTTTTAATAACCTTCACTCTCGTTGTGTTTACAAGATGCTTAAGCATCCCCCGCTCACCTCAGCCTCATCTGTTCTTCTTTTATTCATTTCCTCTGCTCCGTCCTTCACGGACCCCCCCCACACACACCAAGCTTTACCGCACCGTCTCGCTCTCTCACTATCGCTTGTGCACACATTGGTACCGATCCCCACGCCTGAGCCGGACAACCCAACAAGACAAAAAGCACATCAGAAAAGGACAGCATGCACACAACAGGGACGCTGGATTAACTGCACATCAGTGTGTGTGTGTGTGTGTATCTCCTTTGCACGTCAGCCAACTGTGCGCCCAGATGCCTGTGTCGAAGGTAATGTCTTACCTTCTGTGTCGGTGTAACGATGATAAAACTGTTATTCCAGTGAATGGGACTATAATGTGTGTGAAAGCTGCAACTTTTTTTTTTTTAAGAGATCAATGCGTTTCAGCTTCTTAGGTTTTTGTTGCTCCTTTCTGGATCATGCGTTCATTTAGTACTTGTCAGTGTTATTGTCGTTGTTTGCCCTGATAAATAATTGTGAGTGAAAATTACAAGTGCAGAGTCACTGGACACAGAAGGAGCGCTTGTTCCTGTGAGGTTTTTTTTCCTTCTACAAAAAAAATAATAATGCAACTAATAGAAAACTAGATTTCAATTCGTTAATTTCTGAGTGTATAAATTGTGAATATTGCGAAATTGTGCCATATGCAGGAAATATGGCTATTGGTAGTGTAGTGGTTCACTCTTGACTCTTATATGTCTCCTATATTTCAAAAACTAACTTATAGCTTATTATTTGAAAAGCACTGTTGATGATTGCTGCTTTGTTTACATTGGAGCAGAATGGCTCATTCGTGTCAAGTATATGGTGGCAACCTATGACTCAGTGCAATTATAGGTTACAGACATTTCCATAAATAGTTGCGCAATGCATATGGACCATGGCTCAGATGACAGCTTGAGGAAGAAGGAGACGTTTACTAGACTGTATTGTAACATGCTTTTATGTAACAGAAAAGCAATCAAGTCATCATACTCATCTGGTTTATGGTTATAGTCATATTACAATATTGCCATTATTACCATTATCCTTGATGGATATATTTTTCCCAAAATATTGTGACGATTCACAATAATTTGCATTTGTCCTGCATAATTTAATATATGACAATATTATTTTTATTATTGTGAGTATTACAGTTTTATTCTTTCTTGTGATCTTATTCAGGAAAAATGAAGTATTCGCTTAAGATTATGCATTTTTCCGTTTATAATCCGACTTTATTCTTGCAAAACTACAAATATTCTCATTCTGGCTTCTTTGGTAGGACACAAGTTTAAGTTAATTCATTTTCATGAGATTATGACTTGGTTACTGTGGCTTTTTCCTGAAAATTCTTGTAAAACTAGGAGGACTTTATAACTTCTCACCACATTGTACAAAAATGTTAGGGTCTCACAATATTCTGACTATTCTCAAAAGATATGACTTAATTTTCTTAAAATAACTTCTACATCACATTTATTTTGCACCAAATTCTGAGCTAAATCTATTATTCTACTTTATTACTGTAAGATTAACATTTTGTGAACAGTTGACATATGGATGGATGGATGGACTGATGGATGAACAGATGGATGGATGGAAATTGGATGGATGAATTATTTAATGCCTACTCTTTTAATTTCAGTAAGTTATTGACATTTACTACAAGAATGCAAGGAACTCAAATTGAATTCACTTTTTCTTAATTGGCCCTTTATATATCCCAGTAAAACAATGCAACCTTGCTGCTGATAAAAATAAAATACCAGCGCTGGTAATGTAAGGCTAATAAACATTGATGATAGATAAAGAATCCTCCAATGGATGTAATGATACGGTCCTTAGGGATGCGTCTGTTGAGTTCATTATAGACCAGTTGGCATCCAAACATAAAAAACAACGCACACGCATTCTCTACTCGGTGCTCAACTGTCTCTTCTCGTTACCAAGACTCAAGAGTCCACCTTCTTTGCCTCGCAGGCACACGCTCTCCCCTCCCTCTAATTCCTTGCTCCCCCTCCTCCTCATCCTCTTCTCTCCATCCTCTCCTCTCTCTGAGGAGCCCACACTGACACAATCGCACGCAGCTACAGCCGAACCTCCACGCTCACTTTGACAGAGAAGGAAGTAGGGCACTTGAATGGGGACGTGCCGAGCGCTTTTCATGACCTTTTAGCGGACTGTAAAACTTGGGACGACTTCCACTCGCCAGGTAGGAAGGGTGTCCTTTGAATGAATGTTTTTTATCTTGTCTGAGCAAGAGGAAAAAGTGTTGTCTTGCCCCTGCCGGGCAGGGAGTGGTTTGTTCATATGACCGGACAGATGTGCAGAAAAGATAAGGAAAAAGCAATAAAGGCTTATTACTTATTTTATGAAAAGACTTGTTTGCGGCATGTATCATGTAATCACTCCTCTTGTCTTCTTCTTCTCTACTTTTTTTTTTTAGCATAATACAAATATTTCTTCCTCATTTCGAGATAAACAAGATTTGTTAGCCCTCATAACTGTTTACATCCCAGCTCAGGCTGCAAGTGACACTGGATTTAGACCATCTGGCACTGCGAGGGACAATGAAGCCGTTTAAGAGAGAGCCATTAAAAACACTCTAAAACATGTCACAGGGTGGTAGAGACACGAGAGAAACAGAAAGCCAACCAAGCGAGTGGAAGGAGAAAACGGAGAGGAAGCACACTTGGGTGTAATTGCCTTTCTAGTATCCTCACCAGGGGAATTATGGGGATTATTCTCTTATTTGAGGAGGCGCAGACAACTCGCAAAAGGTGTGTTTGTTGCTTGTCGTGTGCATAGACAACTAATGGATGGCAAAGATATGTTTTCGATGAGATGTTTGCATCTGAGATGTGTCCTCCCTTCATCTTCCGCTTGTCCTTGATCGATAGGAGACACTGTCCGTTGTACATACACACGCATGCACGCACGCAGCGTGATTTATCAGCTTCGCCTGGCTCGCTTGAACAAATGAGCCGTTTGTTACGTGCTAACTTTGGAACGTTACGATTCGGAGCCTTCTGTTGGTCCCTATTTGTCACACACAAAGAAAAGATGTTCCCTCTCGATTTGACCCATTTTGTCAGGTTTATTGTACTTTACAAGTCAATCCAGGCCTTTATTTCCAGAGGCATATGGCAGCAAGTACCACCTGCTGGCATGTGGAATTATTTTTTTTTGTAAATTCCTACCCCAAAGCCAGGAGACGGGGCGATCTACACACCCTGTTTCAAGTGCCAGGTTTTTTTTATATGTAAAAAATTGACCAAGATAGAGCATTTGAAAACATTTTTTTCCAACAGTAACTTGTGTAACTCAATTCAGATTTCTTAATACCATTTCAAGATGGAAAGTGAAAATAAACAACAAAAATAATGTGGTTGCACAAGTGAATATAACTGGGATATGGCTGTGTTCAAAATGAACTAATCAAATTTCTAATTCACGTTAAAGGGGAGTCAAAGAGCCTCTAATGAACCCAAAATAAAGTTTTTATCTTTTCGTAAGCTTGGTTGTCTATGTGTGCCCTGCGATTGGCAGGTAACCAGTTCAGGTTGTACCCAGCCTACTACCCAAAGACTGCCAATCGCCTCTATCACATCCGGGACTCTCGTGAGAATAAGTAGTACAGAAGATGAATGAATGAATGAAAATCTCTTAACCAGTAAAAGCAGGCCTGGGAGCCTAAATTTTATGCAAGTAAACCACGCTTGATGACACTTAAGCGATTTAAGATAGAGGCAGTCAACATTACGTGCCCATGTATGATCAATTGTCCATCCATCATCCATTATCTGTACCACTTGTCCCCACGGGGTCGCGGACATGCTGGAGCCTTTCCCAGCCACCCTGAACTGGTCGCCACCCAATCGCAGGGCACACAGAGACGAACAACCATCCGCTCTCGCACTCACACCTAATGGAGTGCTCAATCAGCCTACCATGCATGTTTTTGGGATGTGGGAGGAAACCGGAGTTCCTGGGGAAAACCAACGTAGGCACGGGGAGAACATGCAAACAGGGAGGGCAAGGTGGAATCGAACTCGCTGAACTGTGAGGCGGACGTGCTAACCAGCTCTACTGCCGCCCATGACCAATTGTATAACCTGTAAAATCCTGTCAACATTGTGACAGTAATGAAAAGAAGACCAGTTTGATGTCACACCGGAAATCAATGCGATGGATTCAAAAGCCTTCTTCATTGAAAGCACACACGCATTTAGTGTACATGCGGATCTCTCTTTCTAAGAGGGCCTTTTCCAGACGCACTCAGTGGTCACATTGTCCTCAGCTGCTTGGCGTCGCGTAGCTAAGCCAAGTTACGTCATTGGCATTCTCACAGTGAACCTTCAGTGTCTATCAATAATGCTTTTGCATCACTGGACCACACCAACACCACTTGGACCCCTCCACCCCAAACTTTTACGGTGATGGAATGACAAATCTTCGGCGAACATATAATGCTTATGAAATACATCCCTCCCATAAACTATGATGTCAGTCTTCAATAATGGTAGCAGCTCCTTGTTTTTATTGATCCATCGACCCGTTCACCACTTGTTCTCTTGCACCCTGCTTCCGTTGCCCGTCGTATTCTTTCCACTGAGCACGATCCAAATGGACGCCCGAGATGGATAAATGATGGTGATTGCCTTATTGCTCTTCTGTCCGTGAAAATCAAGGGGCAAAAGAGGCCGGTGCATCGCTGTGCATATAATAAGTCCATTCCGAGATGGATCCGCTATACGGATCATCTATACAGCCCCTCCATAGCGCGTTATCACTATTACATACGGCCGTAATGGCTCTCAAATCACCAGAGTGCAGATTGTTGTTGACATGGACTGAACAATCCATGTCAACACACCCTGTGGTATATTTATACACAGTAGAAGAACATGCTGTATTTACTGTATACATGGCTTGGGATGATGTTAGTTTCAAGTGATTGGAGCAATTTACACAAGTGTGACGTGATGTTGCCGTATACTTTCATTTAACTATAACAAGGGTTGGTATTTCGCTTTAAGATCCCATTTCTGACATTATTTGCCACCGAATTCTTGAGAAGCACAATCTTCGATCCGCTGTCCTACTAAAAGACTTAATTCCAATATTTTGAATGTCTCAGCTATCCCTAGCTTGTCTGGCGCCACCTACCCAAAAGTACTTCTAGTTGGGCTTGTCACGTTTAGTCTCAAACTGAGAGAGTCTTCTTCTAATGCCATTTACCAATGTAAGACCCTCAACTTGGTTTCGATTCAATTTATTACCTCACCAATCAATTGGGTCTGTCTGAGTCAACTGTTCTTTGGGTGAAATACCATCAGGGGGAGTCACTGTTATTTTATTTTTTTATACCATTCAACAGAATTTGATGGAGTAGTACCTTGAACATTGATTTAAAACCTCATCTACTGGGTTGACAACCCCGCCAGGGAGTCTCACGTGTCCCAACGGTCCTTCCAACTGGGTAAACCTTGGATGGTCACATGACCCCACTTCTGTCACCATCTGGCAAAATAGCACTTTCAACTGATTTAAAAAAAAATGTTTGGTTGAAAAAAAAAAAACCTCGAGTGTCATCTGCCCCAGGGGTCTTTCCAACTTGGCATTCCATGAACATGTCTCATGATCTTTTTGTGCGAACTCAAAGTAGCACTTGACACCCTGATTTGAACCCTCGGCTACTGGACCAACAATTCAGCTTCTGACACTAAAACATTTTTTTTTACAAGTTTGCCTGCTCATCCTGGTTCCGAAACTCCGTCTGTTGGGTCCAAAAACCTCTATACTGATCACAAAACCAAATTCATGATAACCAACTTAGTTTTGTGCTAATCCACCTGGGAGTCACGGAAGTGGAGTATGGGAGGGAAGGACTTCACGGTTGCAACTGCAATGGCCGAGAGGAAGTGGAAGGAGAGCGTATGTTTGGCAGCGGACTGTATTTCGAACTGCTTTGCTAATTGAGTTGAGTCAGATTTATTGAGACTGTGCACAGATTTGGCATGTGGCTACATTAAACCATTAATGTTGCTGTAAGTAAAGTGAAAGGAGGAGGGCTGGTGGTGATGCGTCTTACTGTACTTTACTGTGCTTGACTCAGAAACATCCACAGGAAATAAAAGGCAACACTGGAGGTGCCTCGCTATAATTTAAAGGGAAAGAAGTTGGATGACAGTTCATAGGTGGAGTTGTAACATTTGGAGGCAGCACAGTAGAGCACAGCTGCTCCCCTGGGATAGGTCTCTCATTGTCATGGTAACTAGGACAGAGGTCAGACATATGACGTCACATGTCCGTGTGTGTGAGTGTGCGTGTGTGTGCGTCTGTGTCTGTGGGAGAGACCCTACGGTTCTATTTTTGTTACAAGTTCTTTGACCTTCAGAAAATCAAAAGGAATATTCAATATTGACAACACCCACTCATAAGGCAGCATGGACCAAATGCTAAGAATATCAATACATATATAATATCATAATATTGTGGCACGGTGCTCAACTGGTTATCACGTCTGCCTTACAGTACAGAGCTCGTGGGTTTGAATCTGTTTGTGATTGTTTGGCGCCAAGTTGTGTTTGTGCCTCGCCCATCATTCGTATATTGCTGGGATGGGCTCCAGATAATCGGGGATAGATGGAGTTACTTGTTTTGATCCTCACAGAATTGAAGTCTCATGAGATTTGCTGACATTACACATGACTATATTCTTAAGAATCCAGATCTAATCAAGTGATCTATTGCACCCTGGGAAAGAGTAAGTCTTCTTTAGGAGATGTTGTGATCACCGTTCATTTCCTAATGGACTCAGTCTGACCCGTGTTTCAAGATTATTTTCCGAAGGCGCAGCATCGGATCATTACCTCGAGTCTTTTAGTATGTTGGAGGACCTTCATCCTCTTAATAGTCCATCAACATAAAAGTGCAACCCCTCTAAGTTTTATAAGCGTCTCATTGAGCTCTTCCGTCGTTGTCAAGAATACCGCTCAGATTGTCTTGCAGTTAATCCCTAAAAATGTCCGAACAAAGCTCAGTTAGCATAGCTTCTTTAGTATTGCTTCCCTATTACTATTCATCTTTCTTATTTGAAAATGTCTGCCCTTTAAAAAAAATAATGCACTAAACAGCTTTTAGGTAAAAAAGATCTTTTAGCTAAAATTGCACATATGAACGTGTGGCGCCCAACACACGACAACCAGCTGCCCTCCACTGTGGAATTTATTTTAGTTGACGATAGTAACCGTCCATTGTCGCACTTATATAAGTACTGTATTATTTTGCCACAAAAATACAAAACAAAACATCTGCCTTTTGCCATGTTACAGAAAATTCCCAAATATGGATGAAAAACAAATGAAGATCTGAATATGAATTAAAATTTCTATTTAAAAATAGGAGCACTCACATGAGCTTGCGTGAGTTACAATCATCCAGTGTTGCAACAGTGCGAGAGGGACCAAGTGTTTCTGACAGGTGGCTCCATTGTGTCTCCGACCATAACTTCAACAGTCCCAGGCTCTTTAGTGAGGGCATGACAAAAGGTGAAGGTCAGGAGGTGGAACATCTAAATATCACATTGACCACTTTGTAATATTGCTTCCCGCTTTTATAGCTTACACAAAACAGGTCACAGTTTACTTATTTGCATCGGTACAAATAAAAAAAACATTTTGGGAATTTTTTTTATGTTACATTCGTTGTGCATCATTTCAACTAAGCAAAAAAAAAAGTAGCATGAGTGGTCTGGAACGTTTGCCTTGCTTGAATTCCTCTGGAGGAACCTTTTGTTCTTTTCTGCGAGTGCACTTCATTGTTAATATACATCTCCATGCATCATTTGTAACATCACTATTGAGCCTTTAAGTGTGCTCACAAGGGGGCTTTAAGTAGCGGGCTGAGGAGGAAGAAAGATCTCGATCACCTTGAGGCGGAACAGGAAACAGGAATAAGATCTGCTTATTCTTCTTTTTTGTGAGTCGCAGTAAAAAAGCACCCTGGCTATGCACACAATCATTTGATTTCTATTAATTAAAGTAATGACATTACCTCCCAAGCAGACACACTCAGACTCATTTGGGATTTTCTTTCCTTTAAACTGACTTCTACACGGTTAGTATTCACATTACTACTTGGACATTGCTTCTAAATCCAAACATTCCTTCCTACCTGCTAAATCACAGGCACTGTCGCGAGAATAAGTGAACATTTTAGGGCATGATCGTGGCGATCGGGTGTTGTTTTATTTATGCGGTCTGCTGGCAGGACGCAACATCGAATCAAATTGATTTACATGAGCTCGTATGAAAACAACCTGGGCTGACCGCAGTGCTGTGCAAACATTAGCGAGAACACGGGGCTGAACTTGTAATAAATAAAGATGTAATGTAAACTTGTGAGGTCAAAACAATAAAAAGATTCAACGTAAAACGGGACAACAGCCAGAAGACATAAAGTAGCCCTGGAAATGGTTGGATATTGTTTCAGTTGTATCTAAATACAGCGTTAATGTTGTTAAATGTCAAATTATATGCATTTTAGGTTCCTAATCTCAATCATTTGATTATTCCTTTTTTTCAGGGTGAATTCTCAAAATGATCATCAAACTTTGATGCCATGCTTTGCTTACATAACATAGCTTCTACTAAAGGGGAAATTGACCCTTGAAATACATTAAAAAGCTTTTAAAACATAGTAGGTGATCCCATGGATACTTGTAGTGTAATTTAATATGCTCTATGAAGTTAATCACTGCAGGCAGGGTAAAGGAAAGAAATTTAAATGTGTCCCAGACTTGGGGGAAACTCATTGGAGCCGTGTTAAGCAGTCTGTACAGTCCCATGAGAGAAAGCCCTTCTTCGCAATTAGAGCCGAGCATCTTGTGACCGCGCTGCGTCATCAGGGGTCAGCCTGATCGCCACAATGAATCCCCTTCACGAGGCTCCGAGAAGAGAGAATTGATTCGCTCGACCCAGTGCAAGACTTATTCATTCATACATGGACTCATGAGTCCAGTAAATAACAAGTGGGTCTTCTTAATGGACGGTGATGGAGCTGTATTTGTCTCTAATGTATTTGTCTCAGGTGGCCTTTCAAAGGCATTCGCAAATTTTACGTTCAAAGATTGCAAAATTGTATTACAATGCAAACTTTTTTTATTTTATATAAAAAGTGCAATTGCACCTTACATTCCTCGCTAGGGCTGTAAAAGTAACTGCATGCAAATATCTTATTTTGATGAAAGATAAATCAGTCTGCTTTCATGAAGAATTAGATAAATCTGAATTATTAATTTTGAGACCTGAGAAGATTTGGACAATCTTTACTTATAAACATCTCCAAACAATTACTGGATTATTAAAGTCCAAGGCGATTAATTTGATAATCGATTTGTTGTCGATTTAATACCGCGACGCTTCTTTTATTCCCTCCATATAAAACATCAAGTCTGAATTAAAATATGGACTCTTGTAAACCATTTTTCTGAGTTGTATTATAGCTCAGTCGTTCCCAACAAAGCAGATAAAAAAAAAAAGAAAATGACCCCAGCGACCTATTTGGTTGCAAGTCATTAAAAAAGTAGTTTTTCAATATTTCCATTTTAAAGCTGCCCAAGAAATCTTTTAATTCTGCATTTTTGCTTTGCAAGCTCCCAACCCATGCTGCCCATCATTTTTTTTTCTACTGGATTTTAATACCTTTAAAGTTATGCTGACTGAAGTAGTTGCTGCTGCCCCGTGGACAACAGCCAATGTGCTGTCAAGTCACACTTGATATTCTGTCTCAAATCACTTCAAATAACGTTTGAACTCGTGACTATTGATGCACAGCACTTTTTTCATGCTTATTTTAATGGTCACGCACATGATTTGAAGACCTTCTGAGTTTTACAATCATCTTCCACTGCTTTATTCTAATCACCATGCACATTACTAGCAAGTGAGCAATAACGCCTTAAGCGTTCACAAAAGAAAAATGCCTTGTTTGCCATCTAATTTCCTGGAGCGATAATGAGTCGGAGGTACTTAGAAGTTGGAGTCACCATGTGGTGTCGTTGCATCAGCAGTTTTTTTTTTCCTCCTTGCACAACAACAGTGTTGAACATTAAATATTCATCTTTATTAGAAACGTGTCATCTTCAGTCGTGTTGGTCCATGTGGGTCTCGTTGGCTCACTCAAATGCAACGACTGACAGCTCTGTGGGCTGGGAGAGGTTAAAGGCTCACTTTGTGAATATGGCTGGAAGGATTGATCGTGCTTGTGTTTTGCACGGTTTGGCTGAGGGTGTGTTGATTTACAGCTTCAGTCTAGCTAACACATAGAGAAAGATGGATGATGTCTGACTTTGACCATTTATTGCTGTCATAACTTTACAAGAGGCTTCTCTTTTATTGAGAACTCTACTTTTAAGATACGTCATGATGTTCAGCTATAATGTGAGTCATTTGCGTTTTCTTTTTTTTTTATATTGCTTATGAATCATCCACAAAAGAAGACAAAATGTGATTTTGTGGATATTTAAAATGCACGCAAGGATGGCTATTTTAGGTCCGCAAAAGCTGAGACGACACAGTTCATTTTAGATTTGCTTTATCTGCAGACTTTAATTTGAGGGTATTTACATCAAAAGGTAGGAATTCAAATTTTGTGTATATGCGTCCCACTTTTTTTTTTTACAGTTGTACTGTATTTTTACCCATGCTAGCAGCACTTCACCACCAAGCAGCTGACACTTGTCACTTTAATGTGCATATTTGTGAATGTGGCGCATGCAGCAGATATGTCGCTGAACGTACGAATTCTTATGCGAGTGTCTCGTGTGTCTGTGCAGATGTTGGAACCAAAGGTGGACGCGCCCTCTTGTGAGCTGGGCGGAGTCGGGGTGGATCGAGGGGGCGTGTGCCTCCACCTGCCGCCCCGCAGTTCTGAGGGGGAGGAGAGCAGCCTGTATCCGTCCAGCCCCTCCGAACCCTTGACGCTGAGCAGTTCTCACCCCTCGGAGCTCCTCAGCCCTCTGAATGAGGTCTACCTGCCCCTCGGTAGCCTAGGCGGGTCAGAGGAACGCCACAGAGTGCCGCCCACTCCTCCGCCTTCAACCGAGGGCGAGGACTGGAAGAGCATGGATGGACACGAAATGGAGATCTGGAGAGAGGCCAATGAGAGAGAGGGAGAGTATGAGGAAGAGGAGGGTGCGAGCAGGAAGAGCGAGTTGGAAGAGCTGGTAGAACAAGAAGAAGAAGTTCACCTCCACCTGCTGGTGTCCAACGAGGACAACGTGTACGAGCTGCCCGACACAAACGCCCCTCCTTCGTCCTCCTCATCTTCATTCGTCATCCCTGAGCTGCGCCTAGACCGCTCCTTCAGCGCCGATGCCCTCTCCTCGCCCAACACCGATGAAGAAGAATACGATGAGGAAGAGGAGGAGGAAGATGAAGACGATGATGATGACGATGACTCAGAGGAGGACGACAGCGACGACGCCTACTTGCAGCGCAGCGACAGCAAGCGGCGCTCCATGGTAGAGGGCGCCACCTGCGAGAAGCACGGCGGCGGGGGCCTCAGCGTGCAGAACTCGCTGCGCCGGCGGACCCACAGTGAGGGCAGCCTGCTGCAGGACCCCCGCACACCCTGCTTCACCTCCGACAACGCCATCAACTGCCTGGAGACGGGCGGCGGGCACCACAAAGGCGGATGGACACTGCCATCACCCAAGACTCTGAAGAAAGAGCTGACCAAGAACGGAGGCTCCATGCATCAGCTGTGCATGCTCTTCTCAGGAAGGAAGGTAAGCATATCCACTTTTTGGATTGTTTGAGCTTCTCCTTGACTGCACACCCTCATTCTTGTGTAGACTAGATTTGCGCTGTAACAAAAATGAAGCTCTGCACGTTTCTACACAGAGCGCACAGGCACCAGTCCACCAAGATAGGGCCAAAGTCCAGGTTTAATCTCATGAACAAGATGTGTGTACACTCATAAACTAAACATACACACATTATGTTATTTTTATAGTCGTGGGGGTGCTTATTGACAAAACACATTCCTGAGGCCTTCAGATCTGAAGGACCAAACAATTATGGATTTAACCTCATATACACACGTACAAAATAAAACACAAACATCCTTGTTTACCTATAGTTGTGGGGAGGCCTCACTGACGAAACACATTCCTGAGCCCTTCACATTTGAAGCACCAAGCATTTTAAGTCATAGTCCACACACACACACACACACACACACATACTGGAATATGCGTGAATGCATACACACTCTCACAAACACACAAACTGAAACACAGACATCTCTGAATCTCATTTTACTATAGCTGTGATGATGCATATTGACATTCCTAAGCTCCTGACATCCTGACACCAAGCAGAAATGAGTTTAATCAAAAGTGTGCACACGTATATCCTAATCAAACACACACACACAGATATTACACACGCAACCTTGTTTCATTTAGCTTTGGGAATACATATTTACAAGATCCAATCGTGAGTCTCAGCTCTTGACATTTGACGCGCCAAGCAGTCACGAGTTTCATCTAAGGTGCACACACAGAAATGGCAGCCTTCCGAAACAAATCACACATTCTTGTCTTGCTGCAGTTACATTGCCTTGCTGATCAAATGCACTTTCCGAAACCTTTACAGACACACAGACACACCCACAAACACACACACTCCTGGTGCTCCGACAGTTGCAGGGATGCGTCATTGATCTAATGCCTTCCTGAGCCCGTTGCAGCTGAAGCACAGACAGTCATGACCTCAATCTAACCTTAAATCCAAACCTTCCCTGACGTGCACACAAAACAATGTGAAATATTGCCACTTTATTAGGTACCCCAGTATAATTTGATAATATCCAACATGCAATGCTCAATTTCGACATAAAATGTCAGAGGTAAGCATTTCCAATATGTTAGTTGAACTTGATGCAGTTTCTGCGCCGTGTGAACGTCTCTCGATTCAATAAAAGAGTGACATCTAGTGTTAACAGTGCGCAAGTGCATAAAGGAAATACAAACTGGCACTGTTTATTTTAATGTATAACACGTCAAAACACAAAATGATATTACAACATTTAGGTGTAATGCCCATGTCTTATGCCCATTCAAAGCATTGAAATATATTTCAATTTATAGTTAACTGCATATGGAAATCTAATGGAAATTGATGCTGCATGATGCTCGAGACAGCAAATTTTTAAGTTAATCAACAGGGGCGTATGTAATCGTCACACAGCACATATGTACTCGTTTTCATTTTAGCGTAGAAGTGATTTTTTTAGTCACATATTTTCTGTAATTATGACTTTAATATTTCATATATTTAATAATATTAATAGGGCTCCCTCTTTGACCAAGTGGTCTGCATTTCCTTGCTGCAGATACTGCAGCACAAGAGCAATATCACTACTTGTCCAACAGAGGGCACCATGCATCTCATCCTCTTTTGTCAGAAGCCCATTTGAGATGTTAAACATGGTGGCTTTTGTGTTTTTATTCTGTTAGTATGTTTTTGCAACGTCCTTAATTTTTGTTACGAGCCCGTTATCTCTATATGATAAGTGAATTCAAGCCTGTCGCTTTAATGCTTATATATGACAAGAAAATAGCTCATCATGTGGTGGACACTCCCATCACTTTGGATTAGTCACAGGCGGGGGATTCCTCCTTATCTGGGCGCTTTGAAGCTGAGTTGTCAGCACATTCGACAGCCTTAAATGGCATTGAGATTGTATACGTGTGAGTGTGCATGTGAGCAAGCGGCAGTTTCTCCCGCAAGGCCCTTGACGATTGGTCCTGCCCGAGCCAAGGCCAACTGGACCACCCCAGTTGGCGTCATGGGCACAGCTCATATGAGGAGTGTGTTTCCACTATTTAATGTCATCTGTCGCCCTCACACATACACAGCTTGTGGCAGATAGTAAATATGTGTGTACAGTATTTGTGTGTATGCATGCATGGCAACCTGCAGGCAGCTTGATGTTTTCATTTTGCTTGAACAATAACAGTACTTAAAAGGGGTATAAAGTTTCCATACTCGTATGCAGTTTGCATGCAAATATAACACTATGGCATGCATTAAATGATGATCAACTTTGTTTATGTGCTTGATTTATAATTAAACCAAGGTAGATTTATTCTAATAAAAGACTCAATTTTGCAATTCTGATAACTGATAAAATAATGGGATAATTAAAAACATAGTGATTCAAGTAATATTGAAGCAATGATTAAATTTGAGTAAATATTAAAGTACTATTAGGTATTGATTTATACATACTACTAGATCTGTGAAATGATGTCACTTTACCTTTTTTGTCTGTGGTCAAATATTAGAATTTCCAAACAAGAGCTTTAAAAGTCTGTTGAGGAAGGACTCCGAATAGTTTTTTATTGCAATTACATATATTTGAAAAATTACTTAAAAAAAATAGTCCTGTATTATACTTTCCTAATTATATTGTAAGAATGCGTTGCTGCACTAAACGCTAAAGTGCCATTGGCTCACCAAGTTTTATAAACTGTTTGCCATTATTAGATCAACAGAGGCCGCAAATTTGGCTCTGGCTTTGATTTATGTCTCGCTTTTCAAGTGTCATCTCTGTTGCCTTGTATTTTTCCTCTCTGCACCTTCTCTTTACAATCTTTGACAGGAGAAGCAGAAGTGGACAGGTTTTCTTAGTATTTGTAGCAGTAGCACAAATTTTCATTGACATCCCAAGCCTTCATACGGCCTAACTACAAAACCACCCACAACACATATTTTCTCTCCTGTTTATAAAGACGCCGCATTCACAGAGACCTTACGGCAGAGACGTCTTAACATGGCCTGTAAACATTTTGTTTATGGGCTGTAAAATGTTTGTTTGAAATACATGTAAATACCGTACATCATGACAGATGCACGGTGGAAACTGTTTGAGGTTGTTAAGGGTGACTAACATTCCCTCGTGTGGTGTCAAGGGTCCAGACAGGTGGGTGGAACATCAAGTGGGCATACCGTAAGTTACGTTTGTTTTACGTACAGCGTGGGCATGACACAGGATGAGTGGTACTAAATAGATGTAAATACGGCAATAACACTTCATGCGTGCATTTGCAGGGTGACTACGTATTAACCACCTCTCATTTTGTCCAAATATTAGAGTCAAAACTACGTATGATTTTTCCTGTCTGCAAATTGTGTCTAGGAACATTTATTGCAAACACAGTACATGATATTTATTTGAAGGAGGTACTTTGATTAAATAACTTGATAAATTAGTTCAATTGAGATTGTTTGAAGAAACTGATTGCAATAATTTCTTTAAGTTTAATGCAGTAGCTCAAAATTAATGAATATGAGTAAAACAGTTTTTTTTTTTATTAGCATTTTTCTTGTCAAAGCGCCTTAACACTATTGATGACACAGCATCAGCAGCAAGTGGGGAATTGCTTAAGAATACTTCATGATGCTTATTGCAATCTCTGGATTGTATTTCGTGTTTTGTGATAAGCACATCATCACACAACGCTTCAGCCCACCAGCGCGGCATATCTCAGGTGGTCGAGTTGTCGTCTCCCAATCTGAAGGTTGTGGCTTCAACCCTTGACCATGACCATGACCGTGTCTAAGTGTCCTTAAGCAAATTACTGAACCTCCAGTTACTCTGAGGCCTCAGAACAAGGTGAAACATTTCAATGAGTTATTATAGCTTTTTTTTTATATAAATACAGACAGTGCCAAGGGTTTATTTGAATCTTTTGAGAACTTAATTTTAAAATAATTCACTTAACCAAAACTACTGTACTACTACTACTACCACCACTACCACTACACTAGAACTGCCACTACTATTACTGACAATAATAATTATTACTAATAACCGTAAATGATAATAATGTGCATCCGCAATAGCCATCCAAGACGTTTAACTCAAATTTGCACAATACTCTAAGTGTTTTGCTTGTGTCTAAAAAAAACAAAACCCTCACACGACACACACACTTTTGGAAGCGAGTTCAGAAATTTGAACACATCTGCATGCATATATTCCCAAAGCTGCGTTATATATAATCAACTTGCAATGAGGAATTACTGGAAACTATTTTGAACAAAATTATCAGTTAACAAAGTGTCCTTTTTGGGTAAAGTACTGCAGCTCTGCTCTATGAAGACAAATGTGCCGCACGGTTTAGCTCTGCACATCATTTTGCTGCATGTGATGGTAGATGAAAATAGACTTCCACCATCATTTCATTGGAAGTTTATGGAAACTGTTGAAATAGCCTGCTGAAGATGAGTGTTAAAGTTGTTTGATCTAGAAGGGGAAGAAGAAAAAAAAAAAAAACTACGAGTTGATGTACTTATTACTCCCGGCACGTTTTGGAACAGTCAATTGATCAATTGAATCACAAGAGTCACGTGTTGTTTACTTAGAAGGCCGACACTGGACAAAAGTTCAAATCAATGTCGGGCAGCGCAAAAATACTAAATGTGAACGGGTAAATATTTACGGACACGAACAAACTCTGCGAACAGTCAACATAGTGTCCCGTGAGCCGGGTCTATTGGCAAAAACTGGAAAAAACGCAATTGCACAGCTTGGCCATTTATGGTGTTTAACTTCACTGCTTGCAATAAATTCAACCACCAACTGTCTTTTGTCCAGTAAACATCTTAAGTGTGCTCTCCCTTTCTAATTTTGGATGTCTTTGGAAACCAGACAAGTAGAATTAATGTTAATCATGTTTTCTTTCATTTTTAATGGAACTGATTACAAGAGACAATCACCAAACTGACCCCCCCCCAACAAAGTGATTTTAACCAGTAAATGGTTGTTAAGTGTGCTGTAATTTTTGTATACTTTTGTCATTTTAACTAAAGCACACCAGAATCCTTTTTTAAAGTTCTTTGGAAAATGCAAACACAAAAAGAAGCACTTTGTTGGAAATCGTAGTTTCAATTTAGGAAGAATCTCGAAAACAAGTAATTGATCCAAAATCGTACAAACAGTAATTTGATATGAGTTAATGATGCAAACCAGGAATTCTGTCAAGTTTAAAAAATGTACAAAAGTTAAGCAGAAAGTAAGTGACATGAGATTCTCAAAGTGCTCAATCCTAATGCCTGACATTTCATTCACTTGAATGGCAACCCCGTTGTTTTTAACAACAAAACTTCCAAATGTCATTTAATCAGACTTCAGTTAAACAAAGCTCACATTAAACCTTAGCCAAGCGGTAAGGGCTGATATGTTGCTGTTTACTAGCCTGACACTTTTGCAGTCTCTGCTACAACGAAGGTTTTTCTCGATGATGTTTACCTTCTGCCAGAGACAATCCAGACGGCAGTTGTGCTCATTGCTGCGTCATGTGCGTTTGAGTGCTTGTGAATACAACGCTGTGGTTGCCATGACGTTCGCATGGGTCAGTCAGTAGCGTTGTCGACAATAAACTAGTTAGGGCGTCATTGCACGTGGAGACACAAGTGAAAGAAGAAATCTTCCATCACTGACCCAACCACGGCTGCTCTTGGATCAAACACTGCAACAATAAAGATTCTCATTCTTATTCTATCTCTTATTGGATTTTCTGTCACCATTCAGCAACACAAAGAATCCAGACAGAGCGATAACAGGAACAAATTATGCTCGGTTTATGAATGTTTTCAGGCAGCATCGGTCAAACTCACAATCAGTATGGAGATAATTGGCCCGATATCATTCATATGTCGCAATTCAGTCTCAAATTGTATAAAAAAAAACAATTGTAGAAAATCTTCCAAACAGAAGTCTTGGTTTTTGTCAGGAAGTATTAACATCTAAACAATAAGAAAAATGTTTGTTTCTTATAAAGCCAATATATAAAGCCATAATATACCCCTTTGATTTGGGATCTTCTTTCCCCTTCCAAATTTGTATTATTATTTTTATGATTATTATTCTCAGAATTTTACAGTACGTATACAAGAGATTTCACACGACTTGTAAATCCACCTCTAAACTGACACTAAACACTCAGAAGTTCCGTGACTGGTACGTGTTGTTTACACCCAGTGAAAGCTCAACCTTTACATGAGCAGGTGCATTAGTGGCGCGGCGTCTGCAGTTCACAACATTCCCCGTTTAATGCCCTACATCTGATCCAGGCTCCTTTTCCCAGAAACGTCAGCTTTTCCTAGATTCCAGCACCTTGTTTGTGTTGAGTATTTGTTTAGAAGTAGCTAAAAGCATCCGTACAACATTCTTGACCCTTTATTTATGTTAGATGGCGGCGTAATGCAACGTAGTACATTTTTTATACGCCTTCTATTTTCTCTATGTATGCTAACCCAATCAGTTTGTAAGCTGAGGTCATTAGCGGGTCATTAGCTGTGATTTGAGGAAGCCGGAGTATCTGATAGAAACCCACGCAAGCATGTAAAGAACATGAACCCAGATCTGAACTTCAGACCTCGACCCAATCTACTGATGCCAATCGGTTTTATGGTCGGATTAATGGAATGGCAGCAAGACAACACTGGCATTCCTTAAAATTTCTCACAAAGGTCAGCGTAAGTCCTCAAAGACGCCTGGAATACTTTACGGGATGGCATCAGTCAGTTCCGGGACTGGGCCGGGTAACCTGATCACTTGTTTGAGGAGCTCGGAGAAGTGACGCACAAATGTCTTACATCCTGTGACACGCAGGAAGCAGCCATCTCCTGACTGGCCTGAATAACCGGAGACACACATCCACATACACAGTGAGAAATTTGCAGACAATGCACCTTTTGTTCGTGTCTTCGTTATGTGGCTTGATGATGGAATGAGTCAGCATCCTGTCACCAGATTTATTCTCAAATATTAATCAATGAATGTCATGGCTTTGCCCCTGACTGTGTGTGTTTGTGTGTCCGTATACTTGCCAGGACTCAAGGGTTTATTTTACCCCTAATTTTGCTTTTATTTGGAATGGTTGCACAAATATTTCCTGTGGCAAAGACAACGAAAGGCGATTATGTAATCAAACACACCGGGAGTGCTCTCTCTCAAGCCTGAAAACATTTCAGGTGGCGGTTGGTATTTTCGATTGATGATTCTTCTGGTGATGGGTCTTCTTGTTTACACAGTGACTTTTAGTTTGTATTTTCTAAGTCGTTAAGGCCTCACAGAGAGAGAACGTTACTATACCTTGAGCCAAGATCCACCAGGAAGATCTTATCGAGGCCGCTACGATCATCCAAAGACGCTAACTGCGTTCATTTGTTTGTTCAGATTCGCGATCCGTGTACGCGTTATGCAATAAAGGCCCTATAAAGTTTCTAAACCTCAGCACGTATGAGCAAAATAATATTGTTGCACTTACCAGGGGTCGCGTTTTTTAAATACCTTTTTCCCAGCAGGGTCTTTCGACTACACTGATAGACTAAAATAGGATATATACGAAACCACAAAAATATAAGCATTTTAAGCAATGGTGGGTTCTTTTCAATGAACATGGCAGGATTTCACACATGAATTTGGTGTGAAAAAAAGGAATGTGTTGCCACTCTCCTACTAAATCCCTTTAGAAATTGTTTCACACTATTGTGAAACGAGCAAATATTTAATACACTTCAATGAATGAGCATGATAGGCAGTTTATTGTGTTTCACCAGTCGAGGTCGTGATGCCACACAATGTAATACTTCTGACATATATGGAGCAAAATGATTTGTTTGGGTCCTTTGGCGCCAACGTTTTTGGTCAAATGTAAGTGGAATGAATGAGGAGGAAGGAAGAGGAGGTGTGATGACGTGTTTGAAGGCAAGACGGACAGTCATTCCTTCACGTCTCGACTCGTTGTTTTGGCTTGACTGGGTCAAGAATGTTTCCCTGAGCGCCGGCTAAAATATTGTTCTTTGATTGGCTTTGTTGTTGCAGGCAACAGCATAAGAATGTTGAGTTTTTGTTGTGCCAGATGTAATTTGGACCAGTTTTGTTAGAAAACCTCATTGACCTTCATCTTAACCTTTGCCCTAGCACAGGTTTGTGAGTGAGAATGTCTACAAATTGTAACCATATTATTGAAATGCATGCTTAGTGGTTGACATGCAGTGTACTGCAGCGATTCAATTGCTGAGTCCATAAGTTTAAATTCTTTTATTGCCATCACGGGGGCTTGATTTTTATTTTCCCACACTCTGGGCCCCCCAGTCTACATGATAACAAAAGCCGGACTCGCCATCGGTTCAGCAGTATCGGGGGCATGATAAGGCTGGTTCACTTACATGAGATGGAGTCAGCATATAAAAACACAAGAACTCACCAAATATTTACATTGGCATGTCTGAAGTATATCTGAACGATTTAAATAATTAGCTGTGTGTGATGTCACCAGTTTAATGCTCCTAACAATTACTTTTTACACAAAATGTAATGCTCACTAGTTTTAAAAGTCTCGCTCTGCTCACTGTTGGGAAATCCGATAACTTCCCATGCCAGCTTGGAGGCTCAACGTGAAAAAGAGGCTTTAGCTTATCATCAATGCGCTGCAAGGCTACGCTATCACCTTCATGCAAAACATGCAGCACCAGCAGAGCTCACCTTTAACAGTTTCATTTTTAATAAAAGCAATGCTAGTCTGCCTCAATAACTGACAGAAAGAAGAGAAGACATATACATGGCGGAATTTTGTTGGTTATGAATCTCAGTGAGAACAAAATTAGAAATTGATGGATGGAGAAATCAAGCTTAAAAACAGATGTGACCTTACTAGTACAATTTTGCATCAAACTGTTTAGTTTGAGGTATTTTAAGGTTTCCATTGTTCTGAAATATATTTACAAAGTAAAACAAGTATGTTTTGACCATATTTTAAATGCTTGAGTTGACAAAAAATTCCTTTAAATACTTAAATATAGCCAGCTTGGGTTGAACCTTTTCATCATATTTTCATATTTCCCATTATTGCAAAAAAGCCACTAATGTAGTTGTGTAGGAAGCCTAAACCAAAAGCACTTTGAGTTAAGTCTTGATGTCAACTCTTTTATTCCATTAAGAAAGTGATTAATCATGCTTAATTAGTTACAAAGACTATAATATATTGCACCACTCATTTTAACCCCACAATTGTGTTCAGTGACCAACAAATTATTAAAACGTGTTTGGCTTCACATGTGCACACTTTGCAATTGTCCACATAGACACGTTTCACACTCTTTCACAGCCAGGTGTGCGTATGCATGTGATCAAGCTGTTATCTGCAGTGCTATTCCGCAACACCTAACGGCGTGTCAACATCTGCAGAGTGCCTTGGGGGGGGGCCCTTTAAGCCACAGCGTGCGTTTTGGCAGGTTCTGGGTTTTGTGACGCTCTCTAAACGAGCATGTGAGCGGACTGTAAAAATCAGCACATATGCACACAAACACACGATGGTTATTTTTAGGAAAGACTGGGACTTTTATATGCTTCACTGGTCAGTGTTTATGCAGTGGGTTTGTTTTGTTCTGGCGCTTGACTGGGACAAAAAAATATTTTGTTCGTTTATTTCTCCCCTAATTTTTTTTTATATTGTAATAGGCAGCCCACACTCCCATGGATAACATAGGTTGATACCCCGCAAAATATGTTCATGATCGCCTATATCAATAGGGGTGTCAAACTCATTTGTTTCATGGGCCGCATTGTAGTCATAGCTTCTTTCAGAGAGCCATTAGGACTGTCAACCCAAATAAATGTATGAGCACCTCATATTCTATACAGTAAAAGCTACAAAACAAACTGACAAATAACTCGTTTTCAAATCAGACGAGTAAAAACTGGTCAAATATTAAAAAAAAAAAAGATATTATTAAAAGTGAAGACAATTTGCAATTCTAGTAATGACACACAAATTTGATGCACAATTTGTCTTCGCGGGCCACATAAAATGATGTGGCGGGCCGTATCTGGCCCCCGGGCCTTGGGTTTGACACCTGTGGCTTAAACCATAAATATACCACAAACGTTTGCTTAGATTTTGGCTTTGACACAAAAGTTCTTTCAGCTACTAAACATACAATAAGGTTTAAAATGATGACTATTTGATTTCTTATTTGCACCATTACCTATGACCCCATACTTTCGTAATTGGACATTTCTGGTTGTCATCCGACAGTGATGTAAAGTAGTACTTCCCTGGTGGAGGTCATCTCATGATGTAATACGGCAACATAATAACACACATTATTGTGTGCATTTAGATATGAGAGCACAAGAATGAGGACATCACCGCTAACAGAATCCTGTGTGCTTTTATCCACGTTGGATCCCGTCCAGCTGGAACATAGCGGTGCGGTGTCAAAAAAGCCTTGGGTCTTCACACGCAGGCAGTGGAACACGCGCTGACCTGACTCGACTGCAAACCCCCACTGTTCGGATCCCCGTTCCTTGTTCCTCTGATATCATATTCGAAGCTGTCTAGTTCATAAAGTGATTTAGCTATTTCTTATCTTTGGGGATGCATATGAAATGCTGTAAAACTGTGTCAGGCTGGAGGATCAGAAAAACGAGTTGACACCACAGAAATGTTACACTGATTTCAAAAGATTGTAAAATCAAACTAAAAGAAAAATTAAAGCAAAACGAGCTTTAAATGCGCTTTTATTTGATATTTACTGTCAAAGCAAACAAAATGTATGTAAAAAAAAATCACACGGAAATTTAAAATTACCCTAATGCTAACATGGAACTGGAAACAACACAGATTGTGTAGCAAATAATGTCAATGCCACATGACAATATTATAAAACCTGCAATGAATATGTGAACACAAATGGGGGAACAACACAGGTAGACAGACAATATAACAACACTCACAGGTTTATAGCATTTTTCCTCTGTGAAGAACGACAACTATTGCTGTAGCTTACTGAGGCGTTGTCACCGTTGTACAGTTTATCTGCATGTGTATGAATTAAGTATTAAGAATCAAGCAACAAAAGTTCCATTTACATGGTTTGAAAGCACATTTATATTGACTAGAATGTATGTTTGAATAATTTCGTGATTAATAGGATCAATTTGATTTGCTTTATTTTAACCAATTGTTGGAAATGCATTTCAGAGTCAATTGTAGCAAACTAAAAATATTCTGTGTCAATGCTTGCCCTTATTTTTAGATGGCTCCTTCAACATCCATTCTTACACTCAACTGTGACTTGAGTCTGAAAATGTTTTTAGAGCTTCAGTCAACACTCCCTCCTCCATTTGCTCCGACAGTCTGTCGTGTCCACTACAAGTTTTTACAACCTAATATTTTTAATTAATAACAGGCGCAAACCTTTGATTTTTTCAGCATTGGCTTCCTTGTCAGTGGTGTTTTAGAAGATGTCAATATTTGATAACAGGGGCCTCAAACAAAAACAGCACAAATGTAATCTTAACTCGTTTGGGTGTTTGAGAAGTTTTTTTTGTCCGGCGGGGCCTTCACTGGGCTCATAGACTTAAAAGGCGGCCGTAAAAAGTTAGTAGCTTCCCTGCTAATGAAGAAAAACAGCTGTTGTCAGCATGGAGTCAAGCTACAGCCGTGAGGCATGTGTGGTCATATGTTTAGGAGGGAATCCTCCAAACCTTCCTGACACTGGCACGAGATGAGAAAATCTGCTTTGTGAACCATTCTACCACCCATCAGTCAAATTCTTTGAATTTACAATATTGTAACATATGAAAGTAATGAAACGAGATGAGAAAATCTGCTTTGTGAACCATTCTACCACCCATCAGTCAAATTCTTTGAATTTACAGTATTGTAACATAAACTGAGTTTCAGTCCTGTCATCTTCCCTTGAACTCAAGTGACTCAATATGAGCATGCAGGGGGTCTACTTCTGATATTATTATTGGGGAAAACATACAGAGGGGAGATTCCCGAAACATGGCAAGCGAGGTACACAATAATACACACGATGTTGTCCACCAGCTGTGGCCAGGGGCTCACATTCAGCTTCCTGTAATACAATGGCTCATTATGTCCGGCCCACCCCATGCTCGCATACAATGGGGCAGTTTCAGACCATCAGATTAGCGGTGGGTGACCCCTTCCACACCCTGAAGCAACTTCCCCTTCCCTTCCAAACCAATCGAAATGCAGACTCGGTGTGAAGTGTAACGTGAAACCAGGAGGGATGGCGTGGGGCTGCTGTTGGGGGGATGTTGCTTGGGTCTTGGCACAACACTTCAAACCTCAGGAGCAGGAGGGGAGGGGTGCAGCAGAATCAACAGCCAACTCTCACACACAGATCGGCCCAGTCTGGACTTGCACTGTTTGCAAACACCAGCTGCAACACGCTAACCATACCAAGAGTAGACATTTTTTCCAACTGTGGGATATTCACTCGGGGATCATATAGATGGAATGATCATTGATCTCAACAACGTGTTATTGGTCCGAGCGCACCGAGGCTGTCTTTACCGGGGCCCTCATTCTTCCTGTGCGGAGGTTCTCGGATGATGCAGTGTGTGCTCTCCTTCCTCTCCCCCCAGCTCAGCACCGGATCCTCCTGCAGCTGCGAGGTCGGCCCCGACGGCACCAAGAAGAAAAAGTCCAAGAACCTGTAAGTAATCCTGTCGTTTCTTGTTGTTGCATGTATGCTTTTGATGTTCTTTTATTCAGTTTCAATTTGCAAGTATGTTATAGCTGTGACTCCCCCACAAAAGCTGGATTTTGTCCAAGACCTTGATAGATTTGTGCAAATACCTTCATTTGTCTTTAAAGGGCAATGTCAGGAATGAAATGGTTATCAGCAATTATTAATGGGACACTGAGTGACATTTGTCAGATATGTAAATCTTGATACTACCAATCAACTATTTATATCTATGTATTCCTTTATTCAGATCTGTATCAGCTTCATTTCATTTCAGTTTCTGTGCATGCTCAACTTGTAGTGAAACCTATCGCTGCAATCTTGACAAAGTGACATCGCCAACTAATGGCCTGGCATGCACATAACAGTTTTTCCACTTTTATTTCAAGCTCTGTGGGATAGTATGTGTTCTCATATTAATTTCTAAAATAAACATCTCACTCAGATGGCTCCATATTGGCAAATTTGGTCGTTCTTCAAATAAACGTATTTTGACATTTTGCACAAAATGAAGGAAGAGAAGCATGTTTAAGGACAAGGGTCATAAAGGTTCCTCATCATGGACTTAATTAAGTGGTAAATGATGTGTGTGTCGTCCATATGTGTGTCTCACATTTTCAACAGTATGTGAAACTGTTCGTGTGCGTGTGTGTGTGTATGCGTATGTGTGTGTTGACGCCTCAGTGATTCATCAGCTGTTGAATGAGCCTTTTCACACTCCACTTCATCAAGACCAAGGCACTTTTACACTCGAGCAGGACAATAAAATCTGCTCAGAGTGGCAGCTTTGTAGCGCCATGCTCTCTCCTTCTTGTCCACAAGCTGTGTTTGCTTAGGAAGATTAAGTGATTAAGATTCCACAACTCCCACCCACACCACCATCATCACCTTCAAGATGTGGAGCTTGTTCTTTTTTGCGGGTTGTACTTAATGCATTTTGTGATTTGAATGGAACGCATGACTACTCCCAGGATTGGTCGCCAGTCAGTCACAGGGCACATATGGAGACAGCAGAGACATTTTTAATTCACACTGTCACTGTGTGGGGACTGACCCCACCCTTTCATTCACTCAGCTCATTAAATAGCCAATTGATTTATTGTAAATAATACATTCAAATATTTTTGTAAAATAAATAATTACTGGTCATTATATGTGTATATACGTAATTAAAAAAAATAAATTGCTTGATACATTTGACACCTCACTCACGATTGATCTAGCACATCCCTTGTTTTTAAAAATTTGATTTGTCCTCTAAGCACTAAAACTTGTGCTTTAAAGTCACAGCCCAATTTCTTTTGTCCCATTGAAAACTGGATTCTGGTTTTATGAGTCTGTAAATAAATTCCACGTACAAGTGGGCCCGTTTCTTCTGCTGTTTTGACATGCTTGTTAATATCATTTTGAGAATTTGTGTCACTAAGTTCAAGTGTCCCATGTTTTTAATTACATCATAAATTACGTCTCATACTCGGACAGTGCTTTGCTTGTCTCCATCAGCCATTTTCTACAAAGCCAGGCTTGCAATAAAAATTTGAGTACAAGCACTATATGTTGCAGCTATAAATAAACATATCTTACAAACTCAAAGCCTAGAGGAAATGAAATTCTCGAGATCTCCGCAGTATGCAACGTGTTCAGAAATAGAAGCAGGAAGTGGATGGGTACTGAGGCACGTGTCTTTTTCATCTACGTCTTTGAGATGCCAATTACATGTGACGCTACATTACATAGTGATGGTGATAATCACCTAGACTCTCCGTGGGGAGCTGTCATCCATTAGTTCCAACGTAAAGCCTTCTATTCTGAAGGACTTTGATCTTTCCTTAATCCAGAGTATTTTAAGATAAAGGCGGAGGATACAGTTGGTTTCTTGATGGTTGTCTTTGTTGTCCTCCTTGTGTTCCTATTTAACAGCTTTTGCTGATCTATCGCATGCCTCGCTTTTGCTAATGAAGAGATACGCAGCATTGATCTTGATAATGTCATCATCGCCGGTAACAGAGAAGTACGTGAAACACCTTTTGTTTGTCTGTACAATGTGAACTCGAAATGTTAGTCGACTAATTTGTAGTAACCGCCTCCCAGAACGCATAACTGCCTGCAAAATTCAACCAGACAATATATTCATTTAAAGATTTGATTTATTTCAGCATGTACATAATCACCATTCATTACAACTTTATTTTATGTACTGTTTTTACTTGCTAAAAATGGAATTGGATCATACCCGTCTTCCATTTTCTATACCGCTTAAACTTATTCGAATCTTGAGCTGAAGTCTATCCCAGCTGACTTTAAACAAGAGACATATTCCAAGTCCACTCCATTTTTCCTTGCTGCCATTTAAAGTTTACAAAAGCCTGATTATTGGATGCCTCATAAGATTGTTCCGAGTGATTATCCTGTGGTATTGGATGCGCTTTGATGATTTCTTTTCCTCCCAAACCTCTTGGAAAACAATTTAATGTTAAACCTGTTCAACAATTTAATTTGCAAATCCTTATGTATGGTCAACAGAATTAGGTGAAGCCACAGACGGGGTAATCGTGACGTGAAACGGAATTTCCCTAAAAATGTTCAGCACCTGTGCTTCCCTTCCCCAAAATTGAATGGAAAGAGGCTGTTTGGTTTTGTTTTCATTATTCATATTGTAATTTGAGACGATTCTTTTATAGGAATATGGTAATGTTTGTAAAGGCCCGTCTGACCAACTTCCTCTGCCTCATTTCCTGTACTTATTCCCCTCATTGTTTTCTTAAACCGTTTCATTTTTGGGGGCATCGGAGTGCAGCTGTTTTCCTGAAACCGTCCCCAGTATGTCTGCCAAAACCTAACCCCAGACCACTCTCCCCCTTCTTTTGTGTTGACTCAGGCCAGGTGTTGTTCTTCCTTAAGCAAAGCGAACCAAACACGCTCCATTTTCTCACAACTAACAACAAAGTATGAGAATAAACTGAACGTTCGTAGGAGTTGCCAAAGAAACAAGATTGAAAAGTGTATTTAATCTTGATCCTTAGGGTAGTTTGAAAAAGACACATCATAGACGTTATTATAATAATCTGTTCATATTAATCTGTTCAGTAATAATCAAGAGAACGTGATGATCAAATCTCCCATCAGGCATCTTTCAAGTAAATCACTTTCAAGTGGAAAGCAATGATAATACTGTGCATCCTTGTTTTGCACTTGCCGAAGAGACTTTGAAAGTCGCAGTGATTAGTTTACCCCCCAAAATACATTGTCAGTATATGTTATACATACAGTCTTAGTGGAAAGAATCTATCCACTCTAAACACACAGAGGTCAATGGGTGGTGTTAGGCTCCGCCTCTTTCTGACTCCAAGCGCTATAAAGACTCCCACCGGCGCCTTCAGGGGGGTGAGAGGAATGTGATTGCAAAATAAACCTGCACCCTTAAGACTTACATGCTGTCAAGCCAAACAAATCTGAGCCCATGTTTCACACGATTGACCGATTTCTCTGAGAAGTACCTGGAAAGGTAAGAATGAGGATGTTTGTGTGCATTTTTTAGCATCCTGCAGGAATTTGAAGATTGACAAGAAGCTATGTGACCTCACCGTGGATCTCATTTGACCGTCTCAGCAAGGGAAAGGGAGAATTCCCCAGTGAGGCCTTCCCAGCTATTTTATATAGGAAGCCGCTTTGACTTCTAACTAGAGACCTTTTTTCTTTATTAATATCATCATAGCAACCTGGATTTTAAGAATAGAACATGCACATGGTCTGTGTGAGTATGTGTGTGTCGAGGAGACTCAGAAAATAGAGCTTGTCCTTTTGGGTGTCAATCGAGGGAAAGGCGCGCAGCACGTGGCTGCGTTGGGATATTTTGGGATACAATTAAGGACAATTCCCCTTTTCACCGTTCTTCTAGGAATATTGCAGTGACCTTCTTTCTGCCGTGATTAGATTTCCATGCCTCCATTACACTCTCCGCTGTGCCCCTTGGCTACTTTAGGCAGGAGTCTGCAAAGAACAGGACAAACAATGATCATTAAAGTGTCACTGACCCACCACACTGGCCCAAACATGATTTGAGTACGGTGTCGCGTTTGCCTTCTGTAAATAAAAGCTATGTTTACATGACAACGACCTAGTAATAACTGGAAAGTTTTGGCTTTGGCGTTTTCGAAAAGTGTTTTGCTTAATGCTGCAATACACATTTCAGGCCAGTAGTTGGTGCTGTGCAAGGCGGCCAACATTGCTTGATGGAGTATTGCCAAAAATTACCGCTTTGATGTAGTATTCTTTGGAATGTACAATCCATCAAAACATACAAGAAGCGATAAACTTAGCTCACGCTCCGATGGAAATAGTTACTTAATAGTTACTTTAGTGCCTGAGGTTGCAGCTGCGCCTTAGACAGCTTCATATCCCTTGACATGAAGTAGAGAGATTTTCAAATCCTTCAATTTAACTTTAGTTGCTAACTGGAATTAATAATTGGCCAAGAAACTATAATTGTCTTCATAGCGAGACCCTCAGTGCATCCCTACAGTCTCTGATTGCTTGGTTTAAGTCATGATAAGTGAGGAAATAATAATTAAAAATGACATTAGAAGCATAAGATGGGGCCAGAGAGGAATGATTTGCCAGGAGATCATTTAAATAATATTCCACGGTCATGTCATAGCGTTTCGACATATAAAAATAAAAGAATTGAAGCTCAGTGGTTGAGTGGTTGTCTTCCAACCATAACGTAGATTCGATCCTCGACCCTGCTGACCTTGAGCAAGTTGCTGAACCTTAATTTGATCACAGTGGACCTGGTAGTGCCTTGCATGGCCGCAGCTTCTCATTGGTGTATGAATGTGTGGGTGAATGTGAGGTGTAAAGTCTTTTGGGCCCCATACAGTGTAGATAAAGAGTAGATACGTGCAGTTCATTTACCATTTATTGTTTTGATCACTGCTTCAATGTGAGCTCAGTTTGCATGACTTTTTAATATTTTCCTTCTCATCTCTTAACGGTCCTTTTGGAATCAGTATAGCCAAAACATATCAGGTAAAAAACAAAACATACTTAATCTTGTTTCTTACCTAGTGAGATCTTGAGGTCATTAGAAATCCAAAAATTTTCTTCCAAGCTAATTTTAAGTGAAGTGTATAAGTTGCTATAAAAACATCAGAACTATGTCAGGCCATCTTTGTTGTAGTAAATGCCTTAACTAACCACAGCCATTATTTCTTAGCATTTATACAGATATGTGGTTTTGTAAAAAATTCCGCTTTGAAATGTGCTGTTGTCATATAAACAAATAGCCAAAAGGATGGAAAGTTTTAAGGTTTTAGTTCAAGACAGTGTCACGTAAACAAAAGCACTGCGACATTTGTCATTTAAGACCTACTGCATCATCGACAGCATGCTCTCTCCCAGAGAGTGCAGCCTACTTTTCACGCTGCCATTAGCGCAACGAATGTGAGTCAAGCAAGTAGGGAATACAGCGGACCCCAGCCATCAGATAATTGTGGAAGCCCGCTCAGACCCTAAACCCGGCGGTCCAGTGTCACGACATGAATGGACGTTTGGAAAATACGATCAGGGAGGCCGGCGGGGGTTGAAATGTCAGGATGTGCTAATGTGATCATCGCAAACAGGTCATGTTCCAGCTGTAAAGCAGATTAAGCTAATTGCAGGGGTGTTGTTTGAAATCAGACGACAATGCGGCTATTTTAGGAAACTCAGCCGGAGCAATGACGAAAAACTCAAACGCTTTAATGCAATGGGGTTATGATAAAATGAGAACTTGGGGAACGGCCATTAGTGTATTGAGAGTAGACAAGCGCTCAATAGCTGTGTTGATTTGAGTTTTAATTATCACATGCGTCATTGCTTGTTCCAGTCTTTGTAATACAGGGATGATTGCAAGTATGCCCTGAAAAGTTTCTTTAGCTCCAGAACTTTTTTTTGTCATCACTGCATTTCAACAGAACAATTAGGAAAATGTCAATTTGACAAATCTATTCAGTTTAATTTTTTTTTATCATTGACATCTTTTTAGTTTAGCCCTGCAAAAGTTGTAATTCTTAGAGTTTAATTAGTTATCCCATCGAGTGGAGATGCAGACTTTTGTGGCATCCAGAACAATCCAAGAACATCACAAGGTCAAACACATGATCACAGTTATACTTAACTCAATCCCTTCTCTAACACACACACACACATACAAATCCGACTGGGGTACATATCTGTTTAACAATTTTAGACCATGCCCCTTTGGTATTGAAAGCAGTCATCGCCATTCCAGAGGCTAGCATTGACTAGCCACACTTATAATTATCTGAATTCCCAAAGTCGCCACAACTGTGTGAACTCCTCCATTAAATAGCAATATTGGATTCCGTATGAAAAGGGGTAGTCAATAAAAAATGCAGACTTTACTGTTAGGCCTATGAGGCGCCGATTTGCCCGAGATAGTGGTGGGGAATTAAAATTAAATTGTGCAATATCTGCTGACAGCCACATGATGGCAGAACAAAAGCATGCTCGCTTCGCACAAAAATCATGACATCATCCTCACATCCTTACCACCTTAAAGCAGCTTCTCCTAATAATCCATCCATCAATTTTCTGAACCGCTTGTTCTCACCAGCGACGAAATCCACTTTAGTTGGGTCAGAACAATATTTTCAAGGCAAGATGGAGTGAGAGAGAATTTCAGCATACCCCTCACCCCCAAAAATAGACCTGCTCGTGTATTATGAGTTTGTTTAACAGTAAGAGGTTTTATTATCGGGGTAACAGTCTATGCCTCAGGCTGACGACAAGTTTGAATAGTTCACATCAGAGTGCCCCGTTGTTTCCACAAGAGAGAAAAAGCCCAAGCCTGCATTTCACATCTGCTTTAAGGCTGATTCATGCAGCACCATGAGAGTCTTTTTAATCAGACGATGAGTCATCGCAGTGCGCGCGTGTGTGCCACTGCATCGACATTGGGGTATTTCTTTGGATTAGGAGGTATACAGTAGGAGAGGGAATTGATTGTGAATCGTTTTCCCGGGAAGGTTGAAGCTTCAGTTGTTTTTGCCTCAGAATTAAATGGAAAGTTATGGCACACCCAGTTTCTGCCATATTGTTTTCATTTAATTATTTTATATTTATGGCCAAGATTAGAATTTGCTTAAAACGATTTCATATTTTTTAAGATTTGTATGTCTACATCTCTCTATGAACATTGATTGTTTGGTTGATGTCTGTTTGTGAAACCTTAAAAAACTGCATGGATGTGAATTTCTGAATTCCAAACATTTTTGTGAGAATCTGGTTCTTTAATTTTGTCTCCCATCCCCAACCCTTTTAACCCTTGGGGGGTTAATCTTGGTTCAGGTCGGTCGCTGGTAGAAGGACAGTTGGCGTCCACGCTGCGCCATTAGCAGGCCTGCCAACTCACAGTGGAAATCAAAAGCAGGGACTCAGGAAATGGGTGTTGAGTGAGGTTACATCCCAATTACAGCGCATGTGCTTCAGGTCGGGAAAAGCCAGGACATGCACCGTGGGATTAGGAGAATGTGCACATTTCCGGCGGCGGCCTCTGGGAGAATTATACCTTGTGATGAGCCCGACTCTCTCTCTCTCTCTCTCTCTCTCTCTCTCTGTGTATGCGTAAAAGAGTGGGGAAAAGTTGAAGCAGTCATGGTGGGCAGTCAGGAGAATTTGTGAGATGCAGCGGATGAATTTGGGGGGTCGCCGAGGCTTTGGCCCTGTAGGTCAGCTCCCTCTCAGCATCCCCTCTGGGCACACAGAAGAATGGCGTGATCAAACCAGAGGAGTGAGGATTGAGTCTCCCTCCTCCTCCTCCGTCACTTTGGCTCAGTCCCTGCCGAGGAACCTGTCAGGGGCACATCTACAGGAGAGAAGGTTTTTTTGTTAGCTATATGACTGACATGAGAGACTAACAGCAAGTGACAACACGCCTTTTCGGAATATCCTGTCTTATCATTCCTGCGCAACTGCCTGAAGACTTAATATGTACGCCTGCCTTTATTTCCTTCATCTTTTCTTGCTGTATGTAGCTTATATTTTGCATGGACTGGAATTACAACGCTGGACACTGGATTGGTACTCAGACTCATGTTTTGGGGACTCTTCTGATTCTTTTTCTCTTCTCCAAACAGGGCCAAAGACATGAAGAACCGCTTGGCTTTCCTGCGGCGGAGGAACGAATCTCCGGGAAGCAACCCAGCCGGAAAGTTGGACAAAACCATGAAGTCAGTCAAGTAAGTGGCCACTTCCTGACCATGTGTGGGCGTGTGAGCCACCTTTCCGGGTCTAGAATTGGTCTCAATGACTTGACGGCCGTCTCGGAAAGGCAAATGTGTGTGGAGCTGAATGGGAGGCACTTCCTGCTTTGTGCCATTATTTGTCATTATTTAATATAACTTAACTCGTTGTTACACGCATTATGCAACATCTGACTTAATATTCACACAATTCTGCTTCTTCTGTAAGAGACAGAGTTGAGGTGAGGGTGGTGGTTCACGTTCAATTGCCAACTTGCAATCCTCTCGTGAGATGATTAAGATTCCATTGACTGTATTTATAGCGTGTATGGAGTAAACAAACTACAATAATCGAATCTCGGACCCTCTCCGTCACAGTCTTAATAACCTGACTGTGACTGACAATAAAATGAATGTACAAATTAGGTAAATTAAAATAAAAAAGACAAAAGAAAACATTATAAAATATGTTAATATTAATTTCAATTTTAGAAAGTAATTTAATAGCTTTGAGCCCGATTCCAAATTTGGACTCTCTTTGTGTTGTTGCTTATTACGCACATTTATTTACTTAATCTTGATCTGTCAATCTAACAGGGTGCCGGCAAAGTCGTTTTCCAAAATCATAACATTCATTTTCTTTAATAATGACACATTATCATCTATCACTGTTGAAAAGTCTCAAACCAGGTACATTTGGATTGTTTGCATAGCTGTTGTAAATGTTCCAAAATTTCTGTCAATTTTATAAAGCCATTAATTTAGCCGGACCATTTAAGTTCAAGCAATATGTTGCCAACACAAATAGCAAATATTTCGTCATTATAGAGACAGATTGTCTGTTGAGTTGAAAGATAAACTGCAGTACTGTACATGCCTCCTTATGCAGTGAAGAGAGCATGAAAGGCAGTGTCCCTGTAGTGGAGGTTGCAGACAGATTCTCTCGAGGGAGGAGACCGCTTTACCAAAACATTGCCCCATTGGCTATTGGAAGCCCCTCCTATCCCGCCTCCCCGACTTCCATTCATTGAGATTATAAAAGCCTCCCCTTGGCGGAGTCAAACTGACAGACTCATGGCTCTCGTTGCTCTCGCTACTCACAATCCAGAAACCAGCAAGTGAGAGCTATAAGACACGGACTCAAGTTACTGGGAAGGGAGGAAGCAGCATTTTGGCTCAATCGTGTGGCACAGAGTTTCTGGCGAATGGGTCACACCATGAGGAATCTGGCAGAGATGGGGTTACTCAAGAACCGCTCTGCTTTTATCTGCAGGCCCACCCCGGAGGATGCACTCAAGTGGGGGGACTCGCTTGACAAGCTGCTGGCGCACAAATGTGAGTGACTTTAATTCATTTCTCTTGAACTCTTCATGCATGTGGTTGGGTACAGTGAGAGGACAAAGAGTGCACTCTTTGGGGCAAATTTGAAGCATGCATCATCAACACAAACACATGAAACATAGTCTTTGGCCAGCAAGTTAATCCCGGTTGCACCGCAGAGAAACCCGAGATGACTCTTAGAAGTATTCCCCGACCACCACCTCTTTCAGTATTCATCAAGGCAGAGTAGCTGACGTAAATCCATCGCTACATCTGTTCCTCATTCCGCATGTAAATTCCTCTCTTCCGCGGAGTGAGGTAAGACCCCGGCCTGCCTTGGATCGTGCTTATCAAGACCATTGCTTGAGCCATGGGAACGGAAAGGTGCAGGCGGGGAGGTGTGGGCAGATTCGGCTTCCTGCCATTCTCTCTCGGAGATGCGGTCTTCCTCAAATCATTAACTCGGCGCTGAAAAGTCCACCAGCTGTATAGGCTGCAGTCTCGTTGGTGTAGAACACCCCTGTCTTTGTACGAGGTAATTGCCGGGGACAAGGTCAATGAAAACCTGTTTTTGTCGAAGAGGGGGTTAGTGCAAATACTCAAGAATCAGGCCCAATGTTCCCGTGTTGAAGACTTTCCAGCTTTGAGGTTCTTACTTAAGATGTTTTATTTCATAAAATATGCAAAATCCAGGATGACTAGTGCCATTCTGCAAGGCCCAGTAAAAGGTTTGCAGCTTTTAAGTTTCGGGATTCTATCGACAAAAACAAACAGCAACAATTTTAATGCCTCACCTTTTGAGGCTAGAAAATGTGTCACTATTTCCTAACACCGTGGAATTCTGTGCAGGTTTTGAGGTTTCACTTTGAGTGCAGATAATAATACCATTCAAGTATTAGGTCTGTAGTTTGGAAGATTGCTTTCTTTGTTTCCTTCGAGGTGTCATTATTCCAACCACATGACTCAAACCAGTAGATCTATTTTTGGGCTCTTCAAGTCCAAGGAGCCGTTGTCATGGCGTCCAAGTCAACCTTCCATTTGTTTATCTTCCACCTCATCATAATCGTTCCTCTTTCCCTTTCTCTCACTGCTCTCCTTCAGATGGTCTGGCAGCTTTCAGAGCGTTCTTACGTACTGAGTTCAGCGAGGAAAATCTGGAATTTTGGCTGGCGTGCGAGGAGTACAAGAAGATTAAGTCGCAGTCCAAGATGGCTTCCAAAGCAAAGAAGATCTTTGCAGAATACATCGCTATCCAGTCTTGTAAAGAGGTGAGAATTGAAGCAAGTATCCACTTTGATTTTCGATTTTCTTTCCATTAACGTCCCGTTTCTTCTGATTTAGGTGAACTTGGACTCGTACACGCGGGATCACACGAAGGACAACTTGCAAAATGTGACACGCTCCTGCTTTGAGCTGGCGCAAAGGCGGATATACGGGCTGATGGAGAAAGACTCATACCCCCGTTTCCTGCGTTCAGAACTCTACTTGGACTTGATCAACCAAAAAAAGGCCAGCTCCACTTCGACGTCCTCTTCGTCATAAGAGGAAAACGATTCTCCCCAGAGGAGAGCGTGATTGGGATGCCAAGTTTCTTCTGTCATGCCTTTTTTTTTTTACGTTTTGTCTATCATCCTGTTTGCTATAATGTCTTGTTTGTTTTGGGGTGGTTGCAGGAATGCTAACGGCACTGCAAAAGAATGTAGTTTACTCATCAAATGGATGGACTGTTTGCTAAAAACATGGAAAAAAAAAACTAATTGAGGGCAGAAGCTCAGTGCTTGTCAGATCACTGTCTTTTTAAGAAAGAAGAATTTAGGGCGGAGTTTTTGAAAAACAACAACAACCTGCAGACACGAAGACAGTCCGGTACTGTTTGTCACTTTTTATTTCTTGTATTGTAGTCTTTTTGTTTCTTCAACAACGTCCATGGTGAAACCACTTGCGAACTGTTGGTACGACAAAATCGCCCCTTCTTCGTTTCCGCAACGTCTTGAAGAGAATTGAAGCTCTGTTTTTGGATCATCTACGACCCGTCTCAATGACTGTGAGAAATATGGACAAAGAATGCACATGGGTGGACTTATTTAAGACTTGAAAAGTCGTATTGACAGCAAGAACAAAAGGACCGAGAGGAGAAGCTCAATGCCATTTCCCTTCAAACACATAATCGTAGCTGATAAACAAAGAAGCATCTCTCAGGACATGGTTTCAATTTCTCTGACTGATGTTTTTGTTTCCAGGCTTTTCAACTTGCACTCCTCCCATACTTATACTGAGCAATACACAACAAAATAACTTGGAAAAATTTCACTTTGCCTATTTATTTAGAGTCAAAAGGTAGCCGGCTGGACACCTACAAAAGCACTCGGCTCAAAGCTTTCCTCTTATCCACCAAACAGGTCCAATGCTGTCCTGAATTTAAGTGCAATAATTTTATTTTTCATGTTTTATTATTATTATTATTGTTATTATTATTATTGTTGTTATTATTATGAGTTTGTTCTTTTACTTTGGTGGGGGGGACAAGTGGCTTTAGCTCTCGATTAACCTTATATGTTAGGAGAGGAAAATTAGAGCGCTAAGTTTTACTTAACAGTGAAAACTCTCTACAAACCTATAAGTTGTTTCATGAATTTAAAGCAAGTTATGATTTTAACTGTGTGTTTGCCCCCCGGCAGCGGGCCGCCGGGAACTTTATGGTTGTACATATAATTCTTGAAAAAAAACGATGTGATAAAAGAAGCAAAAAAATGACATAGACAGGAGGTTGCCACTGGCTGTGAAGGTGGGATTCAGCTGTATTTATGTAAATAAATATAAGAGACTCAAACTATAAGATGACATTTAATGTTGACGAATAACAAAATAGATGACGAGCAAGAACGGGGCACAATGGCAGCCCTTTTTTCCACTCTCTCTCTCTATTCCAGTCGAATAACGAATAACACTGCTTGTAAGAAGTTTTCTGAATGCATTCGATCATTTTCACACTTTACAAGTCAAAATGCATCTTCTGTGGTATCAAGTGAAAACAGTAGATTGCATCTGGTGTCAATGCTAATGATAAAATAAAACGATCAGCTGAACAAGTCAACATGTGTTGTCCTTGCACTACTTTTTTTTATTTGTTTTTACAATGATGTCTTCTAACATCCCAAACAACAAGATGGGTCAAACATTGGAGCAATGACATGAGTTAGCATACGCTATAAAAAACGGTGAGTGAAATTTACTTGGAAAAAAAATGGTTTTCCTCTCAGAAATTCTAAGCAAATTTTACAAGGAGAGATTTTGCATAAATGTTACTATAGTTTATTAAAAAACAAACAGAAACACACAAGTGATGAGGATTGAACCCTTAACATCAGCCGTTTCTTAACCCGGAGGTCATGCCCTCTATTCCTTCATTAGCATTTGTTTTTCAATAAACTCCAAAACTCTCAATTTTCTGAACGGAAAAACTGGACTAGTTATTTTTAAGTAAATTTCACTCATCATTTTTTTTACAGTGACTGACTGCAGATTTCTCACAATTTTTTCTACACGAAAGTAGTTTCCAATCGAAATGACCATCAAAATAGTGTATATCATTTTATTAAAACAATTCTTTTCCGGCCACTATTGTGGCATCAAGGGCATTCAGTGGGAAAACTGTGCCAAACGAGTTACGACTCAACAGGATGAATATGAAAACCAACAACTGAGTAAAACACACAATTATTATATAGATATATCTAACATTATGATTGACATTTAATTACTGCCACTACAACAATACAAGACAACCCCTAATAAAAATCCTTCTCAGCATGCTGGGAAGTAATTAATATGCTTCTCGGCATGCTGGGAAATTGACTTCCCCTTCCTGGTACTACAACACCAAATATGGAAGGAATGGCAATCCTTCAATTTGGATATTCTGGTGGGATCCTCAGGTGAGTTTTGTTGTTTAAATCACACCATAAAGTTAGCAGCTACCTGCCAGGAGGAAGTTGGAACTAAGAAACAATTAGGCTCTGGCAATAATACTGTGAGCCAACTTTATGAATTAAAATTTGCAGGCTCTTAGACTATATGACAGTTTGACATGATTGTTTGCTTCTAACAATCATTAATCTAAAAAAGGATCGATCAAGTGAGAAATGTTATTTATATACTGGGCTGCTGTTTTGTGTTCCTCACCATTGCTCTTTGTTACATTTAAAACTGGGAATTTGCCGATGTGATGAACAGAAGATGTGTAGATTAAGATAACATGCTAACCTGGTCAGGCTTTATAATGCAATAAAATTACGTATATACTGAATACAATAAAAAATACAAGAAATCACTGAGAAAATTAATACATTTTGGTCTGTTTTTTCTATTATGATGTTTTAATTATGATTTTTGAAATTCTTATGAGACAAATAAAAATGTAATTAAAAATGTGACAAACGATGAAAATCTAACTAAATCTTCATTTGCATTTCCAATCAACAACTTTTTAAGTTTAGAATGAGTCGAACCAACCAATTTGTCAGATTAATAAAATAGTTTGAAAAAAATCTGAATTATAAATGTTGTGATATGATCAACATCGAATTGGATTTTATTCACGAAATAGAAAAGTTAAACACGAAAATTCCCTTATTTGACTTGGGATAATTAATTGTGCAGGCGCCAGGGTTTGCAAGTTTGAGAACGACTGTATGTCTTCCTTATTGTTTTTGTACGATTTGGGCGATTGGCCGAGACACAAGAAGGCTTGGGGTGTTGTCAGGGTGGGATTAGCGGAAACAGTTGGAGCTGTGTGCTGCCATTGCACGTGTTTGTGTGTGTTTGTCTTAAAATGAGGGGGTTGATTAGTCTGAAGTGGCGGTGCTGCTCTTAATCTCCTTTAGCATCTGCCATCTGTTTTGACACAGTTTCTTTTTGGCTCGTGTTCTTTCACCCTCTCTCCATTATTTTATTTTTCTTTAAATTGTCACACTTATGAGTGAGGGAAGTTCCTGTGTCAAGATTCTCTTCCAGAATCCCCTTTGTCCACATTTCCTTCCTGCTGTTGTCTGTGCAAACACTCGCGCCGTATCTGCCAGTGTTTTGGAAATTCAGCTGTCATGAGTTTTTCCTTTTTCTCTTCGTCTTTTACCCAAATATGGCCGCATTGGGGTTCCTCTGCTGTTTCTTATCTTATAACAGTTATTGGTCTATGCCATGACTTTGGCTTTTAGTATCTTTATTTGCAGCTTTTCAATGTTGCGTAATATTTTATTGTGTTTACACTGCGAGGAAATCCTCCTTTTTGTGTGTGTGTGTGTGTGTGTGTGTGTGTGTGTGTGTGTGTGTGTGTGTGTGTGTGTGTGTGTGTGTGTGTGTGTGTGTGTGTGTGTGTGTGTGTGTGTGTGTGTGTGTGTGTGTGTGTGTGTGTGTGTGTGTGTGTGTGTGTGTGTGTGTGTGTGTGTGTGTGTGTGTGTGTGTGTGTGTGTGTGTGTGTGTGTGTGTGTGTGTGTGTGTGTGTGTGTGTGTGTGTGTGTGTGTGTGTGTGTGTGTGTGTGTGTGTGTGTGTGTGTGTGTGTGTTGTGTGTGTGTGTGTGTGTGTGTGTGTGTGTGTGTGTGTGTGTGTGTGTGTGTGTGTGTGTGTGTGTGTGTGTGTGTGTGTGTGTGTGTGTGTGTGTGTGTGTGTGTGTGTGTGTGTGTGTGTGTGTGTGTGTGTGTGTGTGTGTGTGTGTGTGTGTGTGTGTGTGTGTGTGTGTGTGTGTGTGTGTGTGTGTGTGTGTGTGTGTGTGTGTGTGTGTGTGTGTGTGTGTGTGTGTGTGTGTGTGTGTGTGTGTGTGTGTGTGTGTGTGTGTGTGTGTGTGTGTGTGTGTGTGTGTGTGTGTGTGTGTGTGTGTGTGTGTGTGTGTGTGTGTGTGTGTGTGTGCGTGTGTGTGTTGCTGCTGCTTTGTATTCGCAACAACCTTGACAGGAACCTCTCAGTAAATACACTCAGAGGTGATGCTTTTTTTTTTTATTATTAAAAGATTCAGAACGTGCGTAATATGTCACACAAGAGAGTAAGAGAGAGAGAGAAAGAAAGCGAGGCCAAACAATACAAACACACTGGTGATAGAATAGAGCAGCAATGAAATTCTCAATATGTGCAGCCCTCATTAGCAGGAGAAAAAGTTTGATAGCACAGCATTAGTTATCTGGGAAGGATACATGTTTCCAATTAGGCCAGAGTCGAACTCCATACCTCTGAACTATGAGGCGGACGTGTTAGCCAGTGCACCACCGTGCTGCCCAGCTAATCTTTTACTAAGGATATAAAATTATTCGTCTAAGATGCTTTTTCTCAAAATTGAAGGCGAGCCATCTCATCCCACTGCAGCATCATGCATGAAAGGCACCTGAGACTTATTCCTGTGAGACTATGCAATCATTAAATATGATATGTAGCCTACAGATTTTATTATTTAAAATTGTCTGTTGTGCTGTATAACCACAGTAAGACTGGTTGCATTTTGGGGGTGATTGTGTTGTTTGTTTTGAGTCATTTTTCTGGAGAAGAATAAAATAAACAATCTTACCTCTTCTTTGCCAAGTATTTCAGAAGAATGTGAATATGCAATTTAAAATGAGAAGATTACGCACCCTTCCCAAATCAGTTGAGTGTGCAAAATTTCTAAGCAACGTATGTCTCTTGAGAATTCGTAAATCTCAACTTCAATGAGGCTGTACCTCAGATAACAGTGATTAATTTTTCTCGCCTCTCTTGTAAAGGCATCCATTTGTCAAGTCGTGGATGAAATGCTGCCAGATTTCCTCAGTCAGGCACACTGGAGAAAAATTCATCCCAGCTTGACTGAGCTGAGGGGGCCGTAACAACACTGGCCTCAGATTTATTGTGAAATATTTTCAACTTGGCACACTCGTCTTGGAAAGCAGCGCTAACATTTGTCCGCTAGTTTCCATTGCTGGCGCGGAGCTCTGTAAGGAAGTCGGCATGCGTCAAGGGAGCTTTTGACTTTGACATGGCTCTGGGTCGTAAGAGTCGAGATAAAATCATGGTGCGTTTTGACATTCAACCCAGAGACATAGAAATGGCCCACAAGAGGATTTTGGCCTGTTTTTACAATCACACAATCTATTTTTAGCACAGACATCGAAAGGGAGAAGCCAGACTCTGTTTTCCTTCCAACCAAACACTTTAAATGATGAATGTCGTAGGTACTGAGCTTCAATAATGCACTTTGCAAATAGGATTGCAATCAACTGACTTCATCAGATGGTTTTTGTAGACCTAAATATCCTAAAGAAAATATTTTGGTGGCTTATCCTGTGGTTAAATTTATTGCTTTTGTACCCTTACTATGACTTGTTGTTTTTGAGTATTTTGAGTAAATCCTTTGCGAAGAAAACTATATTCCATCAGAGTAGTGAAAAATGTAAAAGTTATTTCTCTTGATAAGTACAAACTTGAAAAAAAAAAATTCAATTTTGCTTACCCCAAAAATGCCTACCCAAGTTGTAAAGTTTCAGTATAGTGTGGTACCCCATATTTGAAACTTCACTGTCAAGGAAGAGGAAATTCATCTGACTAGGACTATCACGTTCAACACTTCTTATTCCCTTCCAAAAAAAATCTGCTTCCAAGTTATCACTCAAACTTTAAGTGCTTTATTTTTATTACAAGACCTCTCATTTCTTTTTGGTCTTAGAATTACACTACGGAGCCAGTTCGGATTTTTCTAATAAAAAGGGAGAATAATTTTAAAGAAAACATTCTAGCTAAACAATTACATATCTTTGATATACATGATACAGTAAACCAGCAAGGCTTTTTTTTCCAAACATTAAAATATTCTGAATCTTTCTTAATGCCACGTGGATTTTCTTCTTGACTAGCTAATTATTTCCCCTGTCTTGTGCTTGGATTCCCATCAGTGAGTTGTTAGTGGCTTGTGTGATCATGCGATGTAATGTGTCATCTTAAGGGAGGAAGCACAAATGAATCAAGCGCTTGATGTCAACGCACGATCTCCTACCACGTACATTACAACTGTGTTTGACTCATAGACCGCTTCATGGCGGATAATGATGTTATTCTTATGATGTTGTTAGTGCAGAAGAAAGCGCAACTGTTTAAGAAGGAAAGTGAGCACAACCGGGAGAAACGTACGCACACAAAATATTTGTGTTTGGCTTCTGCGGAAATGTTTTTCTTGGAATATGGGACATCTTTCAAGAAAAATTGGATACTTTTACAAGCCACACTTTCGTTTCACAAAAGTCTTTTTCAGCGTGTTCCTGGAAAAAAAAAAAGTTTCTCGCAGGTCGTTTCATATGACTGAAAGCTTGTTTTCCATCTGAATGGCCTCTTAGTAGTTGTTAAGCAAAATACGACAAACGTGTCATCTTCCAAGCAGTGGCATCAATACACAAGTATTTATTTTTTTTCCCACCAAACGTTGTTGAACTTTAGTGCCAAAATTGCAGTAATGCAGAAGATATTTCATTATACAGATGTTTAATTGAACTTTGTATACATATTCAGGATTTTGTGTGTCCCCAAATACTCCTCTCATATATGCAGGAGCTCGGAAACCGTAAGAGCTTGGATTGATAGACCTTGGCGGAGGCCTGCATTCATTATTCTGGTTTCATTTAGTGTCATGCAAAGCCACTTCCCAAAAAGATTGAGAAGATCTGGAGGATTTGTTTTTAACCACCCCGACTAATAAGTCAAACTCAACCAATTACAAAACACACGGAAGGATGTTTTGGTTTGCCCACTTCCAGGGAACTTTATAGAGTTATTGGACAACCTTGCTGAAAATCCAAATTACAAATCCAGGAATTACAAATAATATTGTTATTAAAAGACAGCTCCTGGCGTTAGCACCACCTGAAGGACACACTAGTTGTGGCCTTGGCAAGGGTCCAATGAGTGCTCACGCCATGGTACTAAGTGATCACATCCTCATCTACAAATAACCTATTTTCCAGTAGGCGTCTAATATTATGAAACTTCCAGGAAGGTATGAATCCTGAGGGGTTTTTTTTTTTTTAAGAAAGATGCCAGTAGACGTGTTCAGTCATGTTAGTAACTGTCAAGAACACATACTTATTGCGCGTAAAGTCAACGATGCAAAAAACCTCATTGTGTTGATTTAGTCTCTGATTGGCACTCACATTGATTTTCTTGATTTTTCACTTGCTGCCAGTTTCTTTTGTTCAGCTCTTTCAGTTGATTACTCACTACTGTTCAAATCATGCCAACTATTCCTGTTCTCAGTTTGCTTGTGGTGTGCTTCAGGTTGTCATCATCTATTCTGCTACTCTTTTCTAACATTATTCATGGCAAGCCTTAATCCTTGGTTAGGCAACTCCGGTCCTGCATGTCCCCCTGTTGCGACACACATGATTTAAATGGTCAGATAATTTGCAAGGTCTGCAGGAGCTGGATAACAATCTTGATCATTTGAATCAAGTGTGGGATCGAACACTGCATGCTATAAAATTACCTGAACTGAATGTCTAAAACTATAAATTGAGGACTACTGCTTGATAAATTGTTTCATCTCTCCTAGTCTCCTTAGTGTTGTATTTAACACATGCCGTCCAATGCTTTGTCCTTGTGTCACGATAAGTTGACACCGTCCATCTTGGCCTTCTTCCCGGTGGTTCTTTTATTGGGTACATCCAGTCCATGAGGATTTCCTTCAGATGTGGATAAACGCTTGTACTTTACTGCTGGATTAGCCTCATACAAAACAGGTACATCAAAACATCCCCTTTCTTTTGTGGTGTAAGGGAAACCAAGCATATGTCACCTGATCCAGCCCAAAAAAAAAAAACCACTTCCTTCACCTCACCTTAATAAGGTCAAATTACTCATTCAGCATCTGCTTCCACATTGCTCTGGATTATGTCGAGTTTGAGGCTTGGAATCCAAAAAGAGGCTCAATTGGGGTACACACTCTAATGGAAAGGATTTCAATGCATTCGAACGGAATTATTTTGTAATTTTAAACTTATTTGTATGTACATAACAATAAAAATGAAAAGATCAACAAAGAAAAACTATAATCCTTGACCAAAATAATAGGCTTGCAAACTTTGCTGCATTTTATTGCATTGCATTATATTTATGAAGTGACAGCATACATTCCATTTAAAAAAACACATTTCTAGGCATATTGTCTCAAAGAGAAAAGCGGCATGCAAGAGCATTTGATCTGGCAATTTGAAAAAGACATAAAAGCTGCAATTAGGAATGAAGGGGCCCTTAAAACCCCCTTTTTTCCGCAAACTCTCAAGATGATCATCATTGTTTAACACCATGCTACCCCCACATGAAATTTATGGTCGCCCATCTGCTTACTTGAGCGAGCTCAGAAATATGCCTGAAATCTAAACCAACTGTCTGACTTCCTGTTCAATTTTGATCGCTGTTTTTTTTTAAACTTCCCATGGGTAGTGTAATTTTCTGACAAGTAGAGACTTCCTTTAGGCCATTCATTCATTTGAAAAATAAAAAAACAGTGATTCCAAGAGAGTGTAATAAAGCCTCAGAGGGACAGTTTTACAAATATATACATATATATGAAATATAACAGAATGCTTTAAATGTCGAATGTACTAGACACGTTTGTATGCTTGTCACATCATATTTTCTCATAAATATAGTATAGGGTTCGGTGGATCGACTAAAACAGCCCCCGATAGGAAAAGGGCTGCCCACCAGTGCCTGACACATTGTTGCAGCAATTGATTTTCTGCCTCAGCTCCTCATGTTTGAACGATACATTAATTAGAGGCTGAACACAAGCGTTTCGTCATTGTCTGTCCTATAGAGAGCGTGCATACTCACGCCACTCTACAGCCTTTACGCGATCCGAATCGATACAGACAGATTAGGTGTACCGGGCTTCATCTGCAGGTGTTTGCCACAGCTCTGTGACGGATCCTCTTTTTCCATTTCCCCGTCACAGCCTCACCATTACGCAACAGTTTTAACTCTAACCAGACAGCCATGGCCTTTCTCTTGTTTTCCATTCAGTCACAAATCATTCCACTACCCAGTATAATGTACTTATTGTGCAGTATTTGAAGTAAAAGGGTCATATGTTTTGTCAAAAGACAGGTAGAAATGTTGACAGAAGGAGAGCTGCAATAAAAAGACGCATCGAGACAAGGGTATTTTTGTAACTCCAAATCTGCGAGTGGCAATACAAACATAATTCTTTCAAAGTTGTGAAATGAGCAGAAAAATGTGCATGAGATACAGCTGACAGAAGTTTTACCCCTGAATCCACAAAAAATATTGGCCAACGAGTTCTGCAGTGTTTAGTTTGTCTTCCATCACTAAGATGGTGCCGAATGGCGATGAGTAATGCATTTGCTAGCCAAGGCCTCCTTCTGGAATTGTGAATCATTCCAGCCTGGGCAAGTTAATAAGCGGCAAAAAAAAGAGGGAGTGATTTACATCTACATGGATTAAATCGACTAATTGGATTTATTGTCACGTCAACTAACAGAGGCAGAGATGACCCAACAAAATATCCACTACTTCTCCTCCAGACCTGCAGGAGGCAGAGAAAAAACAGTCAGATCACAATTAACCAAACTTCCTATCAGATGCCAGGGACAGCCATATTGCCTGCAGACCAGTATAAAAGCTGGGGATCAAAGAAGGGAAAGCTTCTTAGTGGAAGAAAGAAAACTTAATCAGAGAAAGCAAAGAAAAGAAACTCGAAGAGACTCCTCAGTTCCTGGTCACACGCAAATGGTAGGAAATTTGTTTGAATTGTTCGGTTTGGGTTACAAGACCAAGGGCCTTTTTCAAGTTGGGGCAAAGAACTGGGGAAAATCAGGACAACAGTCCACCATTACGGACCTTTACGGTACTGTAGAGTGTAGAATAATAGAAATAAAAAAAAATAGAATTAGGCTTCAGAAGTTGACCAAAAACTTGGATCAGTGTCAGCCAATATTTGCAAGATGTTTGCAAACCTCACAAAATTTCTAATTTCTTGTGAGACTTCAGATCAGGGATTAACTAAAGGCTTTATTTCTTTTTTTTTTTTCTTCCTCCCCCCTTTTGTTTTATTTTTCCTACAGTGATGACAATAAGGCAAGATGCGATGACACACCACTCTGGGCGGCTCAGTTCAGTTTTCACAACTCACAAAAATGTTAAGAATGTTCCGGTTTTGCTGCAATTTTAGAGCAACCTAAAATCCCCTTCCCCTCACTGTAATGAACATCTGAATTAAAATTGTCTCAACTTTTGAATGCATGGCATCTTTTTCCGTACTTTTCGGACAACTTGATGTTCTCTAACAAGGGCCTAGATGATCTTGTCAGATGAAAGACCTCCTACTCTTCTGAGAAAAGTTTTTCCTTGAAGTATCTTTTGAAAAGCCATTACTGAAAAAAGGCAGGATGGAGTATGCACATATTAGACCGCCAGTATTGCAGAGTGGAATGATACACACTTGGTACTTTGCCACCATTCTATAATTTAAGAAGGAGGCTCCAGAATAAAGAAGTAAAAACTACATAAATCCATCTTAAACCCTGGATAATGATTCATTCTGTATAAAATCCTCATAGTTAAAAGTCAGTTACATCTTATAAGTATTCAAAAACAGCCTCAGTGGAATTGTTGAGTTTGCATAGTTAGTGTCTGACAAATGAATGAGTCGTTGCCTGTCTTCCTATTTGTCATATCATTCACAACGTGTGGGTGGATGCGGGTTGTGGAGGATCAGAAGCTGGCACAAAAGCAGCTGTTCACCAATAGCGTCGGGCCTAAAGCTGTGACTGCTAATTTCTTAATGGTACATTCATATGCTACGGGGGCAGAAATGGATTTTCAACGTCATGTAAAAATAGACCAAGAAATGAAAGGTGGTTGGGTGTGCAAGAAAAAAAGAGGGTGTGAATAATGAGGTAGAACATCTGAATGAAAGAGGGTGGATTAGCAGAAACGAGGAGAATGATTTATTTTTGGGCACCAATTATAAATCAGAAAAAATAGTAATGTTAAATTTGACTTCATTCATTAGAAAATGTCAAACCTGAGTATTTTAACCCTATTCCTCACTTTACCTTTACTCTATGTCTATGCCAGTCCAGGGGGATACTTAATTGTCAAGTCCAAAAATTTGGGGAAGGCGCAGGTGTCAATCATGGTTCTCCTCAGACTACCACCAACTCCAACCCTGACCCAAACCCTACTAACCTGAACTGAAATCTAGTCTGACCAGTTTTAGTGCCCTAACCCCATCCTGACCCTAATCCATAATTCTAGCCCTAACTCTACCCTCAGCTTTTTTTCCCCCTGCATTTCTCTTTGACCTATCAGGTCACTAGACCTTTTATCGATCCAATCAATTCCTTGCTTTTCCTTGTCCCTCACCCACGTCTATCCAAATGTCATTATAGGTCCCGGTTTGTCAGAGCCATCATCCCTTTTGGAGAATTTCTCATTGTTTTGATATCATTGTTCTCCCAACTATGTTGTATTCAAAGTTATTTCGGGATTTGCTATCTGTGCGACTTTGTTTTGCAGAAAGAGTTCACCTGCAGGTTAGGCATAAAAAAAAAAGTCAGGATTCCCTTTTGAGAAATATCTAAAGCTGTTTCCATGTCTCCAACGGAAGATGGGTGGTGTGTAAACAACTTTAGGTGTCACAAATACCTATTTTAGTTCAGGAATTTAGTCCTCTAAGGCCTGAATCTTGGTCAGGATCTTCTGGTACTGAAAGCAGCTGTTTGGCAGTGGGAGGAACAGAAAGGAAGAATATTTCAAACAACAGGAAGAACTTCTAAAAACATATTTAAGTGACTGAATAGACACGGGTGAGTCTGTTTAGGTACACTGTGTCTGCAGCTCCTTATGTTGTTTACGGTCGTGGAACATTTTCAGAGCGCACCATCACGCAAAAGTAATGTTGCATTATTGAGTGGAAACAGTTCCCAACCAACAACTTTCAATGTTTGTTTCTTTTTGTAGGTCATTTGTAAAAAGACACAAATATGATCAACGTACTCAAATAGACAAATGGTCTACTGTGCCTATGCTCCAATGTTTGCTTGTACCAAAAAGTAAATGTATGACTCCCGCTGACCAAATTTAATTCATCAATTATTTGGATTGCACGGGTTCAAACGCACACTATTTTTAAAACTAATGTGGAAAAATCCTGTTAATCCAGAACAAGAGTGCATGCTAAGTTTCCTCCGCTGACTCCCAATAACAAGGGAGCAGGCATGCAATCCATCTGTGCCCCATCTTTGCTTTAGCATATTTACCGTACATTTGTTTTCAATTCGGGTTCTGTTCTGGAATCCATTCACAAAAACCTTCTTGAAAGTCCCAGGAAAGATTGCTTTACTATACTTCACGGTTGTTTATGTTACCTTCCCCTTGTGAGGCCTAACTTGATTGCTGCTTTTTTTTTTTTTTTTTACGTGAAATTGATAGACTGTACTCTCTCGCTGGTTACGTCAGCTAAATCCAAATACTTGCAGATGGATGCAAGAAGTACTCGGAGGTTCCTGAAATTATTTTGTTTTTGTGTCCCATGCATTTCCTGCAGCTGCAGAATTTTATGCTATTTAAAAAGTGATCATAGAAAAAAAGAGAGTCTCTTTGATGAGATTTACGTCTTTTGTGATGTAGTTGTTTGATCATAAAAGACCTAAGATGGTAATTTTTTTCAAGATCATTGTCACACTAAACATTCTCAAGAACAGTCTACACGAGATCCCCGCCATTTCCAGTATTTTGATGTCCTGGTGTTATGTTCCGTAATTATCCTGCTAAAGCGATTGTCGTCATCATTCTTTTGGCAAATTGGATGCGCTGGTAAGTACTATTCCCTTTTTCTGAGAACGGGACACCCAGGGGCACAAACAGGCTCTCCTTTTCAGTGCAAATGTCAAGAGCAGAGTGCAGATTCACTTTATAGTGCTCAACCTAACAGGGGCAAACATCCGGCCCCCACCCATAATTGTCTTACCTAATATCACACCGCTTAATGTCAGCATGTACCTGCAGGAGAACATAAAGAGTTCAGTCAAGCTCGAGAAGAGATAGGCAAATCATTTTAAAAGTCATTTATCTGAACTGCTGATGACGAGGAGGAATTTGCTATTTTTTTCTAATAGCAGAAATATTCTCAATGCGGCATAATGAGGTCTTTTCGTTTTTTTATCGTTCAAACATTTCATTGTGCTGCAACAATCAATATGATTGGGCTTATCTGAAAGAGATACAGGCTTATTATAGACAGGAAACTATTTTCAACCGTCTCTCGTTTGAGATTTGGTATCATTTCCCCTTTCTAATTTTGGTCCTTCTTGACTTCACACAGTTTCCCTCTTGGTCAGTGATTCACTCCTGCCATTCGTTTTGGCCCATGACTTTCCATTAGTATCCTAGCAACCGGGTTTCGATCCCTTTGGACAAGGTTGGGGGAAACTCCCCCGTCACCTTTTTTTTTTTCTTCATTAGAAAACAGGAGCCAAAGAAAACACGTCAGTGTCTTGACAAGTAAATTAAGGTGGCAGAATGGAACATACTAAGAAGTATGTGTATGAAATCACTTCTAGTCTAATTGAGAGTGCCGTCTTATGCTGCTTGTCGACATATTCTTGTGCCACTCCACAAATTTGGTCATTGTGCACCATTCCTAACTTTGAAAATGTCATTTGTCGAGACAGTTGAAAACTGAAGACCCAGTGTAAGTACCGTATTTTCCGCACTATAAGGCTCACCTAAAAACCTCAAATTTTCTCAAAAGCCGACAGTGCGCCCTTATAATCCGGTGCGCTTTATATAAGGACCAATATGGATTCGTGGATAAGGACTAATTTATTAAAGTACGCTTTACGTGTTTATTTTGTGTGTTGTGTGATATTAACGTTTGAGCAACGTTGCGTTATTGATATATTGTTATTGTTTTCACTATTTCGAGAGTTACTATATTGTGATTGCATTAACGTTTGAGCAACGTTGAGTTATTTATTCCATGCGCCTTATAATCCAGTGCGCCTTATATTTGGACAAAGTTTTAAAATGGGCCATTTAGTGAAGGTGCGCCTTATAATCCGGTGCCCCTTATAGTGCGGAAAATACGGTACAGTATATAGTAGAAGGTTACGGTAATAGTAAATCTAAGTGTCAACCTCATTTAAGCAAACCTTACCGTGTCTGTTAAAGTCTCCTGTGACTGATGTCGTCTGATAGGATGAACAAAAGTGATATGACATGAGCAATTTATTTTGATTCCCTTCTGCCTTGCTGAGCACTACCTTGAGGAACAATATTCTTAAAGGATCAAAAAACAATTATTGGATTAGAATAGAAGAGACGCAGACTTCATGTCCAAGCTCTCTGTTTTTCTAAGGTACCAAAGAAAAGGAAATCAATATAATCCCTGACAAGTCTAATTCTTCTGACCTTTTAGGCCTTCCGTAAAATCAAAAGCATTGTTATTTTTGTACTGGCAACAACTATACATGCCCCTTTTGTATTTTGCTCCGAATCAGTGCTAAGCTTGACGCCACGTAACCGTGTAAATTTGTGCTTTGAGGGCCGGGAGTCATAAGAAGCTGCCTTTGGCATCATCAGGAAGTGGCTTATCGTTCACTCGCTTATTGCATCATCCTGCTTGTGATTTATTGTGAAATCAGAATACTAAACGGGGGCGTAAACGATGTGTAACACATCACTCATATACTATATGTTTGTATATGAGTTTGCGTCAGAGTTTGAAAATTCAACAGTTTTTACACTTCACTTATTTCAATCATCTGTTTACATCCTCTTTGTGAATGACCTCGCAGTGAATAGTAACCGGAGTGTTGAAAGAGATGCAAAAACATTGCTGGCGGCAGCGAGATCATAAAGTGCATCACATCCTGACACCAAAATGAAAATGAGTGCATTTAACTATGATGTCATTTTGCATTTTTCAAGGATGAATATGCATCATCCACTAAGGAGGAGACTTCCTTGGAGAGAAGAGATTGCATCCCCCTATTAGTAATTCTAATTGAAAACGCCTTCATGTTGACAAATTTGGTTAGTTTTAAAAAGAATGCACTTTAAAAGTTGAGACTGTTAAAAATACAGAATTTTACTGGAAGCCCTGTCCAGCAAAATACTTTAATCATATATTAGAACAGGAGTATTTACATATAAACTGATCTGTTTACTTGTTCACTCACCTGTTTTTAAACTTAACCGGAAGCCTGTGGACACATTTAGGTCACTGCTCAATCACATTGTTACCGAAAAATTAGGTAAAAGGTGCTCGATCCCAGATTAGCGCTCACGTAGCGTAATCCTGAAAGCAGGCAGTGTCAGCAAAGAATTACGATTAAAGATGATGTTTATTATTACACTGCATTCATAACCTGCCAGCGTCACTGGGGAGTGAATAGTGGTGGGAGGGGGGCGGAATCCATTAAGGTTATTTGATGGCTATTTTTAGTTGAATGTATCAAAACAAAGGGATGACGAACATCACAATAATCCAAAGAGTTATTTTTGGTTTGGAGTATCGCACATATAATGTACAAGGGAGTATTGATGAAAGGGGAGCAAATGTTATTGTGATTTTTTTGGGCATAGTATAAATATAAGAAATATATATATATATATATACATATATATATATATATATATATATATATACGTATATATATTAAATATATTCTAGTAAAATAATGTAAAATATTTTTACTAATCTTCAGATTTTTCCTAACATCACTTTATCCTTATGACATAATCCTATTATTTTTCATTATATCAATAATATGACATATATATATATAATATAATATAATATTATGTTATTATTTTCAGTGCGGCCCTGATCTTCCTTTCTATCAACAAGGTAGCAATGATGCTGACAAGTCATTCATTGCTCCTTTCATGGGAATAGGAAGATTTTACAGACAGGAAACCGTCCTGGTAATGAGCAGCCTATTTCCCCCTTTCCACCAAGCCCGATTTACCTGTAGGTCAGTTGCATAATTCGCCGACAATTAGAGCATGTGCATGAGTAGATCTTTTCTGTTCCGCGCTGTGACGTAAATGGGGCTGAGCCGTTGGAAAAAGGAAGCATAGGCACAATTGCAAAGCAATCGTGTCAGTCGCAGTGTCACAAGGTTTGCATACGCAAGTTTTCACATTTGCTTAGATTCCTCGGGTAAATTTCGATTATACTTGATAGTTTTAGACTGGAATGCATTCCTCAGTGTTGTTTATTAGAACTTTGTGATGTAATAATGTGACCCTGTGTCCTTTGTGGTGTTTGTGTCGCATATTTACTGCAAATATTTGTTTTTGGCGGAACTCTTAATGACTTCTAATTACTGGGCACAGTAATTAAAAGTCATTGTGTGATGCCAGGGATTACACTCAGTGGATGTCTTCCAGGCAAAAAGGCGGAAGGCAATAGTCGGACACTTTTATTTGCAAGACGGCAGGTGTTGCAAGCGTTTTGTACAATTAGAAAGAAGCGATTGTTATGATTGTTATGGTTGGTGAGCGACTGCACGTACTATACGTGCCGATAAAGTAGGACATTGCTGGGAGTAACAAATGCTGCAGTGTCGAGTAACAGTGATGGTGTGAAAGCCTCAGAGTTCACAGCCGGGGCCATTTTCATTCACAAGTGAGGCGGGAGGAGGAACAAAGACTGCAGAAGAATGTAATACGCAAACAGGGAGGAAAGGCTGAAAATAGCCGGTCAGATGATGAGACAATCATGCAAAAGTCATAAGACCATTTTAAAGTCAAGCGAAACCAAAGGAAAGACTTTGGCCCGAGTTTTACATAATGCAAAGTAAACATCTGTCAGTCGACTCCTCTTGAACAATGGAAAACAGGGATAAAAATAAAAGCTGATGACATCAGCTGTCCTCCCCCCCAAAAAACTTTGGAAACATTCCACATTTTTTTATGCTCATATTTCAACAGTTTAAGGACTACTAAATGGATGGCATGCTAAATGGATTCATCCTGATTGCCGATAAATTTCCAAATAAGGTCAATTACGTCATTTCCCAGCATTCCTTCAAGTTAAACAAAACGCTCAAAATTGCATACAATGTTTTCCCAATTAAGTCTATAATGGGGTGGCTGGGGTACCTTCAGATTTTTTTAACATTTCCTATGAATGTGTTCCTAATAGAGTGACCATTGAATGGAAAGAAAAGAAAAACTTACCATAATGAGAAAAGTCCCTGACTCAGAATGAAAAACTGGACCAGATGCTCGGCGGCCATCTGCGTCAACCAGTTGGCTTTACATAAAAGAATAATAACTACAGCATTTTACAGGTTTATAAAACATAAATTAGACCATGAAGCCTTCAGGGGACAATTGGAGAGACGTCAGCGAGCATTACATCATTGGCAGATTTTGTCCTTGAGATGCGCTCACCTCTTTTATCATACAGCCACCTGCTTAATGAGCTGCTTATTATAGACTGTTCATTTATACGAGGCCAAAGTATGGGTCAAGCAAACACACGTGTATCTGAGCCTTTTATTCATTAAGAGCTGCTGTCTCAAATGAGTGCACGACTAATGGGTAACTAACTGAAAGTTACAAACACCTTGAGAAGCCTCTTCTTAGTCATTAGTCCGATTATTGATGCCAGGGATTCCTTTTGTCCCAGGTCCCTAATGTTACAAAACTGCTTTATTTATTTATTTGCTTATTTATGATTCAAGACGCCATTTGACTCACCGCTACAAATTACATTCATTTCAGATGAAGCCAAGAAGTGAGTTTTCATTTTATATAATGAAGATTTGTTGCTTTGAGGTAAATGCTGAAAGTAACTTCTACAGAATCAAATGAATTGGTACTGAACATCTGATTTCCAATGAGAAATTCCTCGAAATAGTATTCTTCCATTTGAATTTCTCTGAGTGTCTTTAAGAGATGTGACCAGATATGTGTTGAAGGAAAGAGGAATCTAAATCATTCACAACTGGTATTTCCCTTGCGTTGGATGTCATCTGTGACATATTGTGCTTACCAGCATTTGGGCCAAAAATTTCTTCCCTGGGTTAGAAACCTGCTCATCTGTCTGACAAAAGATTTTGTTAAATAAATTACAATTTATTCTGTGAGACGGCTGCCAAGACATATTTGCAACTCGTAACCGGAGGATGAATTTGCTTAGGAACTTTCGTTCCTGATCCAAGTGAGATGACTGTAGTACTTGGAAGAAAATTGTTTGAATTCTAAAAGTGCGTCGAGAAGTTGCCTTCATGCATTTTACCCACCATAGAATCCTGTTGCATGATAACGTCGATTAAGAAACATGAAGTTGAATTTGTTTTGAATGGTGTTATTTTTATTTTTTTGTCCGTGCCAAAAGGAAGCTTTCAGTTTTTATGAGATTTACATGAAGGTAATATTTGATTCACTCTGTAGGATACTGTTGTTAGCTGTTTCAGTTAGCTTCATCATTACCGTATTTTCCGCACTATAAAGCGCACCGGATTATAAAGCGCACATTCAATGAATGGCTCATTTTAAAACTTTGTCCATATATAAGGCGCACCGGATTATAAAGCGCACCTTCAATGAATGGCCTATTTTAAAACTTTGTCCATATATAAGTCCATATATTTGGACACGCCTGCTGTAGTGGCTCAATATTCGTCCATATACAAGGCGCATCGGATTATAAGGCGCACTGTTGGCTTTTGAGAAAATTTGAGGTTTTTAGGTGCACCTTATAGTGCGGAAAATACGGTACATGGACTATTTTTACCACTATTATGATTATTGTGTGTGTGCGTGTGTGCGTGTTACATAATGTTTTTTTTTTGAAAGGGGACTTGCGTGCCCAATATGTTCATTTTGCATACGGCAGTTTTACCCATGCAAAGACAGACTCGTGAGCTGTCGGGTTGGAGTCATCATCAACAGGATATGAAACCATCTGAGATCAAGTTTCTGTCTCACTTGACCATCTGCAGATTCTGGCAAGGATCTTTTTTGCTTTTCCCTCATACTTGGGATGCTTGTGATCAGACTAGTTTCCTGGCTTTGTTCTTACAGATGACAGTGAAGTCATTGTCAGACTATCTGAACCTATTATTGAATGGACTCGGAAGCATTCAGTCCCAATTGAATTACAGAGGAGACTCGTATAGCAAGTCAAAATTGTCATTGAACGTATTATGTGCCAGTTTCTAATAAGATCACATCTGTGTGAACAGAGCTTTCGCATGTGTTTCTTGTACATGTGTGACAATGACAATAAAGATCTATTCTATTCTATTCTATTCTCTAGAAAGGTTAACACTCTATTTATATCCTTTAGGGAGGTGAGAAAAAGGGAGGTTGTTCTCGAGATGAGTCACCTCTGGCCCAAATGACCAAAGAATGACTGACAGCAGGGGAGTGGGAAGAAATTCTGAGAATAGAAAGTCAGATACATGAAAGAACTGAACACAGTGGCTACAAATTGTACCTTACTGATACCAAGCAGCAGACTTTGATAAGAAACTGTCCTGAATGTGCCCTGCTTGTCCAGAACAGAACTGTGTCTCTTTGCTCAGGGCCCTGACGTTGCACAGTGTGGAAATGAGTCAAATTTTTAGGGCTGGTGTGCCTCTCAGTTATTATTCATTAACATAATACCTAAAAAAAGCCCAAACACATTGCTTTTGACTGGAAATGACATCACGTGTTTAGGGCTCAGGTTTATTTTGTGCATATGATAAACAATAGTTTGTAAGATACAATTGTAGTGTTTGCGTTCTCACATTGTTGAATGTTATCTACATGGCTCGCTTTAATAAGGCATTGAGTCATTTACACAGTATCTTTCATGAACGTTGACCACACACAACACAATGGTTGTTTTTATTTACATTGTTTCTACCGTTTAATGTTGAGTGACAAGAACATGCATACCATCCGCAGGCCATTGTATCATAAATCAATTGTGGACATCAAAGTATAATTAACTCACAATAATTAACTTTGGAAATGCCAGTATTGTAATGATCTATTTTTAAATGCAGACTAAATTCTGTAACCAAAAAAATAGCTTTCGTCAGTTCATACATATTATTAGTAATGAGTCACTTCTCTTTTTTCCGAAGCAAAGTTGACAAAGGTAACACACCTACAGGTTTGTCCATAAATGGGCTCAGTGACATTCATTGGCGTCTGTTGGAGATGACCTGAAGTAGCATACACCATTGTCAGTGGGGAAATTATTTTTTAAACCTTATTAATTTTGTCCTGTAAAATTCCTTGTATGAAATTCCTTTTAGAAAGCACAATGCTGGTGTCTTTTGTTGCTAAAGTACTATGTCCTTGTTAATTGACCATTCAAATAATAAGTCTAGCAGAATGCTATTCAGCTTCAATTTTGAGTTTTTGATAACCTTGGAGCTGCTTATTCAGAATAGCATCACATTCTTGGATTTTTTTTCTAGGATTAGCCACGAAAACAAAAAAAGAAAGGACAAAGCTCTGTGAAGATCTTTTATTTTCCTAGAGAAAAAATATCTTAGCAAGGTCAGGTCTTGTGTATTCCTTTCCAGGGATGGCTCTGGAATTTTCTCTCTCCCAGGGCTAAATGGGGCTGAGAAAATAATCTATAAATATATTTTGGGATATCAAATACAATGTAGGAGGTGACTGGCTGCCCTGCAACTGGCTGGTGACCAGAACCGGGTGTAGTCTGCCTTTCGCCCAATGTCAGCTGGGATCGGCACCAGTACCCCCACTGCCCCCAACACAAAAATATCCTGGTTTATGACTATCCAAAACCCCCAGACTCTCTAGTTTGTCCCTAAGCAAGACAAAGATTTACCAAACTACTCCTCGTGTGCCGGAGTATCCCCACGCTCCAGTATGTGTATTCTTTTTTTTTTGTCCACTATTGTGACTGATCAAATGCATAGGTGAAATTTTGTGTAAGTGATTTTTTTTTTCTTCTAAAAATGTTTACATTTATTCATTGATTAAGTGACTTAAATGTATAGTTTGACCAGATGTTCCCATCCTCATTATTGGACTGTTTCCCCAAATAAACAGGAGGTAGTTTATTATATGCTCACCCGCCAAACACACAAGCAATGATTATTCATAAGTGTGTTGCTGCTCTCTGCTGGTTGCATCAAATTAATGCAGCAAGAGGACGCTAAGTGGGGATTTAAAAAAAAGTAAAAACGAATTTCCTCAAACAGGGAGCGAACTGTGCACAATTTATTGCAAATTTGCCATGAATTCAGTAATTGCAGTTAATTGCACTATATCATGTTTTGGCTTTTTTTTTTTTTTAATTCCTCCCAATTCATATCAAACCTGAACCTATTCTACCTTAAAAAGCCTTTTAAATAAAAAAATGTTAGTTTGTTTTAAATTCTGCATCCCTAAACAATCAGTCGAAACAACGAATTTAAGTAATTATGAAAGTAAAAAAAAAATGTTAGAATTAGGTTTCAAAATAAAAATGTTGGCCAACCAAAGAGCTACGCTTGACAACGACTGCGATGTATATCCTGCTCAGTTAATCGTTGTCGTTGACATATATGACCAAGAGGTTGTAAATACATTGTGTGAAAATAAATGGAAGTATTTCTTAATAATAAAAGAGCTACGCATACTTAGTTTTGATTTAATATAGCATCTGTCAACCATAAAACAGGGGAGCACTCTTTTGACGTGCACCTTTTTGGTCGGCCAACATGTTTCTCCCACCTCACTCTTCTTCCCAGACCCCCCCCCCCCCCTCCATTTTTTCCCTTTTTTAATGTAGGCTATTGCAGGCCGGCGCCGTAATTTTGGAATCTGCCCTTGTGTATGGTGGATGAAAAAAAAAATTCCTCACCAGGAACAGTGTCACACAACCTCCCCCCGGGTGCGAGAGCTGCGAGCGGACAGCCCGCACGGTCCCGACTGTCGTCTTTTTCACGACTCGTTACATTATTTTGCTCCAAAAAATGTAACGTAGCGCGCAGAAGTGGCGAGGGGGGGCAAACACAAGACTGGAGGGAAATTTCTAACATTTTTGAATTTCCTCATAACTAATTCACATTTTTTTCCTCTCGCCCGGAGGAGGAAGCCGTTGTTGCAGTCACCCCTGGCCGGGGAAAGGAGGCTTTTTCGTCGGGGGTGTTTTTGCATGAGCAACGCTGCTTTTGCAGGTATGTCAAATCGCATATTTTTATTTTTGAGAAAAATTGAATTTGCAAATTTCTAGTAACATGCTAACATTAAGTTTATTGCTGTTCCACTTGGCTAATGGACGCGTCAGCTCAGTGCTCGTCTTCCAAACCAGGTGCAGCCATCATCGAGGAGCAATTTGGCTCGTTTGTCGCGGAATTTTATTTAGGAATTGTAACTTTTGAGTCATGTGATGGGGGGGAAATGCAGCTGACCGATGCTGCAAGCGATCTATGGTGGCGAGATGAAGGGCGATGAGGAAGGGGAGGAACAATCTAATCGCGCACAAAAACATCTTGCAGCCATGTTTTTTTGTGAATTTTCCATCAAATTTGAGCAGGGCTTCGGAGTTGCCCCCCCTTCTCTCTCCGGTACTCAGGCAATTCGCACCACTTCTCGGTGTTTCCGTGACCGCCTAACACGCTTCACAGACTGGTACAATCGTCACTATAATGTCGGCGTCCAAAAAACGTTGTATTGTATTCTATCTCAAATAATGTAGACGTTTTTTTAATTTGTCAAATCCGCGACTGACTGGCGCCACCTGTAGGGAGTCATTCGGAGAAATGAAATAGTCAACATAATTTGATTAGTTTGATTTGTTGACTCATTTTGAAGAATTTCACCCAAATTACAGTTTCGTTTTGTTTCAAATGGAAATGAAATGAATTCAATGTTGAACCTAATACATTCACAATGACCTTTAAAAACTAATTCTGCAGCCATGAGCAGGGTGCAAGTCAGCCTTTTTCCTCCCCTGTGTTTTTCCCCCTGCAGGATTCTCTGGCCTTGAATGCTTTTGCTTAAGAGTGACAAATCTTGCAAATTCACCTTGGATTTCTTTTTTAAGATAATTAAGTTAGTGCTTCACTGCATCGTTGCCTTCAAAGCTTTTCGTTTCTACCTTGCTTTTTTTCCCCCTTTCCGCCTTGCTGGATTCTTCCTAAAATTTGCGATTCGTTCAGATTGGGAAATTTGCATGCCCCCCTCCTCCTCCCAAAAAATGTCCAAAATGAATAGAGGAGCAAGGGAGGTAGAAAGAACATGTCAGCAAAAAAGAAAAAAAATGCAGGGCAGGAAAAACAATCACAGCAGCGCTCCTGCAGTTTATTTTATTAATCCTGCGGACGCTTTTCCCATTTTGCTGGACTTGCTTTTTTATTTGAGTCTGGTTGCCATTTTGTTGGGGGTAATTTGAATGCTGACCTTCAAGTCAAGTCCTCATAATAAATTCAGTGAGCTGCTGCAAAATTATAATAAATCTGGCAGGACAAGTCTGCCTTTGTTTACTGAGCTGTAATTTAATATCAAATAAGGAAATAGATTTCTTTTTTAATTTTAACAATAGACCTCCCTGAGGCTTAAACATTTGCCATGTGCATAATTATAGAGTGACCACAACCTGTAACCTTACTAGCTGAAGTAAGATAATTTTGAGTAAGATCAGAAGAATATAGTTTTGATTCAAGTCAAATTTTCTTTTGAGAAGAAGGGAACAAAATGTAACGGGATCCAAACAAATTAAGTAGCGCTGAAGAAATTTAACAGAGCTGAAAGCATCGGAACATGTTAAATGAGATTTTCCATGTAAAATTTTGATTGCTTCCACATGCGCAGACTTGGTCAGATCCGGATGGATCCGGGTTTTATGTTGCCGCCGCTATCACATTCCCAACTCGCACACGCACACACACTAATACATACAACAAAAATGTGTTCAAACCAGATACAATTTCACATGGAAGTGTTTGAAAAGCATCCTTTCATGTGTAGTTTAAATTGCTACCAAGTGCGCATACTCGATTGGATCCAGAAAAACCTGGTTTTATGTTAGCTTGTGACTTCGGATACGCAAAGCAAATTTCTTCATTCAGTCGATATTTATAAAAAAAACAAAAAAAACAAACATAAAATACAATTTTCAAAGGGAAATGAAAACGTAACTGCATGTAGTAAAATTATCTATATGCTGTGGTATCGTTTGACGTGCTAAAACGCAGGTCATGCGGTTTGCTAATGCTTTGAATGACTAAGAGTTTTCAAGTTTCGACGCAAACGTTCAACTAAGAAGTGAGTGACTGTGCTCCTTCTTTTGGAATACAAATGGTATAAAAGCTACTAAAAACCAACGAGAAAAAAAAAAGTGGCCAGTGTTTGTACTAACGTCCTAGCATTTCTCTACTTCAGAGGCTTTGCAATCTTTGTTTTTTTTTGCGACTTTTGTTGCTTTTGACGTACAGTTTCCGCCGTCGTATGTTCTTTTGAGTAATACAGAGAATGGAGAACAAAACCTGTAGGTTTATATTTAGAGAACAGATAGTGGAAATTTCCAGTCTGTGTTAAAACAACAGTGGTCTATCAAGTCATAGTGAGGGGTTTCTGTTTTAGTCCATATCAACTTGCTAGCAGAGTTTGTATTTTCTGAAGGAAAAAAAAAAAAGAGATTTGCTTTCTTTGATTCCTCGCCAGTCCTTTTAAGCACTATTCTGGATGAGTGATGTGGGTTAAAATGAGCCTTTTAGAATCCATTTTGAGCATAGCAGGCATCCACTGTTCTCTTGTGTTCTCAGTGGCTCTGCTGAAAATGTCTGAAAATTGCTTAATTTATATTAGTCCCTGGGAAATTGCTTTTCAGGGGTTAGGGCCGCCGCATAAAATTGTGTGCTTTCCTTTCCGCTCATATTTCTTCCTCTCCTTTCCCTTGTAAAAATGAATCTTATTGGTTTGATGAATAATGCATCAGGATGTTCATTTGCTGCAGCAGTGAAAATTAGGCCCGTTTACATGCAGCGGTTATGTACACGAAATAGTTTTTTTTTTTTCCTACTTGACCATTTTGTGAAGGTAGTGCCTGTGCTGCTTTTCTAGGGGGAAAAAATTCAGCAAAGCAAATGTAATTTCTGTGCGTGGTTAAAAAAAAAATGGGGGAGGGCTGAAACTGGTGCAGGTTTAATGAATCCATAAATCACAATAATGCCAGGTTTGCCGCGCCTGCGCATGTTTGCAGTGTAATTTTGATTTCCATCAAAAATTTAATCTGCCAGCCTTCAAGGGTTTTAGCAGCAGATCGGATGCTGTCTTGAATTTCTAATTTTAGGGCCCTGATCTTTCTGGATTTATTCCTGTGTGATTCAAGTCTGCTTTTCAATATCTCTTGTTATTAAAATTTAATTCACAGCATTAACATATAGATTGAAAATGTTTTTTATGGGGGGCTGTGGAGTGAATACCTCTGGAATTTTACTAGATGCCTGTTTGTTGCGTAGTCTTTGTGTATGTGTGTGTGTGTGTGTGTGTGAGTGTATGTTAGAGTGGAGTTGCTGGTGGGGGATTTATGTATTTCTTTGCGTTATTGCTTTTTGAAATGATGGTCAAGCTCAATATTAGAAGACATTTATTACAAGAGGACAGGAAAATGTACGTTTGATTAAGGAAAGATGCATTTTCCTGTCTTGGCTCTGGATAATGCACACCAATGCAGTGAAAGCAGTGATTGAAGTGACCCGTCAGTCCTCCATTTTTAACTCGCTCCTATTTTTACTCCTTCTCCTGAGAGTGCAAACATTTTCCTGATCCCTTAAGCAAATTTGTATTTCATATTTGGATTTTCCTTCCTGGTGTATTTGACTTGCAAAGCAGATGTTTTTTTTTTTTTTTCTGGGTGGGGGGGGAGTACAAAGTAAAATGGCAACCTCAGTTCTGCCATTTTTAATATGTTGTTCTGAGAGTGATTGATTTCCTTCATTATTGTACAGACATGGTCAAGCCACGGCCCGCGGGGCTTTTTAATCCAACCCGCCAACCTTGTCCAACAACTACAAAAAAAATCATTCCATTTTGTCCCTGCAATGCCTGCGTTTTTTCATTTGAGAGTGCAGTGACCATTGATGGAGCCATATGATTTGTGGGCATGCAGCTTTAGGGCAATGTGTGGCAAGCCACACCCACTGTTTTTCTACACGTAAGAAATGGTTCTTGTGAGCCCGCCAGTGTGGAAAAGGAGTTTTTTTTTCAGTTTTTGTCGTGAAAAAAGGAAGGTGAGGATTTCTTTACAATTAAAACAAGAAATCATAAAACATGACCGCGGGACACATGCGTGTGAGTGATCTTGCGAAACAATATGGCCGGAATATGTCAACAAATTTGACGATCAAGTGACGACGATTAAGCAGAAGGAAGCCCTCAAAGCGGTCAAGCTTTCCAAGGGAATCACCATCATCTCTAAACGTCGCAGCACTACCCTGGAATACAGGGCACGCTTTTCTTTAAAAAAAATCTGCAAAGCGGTCGAGTGATGATGAGGAGGAAAGTGAAGCAAAGAAAAGATAGCTTGAATTGAGTGCAAGTGAAGAGGGCAAAGATGAAAGGTAAAAAGAAAACTACTACTAAATATGAAAAACAATGTATAATAAAATAGAATAAAATATATAATAAAAATATACAAAAATAATAAATAAATAAGCTAAGTTTTAAGTTAATGTTATGTAAATTGATAAAAAAACTAAAATAGAAAAAAATTATAGAAAAATAAGAGTAAGCTAAGTTTCACGTTCACATATTGTAAATTGCAGTAAGTTACGGAACGCATGTATCTCTGTCTCTAAGGTACAGTGAGAATAAAATCCTTTTTTATTGTTTCTTTGCAATTTATTTCTTTTTTTACATCTCTTATATGCATTTGTTTTATTGCTGTGTGTAATTATCTGCAGTATTTATTCAGGAGTTATCGTTATTTTGGCTGTGGAATGAATTAAACAAATTACAGTGTATCCTTATGGAAATATTTGATCCAACATACAACTACTTCAACATACAAAGTAGGTCCCGGAACTAGTTACCTTTGTATATAGAGGTTTAACTATTAATTTGGTTTATAACAAGTCATAAATCGAGCATTATAAATAACTGTCAATAATATTCTACTTCCTACTTAGGTTTGATATCTAAATCTGCCTAGTATGAGTTGGTAGTTAATATAATTAGTTACTATAATATTATGTATTAAATGTGTATTTCCTAATTTAGGACAATACATACCGTATCTACACATGCAACACTTTTTTTTTTTCTAAATACAAACTCAAAGTTGAGGTTAGCATGTTGGCTTGCCCCTCAACAGACGTTCTAGCTTCTCATGGTCCCTTTGCAAAATTGCCCACTACTGGCGTAGACGTAGTAGCGCTTTGACCGAATCTAAATAAACTTGACTTGAATTAAAGCTATAGATAGAAAATGGACTAGGGAGGGGCCTTTGTCAAACTTTCATGATTGCCTATGGGGAACATAAATGCGATTAAATCAGTCACTGCTGGCCATTTCAGAGCATTTTGGCATATTCAAGACCCACAGGATGCTGTGGTCAATAATTATATATGCAGTATACCACAGGACCAAATTAAAAAATAAACTCCCTTTCACTAGCAAAAAAAAAAAAAAAAAAAAAAAGTTTGATTCTGCCCTTTTCCATTCTTTTATAATCAGCAGTAGAAAAAAGTAGGTTGCACAAAAAGCTGCTCCTCCCGGTGGACTCACAAACTGTGCCGATGTCATATCTATAATGGGGAATTGATGTCATTTATTGGTGGTTTCATGGTTTGGAATTTACTGTGGAGTGACATCAGATGCTCCCCCTCCCATTTCCTGTTGAAAAAAACTTTAATAGACAAATAAATGAATATTCATTCCTTCATTCATTCATAATGGTATGGAATGGTTGCCGCTTGAGTTCCTACAGAACTTGATGAAGGTTCCAGCAAGGGCTGTCACTAACATCTCAAATGAATCAAAGTTGATGTACTGTGTATCATGTCCCGTAAATGAAGAGATGAAGAAGTTAACGTAGTTCAAGCATGAGCTGAGCTAATTCACTCATTCATAATTATCATCGGGTACAAAGTAATAATTCAGATAATCATGACTGTTCATATTAGGTATGAATCATGACACATCTTAGTCTATGTGAATCATTTAATACATTTAATAATTTGAGCTGTTAAGAAACCTAATTAATAAAAAATTGGAATCGGCGCTTGACTGTAAACTCTTCTCACTTTGTCATGACATGAAGAGAAAAAAAAGCCTCCTCAATGAATTTGAACAACCGAGATTAGGATACACAAACAGAAATCGTGATCTGGCAATGCAAACAAAAGAAAACATGAGTTGCAAGATGAGCTTAGAAATTAATTTGAATAGGCACGCTTAAATTGCCCAAGTATTAGGAAGTCTTTTTTTCTTCTTCTACTTTAGTCAACCTAACTATTTGGCATTTAAAGTTGTCTTTTTGCATTTGGCATTTAAATGCCATTGTTTCCATTTTCCCTCCGAGCCTCGCGTGTAAATGAGGAGATGGCAGCTCCAGAAGGCTGGAAGGAGGAGCTCTGCATTTAATAGGCAGCAGGGGGAGCATGAGTTTTTCTTGCATTTTTTTTATTTTTTATAACAACATACACTTAGTCATTTTGTACTCAGCAGCCATGACTTTGGCTTTGGTTCTTAAATTTCTGCTTGTGTGGCCATCAACACACTTTTATACTTTGCCATGACCGGTGCCCTTATTTCTAGTGGAGAAAATAATTACAACAGCAGAATACCAAAATGGCTCCGACTTCTCCAAAATGACAGCCAGGATTTCAATAGGACAGTAATTTCAGAAAATGACTTTTTTCCAAAAACGATTTCTTTACAACCAGTGCGCCTTCCCATCTAATATTCCACATAAGGAATGTATTTTTCATTGTCTGCAAGAGTGAAATATTAAGCTTGTGGCATTTTTACTTTCTCAGATAATTGGAGTCAAACGTGCTACCAGAGGTTAATATGTCCAATTTTCATAAAACCCCAGACTTTGGAGCATGATTTTTTTTTTCTGGGGTAACGAGTTTACTCAATAAAAAAAACATAAATTATTTCCCATTTTTAAGATTTAAGATTCGTACTTAAAAACACCCGACGAGAATGTATACATCGACCAAGGCCAAACAATTCTATTTGGGATCAGAACCTTGATAGATAACCATCTCTTGTCTATCCGTAATTTATTTTCATAAAGATTCATGCATTATTCACTGAGAATATTTTCTTATTCATATTTCATTAACAAAAGACGGGGGAGGAATGCTAACTGGATCCACACGCAAACTGAACAGGATCCTTTTTCGTTTAACTATTTATTCTAATGAGGCTTGTGGCCAATGCCCTTTAATAGTTTCAACGAATGTAATTATTAACCAATTATGTTGCCTGCCACATGTTAATAATGTTGTTGTCTGCTTGTCTGTCTTTAATCATATGGAAATTCAGGGTCGGAGAAGGTGGAGTCATGAGTGCTCAAGAGTTACCCAAAGTTGGAGAAGGTGGAGTCATGAGTGCTCAAGAGTTACCCAAAGTTGGAGAAGGTGGAGTCATGAGTGCTCAAGAGTCACCCAAAATTGGAGAAGGCGGAGTCGTGAGTGCCCAAGAGCCACCCAATCCCAGCAATGAGCTGGGGAGCGGTGGGACCAACGGTCCCCCGTCCACTTCTGTTGTGGTCAGCCAAGATGTCAGCTTACCTCCAGTCACAATCAAAAAGGAACCGGGGATCACGGAGACGAGCAACGGTACCTTCGGGGACACCAACCCAGCCGAGATCTGCGTCGTCATCGGAGGGAACGACGGCAAAGCAAGCGGAGGCGCATCTCGCAGAGTCCAGGCGGAGGGTATGTTCGCTCTTGGTACTCCTCCACCAACCAAGAGCACAGACTCATGCATAGGTGTGTTACCACATTTAAAACATACTGCACACATGTTAAAATAGGGATCAAGACTAACATCTTTTACCATGAGCATAGTACCACCCAACTTAGAATTTTAGGTGCGCTGGAAGCGAATTTAAGGGTGCACATGTTAAATTGACTTGCAAAGTAAATATTAACATTCTGCACCATTTTCACAGTGATATTGATAAAAGCTTGACAGGAGAATTTGCAGTTGAGCCGAATTTGTTCGGCCACTCTTTGTGGCCCATTCCTGAATTTAGATTTGACTTTGTGCAGTAGTACTTAATTCAGTTGAATGATTATGTACTAATAAAACCTCTCTCTGTCTCTCCTTATGAAGGTTCCTATGTATGTGGAGTTTGTGGGAAGAAGTACAAGTATTACAACTGCTTTCAGACGCATGTCAGGGCACACAGAGGTAAGCCATTGTCCCAAAATATCACGCACAAGTTCAAAAACATTGAACTAGTAAAGCGAGCAGGCTATGTCTTGGAGAATGGGGAACAGACTGTTATTCTGTGGTGGTGGATGCAATGACAACTCATAATACAGAAAAAAAACAAATTAACTGTTGGCTTCAAAAGCACAAAATATGTCTTCATTTAATGGCTGTCATGCAATGCAACTGCGTAGCTATGTGCCGTACTTTGCTGCAGAGTGCTGCAAATAGTCCCTCATTGAATGGAAACGGTCGGAACAAGAACACTGATTGCGAAGTAATTCACAAACGTTTGACTTGAAGGGAACTGATGGCGACATGAACAGGATAATGGATACTCCTAGACTAGAACATATTGGAAAGATTTTTCAGTTGATTCCACTTGAGGAACCTACTTGTGTCATCATAATGGTATGAACAAATAAAAAATAAAGGAAAAAAGTGTTTATGTGCTCACGCCGACCCTGAAATGTCATAGTTGTAGTGTTCCAAGAAGTCGGTTTTGAATAAGGTTGTTAATGGGCTAGAGAATTTCTGGAAAGTTTTCATGGGAAGTTTAGTTTGAGGTATTTTGTTAAGAATTCTAGGTCCATTGAAATTAATGAGGGGATCGACTGAGAATTTGGCGTCAGTTATCTTATATACACATAAATGTGCAAATATTTTCTTTAATTATAATCCAGTATACATGAAAATGATTAGACACTAAGTTGTTTTTTTTGCTTTGTGTGAAAACAAATGAATTAGTACTCATAAATAGACAAACATCAAAATTCACTCAAATTATTATTTTTTGTTTGTTTTGAGGGGATACGCCTAGTTTGGAATGACCAAATTTTCAAGGGAATTTATAAAAATGTATATGTAGATGCAGTGTGTTTTATTTTAATTTAAATATGAAATAATTGTATTTAACCTTTTTCGTAAAGTAAAAGTGTTTGTTTGGATAATTGCCTAATGCTGATTTCCACTGCATGACAGAATCTGAGGGCATGGTTGCAGAGCTACAACCACCTCCCAACAGTGAGTATTTTATCGTTACATGATTTTCTTTTTGATACTTTCATAACAAAACCGAAGGTGATCAGAGACATTCTACCCAGTTTTCATATTGGCTCTCGGGCACTTTAGCTTTTATCAGGACTACCGTAATTTTCGGACTATAAGTCGCGGTTTTTTTTCATAGTTTGGGTGGGGGGGCGACTTATACTCAGGAGCGATTTATATACATATATATGGTTTTTTTTCACTTTTTTGGGCATTTTATGGCTGGTGCGACTTATACTCCGGTGCGACTTATAGTCCGAAAATTACGGTAAATGCTTTCCTACCTGAGAGTACTTGAGATTTTTGAATCTTTCGACATCCACTCTAGTCAGTACATGCGTACTACCTTAGTATCAATATGAGTGAGAGCCCAAGTCGTCTTTATGCTGACAGATACAATCTGTAGTTTATTAAAAAAACACTAGTGAAAGCAAATGAGTAGACCACCAAGGATACTTGGCAACAAGTTATGATGGATTAAATTCTCAAAAATGCAACATGCTGAGTTCCACCCTTTGTTTTTATATTCCACAGTTAAATACTTGATAATTACTCCAAGAGTCCAAGAATTCTCCCTTACCAAAGATTCTACATTCTACCCAAGACCCACAAGTATTTGGACTGATTCCGTTTTTTCCCCCCTCTAATTTCTACATTTCTTGGCTGATCCACCCTTAAACTGTTCATTTTATGCCTACTGATTCCAAGAATTCTCCCTTACCAAATATTCTACATTCTCCTCATTACAAGTATTTGGACTCATTCTGTTTTTCCCCTCTAAATTCGACATTTCTTGACTGATTCAAACCGTTCCAACTTTAAACTATTCAGTTTATACCAACTGATGTTCCATAACATTCCACAAGTTTTAATTTAGTCCATTAGCCTTCACACGCAATTTCCCAGAAATTGCATTCTATAGTTACTCTTTGAATAAAGGTTTTGAATATAATTTCTCTCTGACGAATCCAAAATGCTTTGCTATTTTGACTGCCAAATGGCTAATCCAAAATAAAAGTGATGTCAGAATATTCCCATGTATACCTTCTAAAATAATCCATGATTGTCCATCATAACAATGGGCTTCATTTTTAAGTGGAGATTTTTTTTTTTTTTTTTAAGTGTGGATTTTATGCCAACAAATAAAATCTTTGGTTGCTCCAACTTTATCCTTAACTGTTTTCTAAAGCGGGAATAAAGAGAAGACCAGAACTGCTGGGTAGACAAAATAACTCAACAAGCGTGTTGTCTGTTATTTATTTAATGACGGTTTTATTTATACAAAGTCACAACTTGACTGGATCGGCCTACTATTCTAAAGTCAACAAATATTTTTTTCTCTGGAGTCCCACCGATAATTAATACCAGTTTCATCCCTCCATCAAATAGTGCCCGCCAAGGTCGATAATTTTTTCGTTGTTTTTTTTTTTTTTTGCCTGCCTGTTCCTGAATCTTACTCATGTCTGCTCGTTTGTAGGTGGCTTCCGTTACTCCTGTGACATCTGTGGCAAGAAGTATAAATACTACAGCTGCTTCCAGGAACACCGCGACCTGCATGCAGTGGATGGTAACGGAGCAAATTTCAGTGAGCTGAAAGAAAAAGAACCACAAACTAAAAATAAGCTCGAGCTAAAGAATGATCCTGAAGGAAATGCTTTATTTCTGGCTAAAGTATATTTGTGACTAGATTAATAATCACCTGTAAACAATGTCTGAATGTATCTTAATGTCTAAACATGTATATTTTTAAGTTGCATACGGTTGCATTTGGAGTTTTAAGTTTTACATCAATTCTCTGCCCTGTTCCCTTTAGATCCATACGAGCAGGTCATGATACCCATCGATGGCCTTAAAGAAGAGGAGCCTGTTGAATCTTATCCTAAAATTGGACCAAGTAAGACCATTTATTGTCTTCAAATTTAAAATGAAGACTTCCTTCTCATCTGATATGTCCCTACCATACTTTATCAAATGAAGTAGTGAATTCTATTAATCCTGAGTCCTTTGTACGATTTACTGATAGAGTAACACAATATATACGTATCTGTGATGCAATATATATTCTGTAGTATAATTGCAATTGTGGAAGGGAAAAAAAATACTGAATGTTATAATCCCTTTGTACAGAAATACCTTTTGTTCAAATGAATGCCTGACCTCTATTAATCACTGACACTGAACAGAGACAACATCTTTCTCTGTAACTATCCCATTTTACAACGTGGACACCTGAAGCAACTAGACAAGTGTGGCCGATAAATCTATATGTACACGTTTTTTTAATTTTAAAATTAAATAGGTACTTTATCCTCCGGAACGGATGGTGATTTGAAGAAAACGTGCTGGAACCACCATTTTTTTCTTTTTTTTTCCAATCAGACAAAAAAGGCTGATTCTTTAAATCACTTCCTGCTCTAATTGAAATAACTGTTATGTGCTAGTTTTAGTATTATGTACAACCGTACTTTTTTTTTTTTTAAATCTTTATTGAAGACATTTTCCTGTGTGCCTTCCTCCTCTTCTGCAGAAACGGGCAGCTTTGTTTGTGAGTTCTGTGGGAAGCAGTACAAATATTTCAACCCATACCAGGAGCACGTCGCACTTCACACACCCATGAGTGAGTCCTTTGTTTTTTTGTTTTTTTTATTGCTCCTCAGTGAAAGTGGTTTCTGCACTTCTGTAAAATCTGATATAAAATAACCTGAACATTTATTGTCTTTTAATGCACTTGATTGGCTTATAAATTGAATCTCTTCCCCCATCTCTGCATCATTACTGTGAAGTCAATAATTGCTGGTAAAACGCACCAAGCCAGTGTGTCGGCTAACGTGCCTCTATCTTTTTAGTAAATGATAAACAAAAACCTTTTTGTAGTTAGTAAACTGCACGTTAAAGTTCAGCAAGGTTCTGTCTTGGAATACAATGTTTATTGTATTTATTTTTCTCTGTAAATAATCTTTCTTAATATCCTTTGCAAAATATGCTTAAATCAGCACGATATATTCATTTTGCCTTCTTAATGATACAAAATAATACTTTTTGATACTGGCAGAAATTATGTACAGTATAGTGATGAAGTGTTGTTTATTTATAATTCCTCAAAGCATGTGGCTATTTAATGCCCATTATCGCTTAATGTTTTTGTGTTTCTCCTTTTAGGCTCCTTTGATTTGACGGCGTCTCGGGTGCAGGAGTGTGGGAGCTTGGATATGAGTAAATTTGGACACAGCCAAACTGATAAGATAAAGAGTAAGCACATTATTTTTTCTTTTTTGCATTTGCTAGAAAGACAAAGGCAAGTACAATAAATAGATTGTAGACTTAATATTCAGCATCTGTGTGATTATGGCATAAGAATGCTTTGAAATTTCAGCAGTGTTCAGTTTTGCAACAACAATGCCGTCGGACACCATTGTATTGGTTTCTGTTTTGAACCACAATTGAAAAAATATGTCTGATTTTTATTGGCAATTATTATTTTTATTACTTTTGTCAAATTCAAGTTATTTCTGTGACCACTGTGGGTTTCCTTTCATTAACAGAGGGGTACGGACAATTTTGTCCACGTGTGTAAATCAGACAGACCCCCAACATGCCTGGCTCTCTCACGGTCACATTTTCAAAAATAGACAGAACGAAAAAAGCAATCCAGGGATCTACTATTTGTATCCAAGCCATTAAAAATAAATGGTTCATCATGTTGTCCCTTTGAGAATATACTGTATATTAAGATGTATAGTATGCTGTAAACTCACATTAAAATTGCATAATGATTTTATGGTTACTTTCAACATAAAAAAAAAAACTTTGCATGCAGCATTACAATTAGTGTCTACTGTTTTTGCCTTCACACAGGCAGTCAGTTCAGACGGAAACTGGAAAATGCATTGCAGTCTAGTCTGGTTGACACAAACAGCTCTCGGAATTCAAGCGGTGAGTTGTTAATCCCCTCGTTCTTTTTCCTTATGCAACAGTAAATTTACTAAATAGTGTTTGCTCCCTCAATAAAGCAAGTGCCTGCGTGACGCCTCTGCACACTGTTATACCATTAATTAATCAAAATGCAGAAAAAAAGAAAGAACGGTACAGTAATATTGCCTTCCTCTTCTCATTCTTCTTCCTCTTCACAGGCACCCCAAGCCCTCTGGTGGCCACTTCCTTCCCTACACCTCAGAGTAAGTGCCAGCCCCACCCCTGTACATCTACATCTTTCTGCGTCATAGAAATGTACAGTTTGCATACACAGCTCTTCATTTCATGTCACTTTTCGTTCTCTGTAAGCCATTGTGAGTCTCCTGCACAAATCTGCTACATTTATCATCACTGGGGAAAGAATGCTTAAGAGGATGAATATTAGTTTTTTGTTTTTTCTTTTACATTGGTTGTGGAGGCTTAGATCCGGTCTTTTCAAAGTATGTCGTGAGCTTCTCCTCAGAACATAAACAAGACACTTTTCAACACTGTATTGCAAAATTCAAAGTCATAATTTTTGATCATTTGCATTTTTAATTGCAACGGGGATTTAAAAAATGCCTTGCACGTCCTAGGAACTTGTTAGGCTGTTTGCGGTTGTACGGTATTAACAACTTGTAGTTGAAAGTAAGGCCACAAAGAGTGGTTTTGTTCAATATGTAGCCCGGGTGAGAAGAGTGCTGATAATCGGTGCAGTCCTCTGGAATGAGAATTCCCAAAGGATTAGTCTGAAAATGACCAACGTAGGTGTGCTCCTTTCATTTTGTGGACAAGATGCTCACGGGGCAACTCGCACATCGAACTTGGTGCTTGCGTTACTCACAGCAAACCACCAGACACCACCTAAAGATTGAGAGCAGTGTCACAAGAACATCCGGTAGGATTTATATGTTTATGGGGACACAACACATATTAGTCAGGCAGCATCTTTTGTGAACAGTTCTCATGTGACATGCATTTGGACTGGTGCTGGTCAGTAATAATATTGAACAATTTTAGCACAGATATAATAAATTGGTCAACCGATTCAAAGTTTCTGCGGCTAGTATGTACCAGGTATTTGTTTTTTTTGGAGCACACTTGATGTATAGCAGGATTGATTCAGTTTAAGGGTTTGACTGAGTCCCATGTCTGCTTTAAGGTAGTTAAGACTGCATCTAATCACAATGAGGCCAACTTTATCTCTGGCAAGGTTCTGATACACAACAAAGCTTTTGAGATTGCTCACCATCTAAAGTTCAGAGCAGTCAAACATGTGATTGTCCACTTTCTGATGTAATCTTCCTACCCCACATTTGTCATCACGTATGATGTTTTTTTTTTTATCTATACAGGATTATGTTTTTGATAATAATTTGGACAAATGTTCTAATAGTGCACAATGAATGTCTTGTTTGGCAAATGGCAAAAGGTTTGGTAAAGTTGATTCCTTGAGTTAAAACAAAGAGAAGCATGCTGAGTTAAATGGTATGTTTTAATCTGGTGTATGTGGTTTTCAGAAATCTGATTCTCAGAGGTGGCAAAGACTGTATAATGACAGTAGCCAAAAACAATTTCTAGCAGCTCTTGTAGGTTTTCTTTTTGTCTGTATCCTATTGTAGTTTGAGCTTAATTAGTCATTTTTGTGGTTTTTATATATTTTTTGAGGGGCGCTTGGTTTTGCCGGCCAATTTGCTACTCAGTTTGAGTCACCACTGATTGGTAGCGGTTATCGGTAGGAGGGAAAAAAACCAGTTATCGTGCATCCCTTCCCGACTCAGTAGTATTGATCATATAGGCCTGCACGTGGCATAGATGGAAGCAGCTAGATGCACTAGCATTTGCTCTTTTGTCACCAAAGAGAGATTCAACTCTCTTCTGGGCCTTGTGATTTTTTAGAACCCTACACTTGTGGTGCCTGTGGCATCCAGTTCCAGTTCTACAACAACCTGCTGGAGCACATGCAGTCCCACGCTGGTGAGTCCACTCCCACAAAATGCATGTTGAAGCTCAGCAGCGAAGCAAGCACTGAATTTCAAATGGCTGCAATTGATGTGAAAGTCTGTAAAACAAAAAATGTTTTAGGCATCAAGTTCTCCCATGTGGTTGTTGCAGATCTGGTTCTGGGACACATGGTTCAGACAATTTTTTTTTTTTTCCCCCGAGTAGTATAATCAGATAGCTGTGCAATGGCTTAGTCATAATATTTGTTCTCAACATAAAGTGTGTTCGTTCATGTGCCAGTTTCAGAGATAACTTAGGCGTATCCAGGATTTATAATTATTTTTGGATTATGATTACCGTCCATTTTATATTTCATTTTCCACTGCTTTGTTTTGACATTAGGGCCACTCATCAAATTAATCTGACAGCATTTGTCAGATCTGCATGTGAGAACTGATTGTTGAAATTATTCATCTGACATTTTATTTTAAATCCGGACCATATTTGAAACATTCACATTCTCTCACTCACTTTGTTTCTGTGTTGCAAGTGCCTATATTTGTAGCTTCTTTTGCTTTTTAGTTTATTGTTTTTTTTAACTTCAACATTTTTCTTAAATTTCAAGATTGCAATATCACAGTCGATTTTGTTACTCTCTATTTTCCTCAGCTGACAACGAGAACCATACCAAAGGGGACCCTCCAAAAACCTCCTCAGCCTCGGGTCCTCAGGAGCCACTGTGGAGAGTGTCTCCTGCTCAGCCCCCCCATCCTCCAGTGAAACTACAGATACAACCTCAAAGTCTCGTCCAGCGGAACCACAATGTCAACCGTATGTTTTTAGTAAATTTATACATTTGAAGTGATACCTCAAAACTACATTTTAATTATGAATTTGCCTTAAAAGCCACTCAAAAATGCGCGAGAAGTCTTCGGCAATTACAACTCAGTCAAGGTTCATTATGACCAGTTTTAATTGTATTTTCTTAAATGGCGTTTCTTTGTGTCCAGATAATAATGGGCTGCCTGATAAGGAGCGGCTACAGGTGGCTGAACGTCTCTTACGGGTAATGTGTTCTGATCTGAACATGCTCAACGTGCTCAACAGCAAGGACTTCCTCAAGCTGGCACAGACGCTGGTTGACACGGGGGCACGTCACGGCGCCTACTCAACCCGTGACGCCCTCGGCAACATGAGTGCCTTGGCGCTGCGTCAGCTGCCCCGCATGTACAACCAGGTCAAGGTCAAGGTGACATGCGCTCTCGGCTCCAATGCTTCGCTTGGCATCGCAGTTACCTGCCACTCCCAGACAACGGGCCCGGACGCTTGCTACGTTCTGACGGCGTACCAAGTGGAGGGTTCAAGACTGAAACGTTACGTACTTGGAGTGCGGGAGGCGGAACTAAGGGAGGGACCGGAGCAGATTCACCACTGGGTCCAGAATGTGTTGTCTGAGTTTGTGATGTCAGACATTCGCACTGTGTACGTGGCAGAGCCCCGGGTGTCGGCTGCCGGATTCGGGGCGTCTTCACTCGGTGGCAGGGGCAGGATATGCTTGCGCTGCGCAGGATGTTCGCTCGGGGCAGTGGTCCAGGCAGTCCTGGGGAAACGTAGCCTGCAGGCTCGAGGCCTTCACGACCTGGCCGAACTCCTCGCCACGTGCAAAGACATCTCCGCCTCCACCACACTGACGCTGAAGGAGGAGCAGTACACCAACACTTACCTAAGCATGAATGAAGAGGGAGCGCAGGGCAGCGCTGCCCAGTGCCCCACCCCTCCCTGTTGGGACCGTACGGCCGAAGCACTCCTGCAGGTCCACGCCCACTTTGAGCACATCTGTGAGACGTACGGACGCAGTAAGTCCACAGCACCGCTGCTCCAGGGCCTCAACAAGCATTTGCTCGGTACGCTGACTTGTCTGCTGGCCCCTCTGCGCCTGGCGGCACTTGAACTGAGCAGCCAGAGGAGGCCCACCCTGCAGCAGGTGCTACCCGTATACTTGCGTCTTGAGAAGTTCTTCACTTCCAAAGCTGGAGAAGCAGGAACTGGCATGGCCAGCAAACTCTGCCACTACTTCCTAGAAGCACTCAAGGAGAATTTTAAGGTAATGTATTTCCTAAATAAGTGTTTCCTAAATCATTGCAAATGTTTTTGTTGGAACTATTTTAAATCGCTATTGATAATTCCTATGAGAAATTGAAGAACTGCTACACTGTAAGATTAATAGTTTTTTGCAGAGCATAAAGAATATATGCCTTTGCGTATTATCTAAATGTTTCTAAACTTCAACTTGGAGTGGCATTTACGGAATAAAGCCCCTTTTTTGTGAATTTTTCAAGTTTTGTTAACTGCTGCTTCATATTGTGAGGCAAGTTGAACCGAGTTCACCGCCACAATACAGCACTCATTTCAAATTGCAAAGTAGTATCTCACTTGTATCTCAAAGTACAACTACATTTGTGATAAATAAACAATTTGAGTGAAGTTAGATCATTTCGTGGCACCCGTGATTATCTCGCTTGGCACACTGACTGTTTGGGACGAATCACTGCTGTAAATTTGATGGATAAATCATGGTAATGATACGAGAAACAACCATCTTGTCCTCAGGTTGAGCGAGCTCACCAAGTGGCCATGGTGTTGGACCCTCAGCTCAAGCTGCGTTCAGTTCCTGCTTACCAGCACGAGGACATAATCTCCCGAGCGTGCGAACTTGCGGCCGAACCTAGGGACGGCGGCATGACCGCTGCCGGGGCGTCCTGCGGCGAGGAGCGGGACAATGAAGGCCCGCCCATGCCCAAAATAACCCGAGTCGAGGGAGCCGGAAACAATGGCGGCCTTTCGAGGGTGACGTTGTCCACCAACGACGAGAGTCAAAGTCACGTCAGGCAAGAGATCTTCCAGTACTTGGCGGAGCCTCTTCTCCAAGGCACCACCGATCTCTTCCAATACTGGAGCTCCACAATGGGCGACAGGTTTCCCAGGCTTGCCCGCCTGGCACTGTGGCTCCTGGCCGTGCCGGCGGTAGGCATTCGCAGCGAATGCGTCACGGTGTGCGAGCAGAGCCTGGCCATGAAGAGGAGGCAGCAGGTAACCGCTGAAGAAATGAACAAACTCATTTTCCTTCGCTCCAACATGGGCTAACCGACCAAACCTTCACCTTCCACCACAGACTTATTTATATAATATAGGTTTAGACCGACTGTAAAACGAAACTTGTGTGGAAAGACTGAAAGTAATTTTAGATCGCAAGCACTTGGAACATTAAGGCTTGTCACATACTGTATGACACACTGACATGGAGGTGTTTAGTGCTTTAGGGATGAAACAGTAGCTGTGTCAGGTGAGCTTCTTTCTTCTGGCCTGAAGACTCAACTGCTTTAAAGGCTACATGCTGTTAGACTTACATGATGGCAGGTAAGGTCAGTATGAGTGAGGTCGGTGACACAAATGCGACACACAAGCGGTTCAGAAATGTCACTGCCTTTTGCACCTTTTGAGTCTACCAAATTTGTGGCAATGCCACAGAGATTGAAATTATTTCAGCAACCTACCCCCTCAAAGCTGCTAAACTCACCTTTGTACTAAGTTTTATGATTCTTTACTTTGGTTGGAATTGCACGGCAGGTCTACATCAGTGGCTAGTTCTAATTGAACACGTACAGGATTTTTGATTTGAAGGTATCCAGTTGCATGCCGTTTTTTTTTTCCTCTTTCTATTTCCACTTCCATGACACACCTACATCGATAACAGAAAATCAGAATTGTATCCTGCTGTGTAAATCCAGTTTCCTGCTGCTACCTGTGCTAGCCGCACTGCTTGGATTGTAGGCACACGAGACAACTCTGATCAGACAGTTGGGGTTTTCCATGATTATGTTGTTAACAGTCATACTTAGAGTACAGCCAAATTTGTATTTAATATATTTAAATCACTAGGCAGTTTTAGCTTGCTCACTGTAGAGAAATATGCTGACCTGCTGTTGATTTTTTTTAAAAATATGGTGTTTTTATTTACAGGCAAATGACTAATGTGAATAGCCACAGTTCTGGTAATTACATAAGTCCGAGGCGCTTTTCTTTATTTGATCAATATAGGTTAGTCTTCCTTCAGCGGGGCTTGTGTTAATTTCTTAAGGCAATAAACAAAAGTGTATGGTTATGGAAGGGCAAACAACAAAATCCACAAAACAAACACGCTGCTCCCACCGTCAATCACTTTCTTGTTTTGTGGAAATCGAAACAGAAATGTCCCTCAAAGGAATAATTAAGCCTGCCATCTCCCCTCATTAATAATGTCAAGTACCTTTTTTTTTTGGGTGGGGGGCAGGCAAATACCTCCTTAAATTGCCTTGGATGAATGGGAGCTGCATTGTCTGGGGCTTCATATCACTTCCCTTTTTGCAAAAAAAAAATGCCTTTACGTTGCTAATTTATCGCCTTGTCAGCGACATCCCATTTATTTGTATTTATTGTTGTAGCTCTGGAAAGCAAGTTTGACTGACTGTTGAAAACAGTGACCTCTAGTGGTTAATGCACTATGGCCAAATTAACAAGTGCTTTTGCCTCCCCAATAATATGAAAAGTCCATAATTGTCTTCAAATACTATCCTTATATATTCTCCGGTATTCTATTCAAACAGTGAATAATTCGTATTTAAGCTTCACAAAATGCTATAGACATCACACATTTTTAATATTTATGATTTTTAGAAAACATTTTTAGAACAAATTACACTGATATTACCATTCACTATTTCTTTTTTTTTCTTCTAAAATTATGTCTGTATTTGCGAGGCACCGAGCACCCTGATTTAGTACAATAGAGTACATCTTTATTTATATAGCGCGTCCACATTTGAAGACCTTCCTTGAAAAACATTTAATGAGCTATCAATTAATATTGTTATTTTTATGGCTAAAAATGTTCAGTATCTTTATACCATATGCATTTCTTTATTCAATGAAGAATCGTTTTCATACGTTTTTAGTATTGGGCATTATTCTCAGAATCCTAAACAGGTTCCAGGCAACTTTTTAACATCTGTGAATATGCGTTTGTCAACATACCCCAGAGCTAAAGAATTGCAGAGCACTCCCTTGAATTAGCTAATTTTTAGAAGTAAGCCCTGTGTCATGAAAGTGAGCCAGCTATCATCCTCAGCATCAGACTGCTAGCACACTGAAAGATTTTCAGCAAAAGGCAAATAAGTTAGGCCCAGTACAAAAGCAATCGGACTCTTTTTGTGCGTTCCCATTTAAAAAAAGTTAAATGCCCAACTATCTTGTCCTTCCGGCTTAGGTGTATTAAGAGTTGATTTGTCCCAATAGTAAGGTCTAAAAGTGGGTGGTGTCGACAATCTTGAAAACTAAACGTGTTCAAACTTTAAGACCATAAATCTTGAAGTCTGTGGGGAAAGCCGACCGCTCTTGTGCTATTTGACTCTGAGAACTGTGACGTGAACAAAATGTAGCCAAACAAAGAAGCGCCAGTAAATTGGAAAAATAAAAAAAAGTCCTGTAGATACTGTTTTATTCTGGTACTGTATACCTCAGTTCCCCTGATGACAATTTTTTATTTTATTTTTTTTTTTTTTTTTTACCGACATCACCACCTTACAAGGCTCTGAGCTTTGGTCTTCTCCAGAAACATTCGGGTAACATAAACACGTATTTCGAAAGCGTCCGGTTTTTGTATTATTTTGTATATTAACACTGGCCAACAGCATATTTTTTAATCAGGGATGGATTTGTGTCGCTAAATTGTGATGGTAATTTTAACAATGCCTTTACTTTTTTCTTCAAGCACATCACGTTTTTGAGATATTTTCCTTGACCTATAAAAGCTTGCGCAATACGAGTGTTACCATACGTTGTAATTTATAGGTATGACGTTTAAAAAAATTGCCTTTTGCTCATCCTAACCTTTAATTTATACATATATAACATCTTGTATGATTATTATTCTGAAAACCTGATGTGCCAGAGAAAAATAATGGGGGCAATTTTGGAATCAGCGCAAAAAAATGGAAACGTTGCATCGCTGATTAAAAAGAAATACTTAAAATTGTAAAAATGTGTTGACCATTATCACAGCAAATCACACATATTATGAGACGTTGCATTGCTGATTTAAAAAAATTGTTAAAAATTGTAAAAATGTGATAACCATTATCACAGCAAACCAGGCATAATATGATCAAAACTAAAAAAAAAAACCTGCCTGTTACATCTTTGAAGATTTGAAAATGCTTGTGAGTCACGTATACTTACAAGCAATTAAAAAAAAAAGAGGTACATTTTCACATGCCACATTTACGTCAATGATTTTTGTAAAACAAAATAGCAAAGCTAATCTTAGTGGTCTTCTGTAGACTTTCACCAGCACCCATGCTGGTTGTGGTCAAATCATGCACTCCATTTCACTTCCGTCAATGCCATACGACATATTAACTATACTATAGGGTTATCACTTAATCCTTTTTTAAATATATTTGAAATGAGTACAGGAAAAATGTACTTTATTCGAAATACACCAATTCAATGGTTTACCTCAATATTTAACAGGTAGTGTTGCTGCTCATTGTAAAAAAAACACAAAAAAAACATTAAAAATGGTTTAAAGTTAGAGCTTTTTCTTTGTGCCGGGAATAGATGAAGGGATTTGTAGTAGCGTTTTTTTTTTGTAAACCATGTACTTTAAATAGGATATGCTCTGGGACAAAATGCCATTAGTTGACGTCACAATGCTCGCGTCAACATAATCGAACCCTAGAACTAGCGTGTATTTTTTTGTGTTTTTGCTGAAATGAGAATTCTATCATAAAATAATTATGCATGCTTTTTAATAAGGTTATAAGATAGTACACTTTGAAGCCAGTTTTTCTTTTTTTATGTCAGACTGTATTTAGCCTCTTGGGGTGTGGAGGGAGGCGGCCAAGGTACTGCTGATCATGGGGCGGTGCAAATGCGTGGTCGACATCATCCGTTTTCCCAGGACGTATTATGTAAATACGAAATAACTGCTGTTTTTATGCCATGAGGGGGGCACCATCAATTCCGAGACACAGTAGGGAGCACCGATAACATTATACCTCTTTTTTCTACAGTAGCATTTTAAGGAGAAACAACAAAAATAAGTCTTTTGATACGATCAAAGAACTCAACTTAGATACTGTTAGGCCAGCCACTCTTAAGTTTGATTTTAACTTATTCAGACGTCAGTTGTAAAAATATGCTAACACTGAGATGTGTTCTCCTTTACCTTCTAGTCTGCGATATCAGATCAGGTCAACAATCGTGTGTTGCTTTTAATTCTATTTTACAGGCGTTTTTATTCATTTTCTACTGTTATACAATACGTTTGATCCTTTTTTTCTTCCTGTGTAGATTCCCACCTGAGTTGTCTTATTAGTAAGCCTAATTTATACTTTTGTAGCAACACTATTTTTATATAATGACAAAACAAGGGTTCAATGTCTTTTGGTTTTATGTCTTCTAATGGCAGCGCTGTTCAAAACTATTTCTGGACTACATAACCCACTGTAGTATGTGATGTGTGAATAAAATCCTAATCTGTGTCTGAAATGTGTACATGATGCCATTCTTGGGTCGACATTTAAACTAAAGGCGACTTGCGCGTCATCGCAATTTTACAGATTTGGAGCATTCTTGTAAGGAAAAGTGGGCAGATATTGTATTAATTCCTGATGTACCATGCACCAAAACCGTCTCTACAGTTCTTCAGCAGAATAATTTTTTACATTGGCCTAAATTATATTTTGTTTCTTTGATGTAGATATTTGATTAATTAATTAATTGATTGATGGATTGATTGATGGATTGATGGATGGATGGATTGATGGATGGATTGATGGATGGATGGATTGATTGATTGATTGATTGATTGATTGATTGATTGATTGATTGAATTTTTGCACATGTCCTGAATGTTGTTAGTCACCTAATGTTGAACAGAGGCTGAGATCTACCGGGGTCAAATTCCTTGTTTGGCATGCCCAAACATGGCCAATAAACTTCTTGAATCTTGATATAGATTTTCGGGATGAATAGCATCCTTTTTTAATTATTTCCAAGCTTTCACAGAGATATTTGCATCTCTGGCGTCCTGTGAATAATGTATTAATAGATGAATATGTTAATACCGTGAAGGTGGGATTTCTACATGTGATTCCCATAAAGGATTTTAAATTGTGACAAGCAGAACAATTCAATGTTCTTCCAGTAGATGGCAAAGTGAGCACAAACCTGTGTGATTAACCTCTTATCTATGCAAGAGCTTGGTTTTCAAATAACAAATCAACTAAATAGTTGTGAGAGTAGATTGAGACGATAATTGTTTCAGTACATAAATATTTATATCATCTTTGGGTTGGTATTATCCCACGAGCTTTTTTGATAACATGACCTTTATACTATACTCGACCGCTAGATGGCAGTGTCCCTTTAGATTTAACCTACAACCTGGTCCAGAGTTGCTTGAAAGTCAACCACAATTAAATATCCCCCTTTTCTCCCGCACCTAAGTTTTCTACTATATAAATATCTTTGTCACTGCTTGCCATGCCAAGCTGCTCTGAATTAATCATGTGATAGGTTTAGTTGCGTCAAGTCATGCAATTGGTTGATGTATTTCCTGCGTGCATGCATGAAACCATAATGACCAAAAGAAGCGTTCGTCAAACTAATCTAATTAACTGTGGGGCCATATAGAAAGGGGTCTGGGTAGAGCTACCCTGTTCGTCTCCTCACTGAGCAAGAACAATCAGGAAGGAAGAGGCATTCTCCTCTTCCTCCTCTTCCTCTCCTTCCTGTATGGAGCACCTGACTTATCAGGAGTGACACGAATGTACAGAAGTGCCAAGGCGCATCCGGCCGGCTTGCTGTCAGGTGTCGTTCCCGCTAACACTCCACCTAGGCCGTGACCTCACAAGCCCCTCAGCCAGCATCTGGCACCTTGCCCGCACTGCATTGTCTTCCCGCTCCACTGGCTGACTCTGCAGTTACATAGGCCTACATTTACAATACATACATGTAAAATTGCATTAAAGTCAACGGGGTGTCAGAAAGGTTCTAAGATTGGTGTCACAAAATACAGTATATGTATCCCCTTCACCTTGGGCGAGAAGGTCAAGCAGCATGTCCAGAGATCCTGCTCCGTTTGCTTTATTCAGAAAGTCCTGACAGGTTAAACAGATCCAGCTTGACGATGCAATTTTAAGGATTCCTGGTCAAGAACAACCTGGGGAAAGCTCTCAATAATATATATATATAATCTTCTGTGCCCTCCCCTCCCCCCTTCAAGATTAAGGGGGTCACCAAGGTCAACTGTTTTGACCCTTCCAGGAGTGCACAAAGACTTTGCAGAAAACTGTGGAAAATGTGTTTAGACTTATGGGAATCACTTTTTGTTTGCTTACTTTTGCTTATCTTATAGTTCAGATTTGAAATTCATCTTTTGTGATGCTGTTCCTGGAATTTTTCAGACACACCTTGTGTTCAAATATTCCACAAGTGGAAAAGTTAAATATTAATTGCAAATTAGAGAGGAAGTCAAGTCAAACAAATATTTACAATGTGTTCCCCCAAACATCCACCACCACAAATTCCCCAAGTGAAGCCCCGTGATGGGGAATTTCCGAGGCATTTAAAAAATTCATGTCCAAGTCAAAAAAAGTGACGTTTGACTGGAGGAGGCCGGGCTGCACGGTTGCTGTGCCGAAAGGAGGTCAAGGTTAAATTTCTGCTGCGGTGCTATAAATAGCCCCTAAAACATAATTCCCCCCCCCACCACCCCAGGTCTCTCCCCTCAATCCCTTTCAACCCAACCCAACAGATCTCACTGTCATCATTTATTCATCGCCACCATGATCCGGACGTTCCGTGCAGCTGAAAAAAGCTCGCGTGTCATTTGCATTGTGGACTGTTGGATTTAGGGAAACAGGCTTGTTTGCTCTTCACACACATGCGTCATTGCCACCACTGATTCTCTATCAGAGTGTGTAACTTGGCAAGGAAGTTACTATGAGTCGCAAAGTTACTAAAGTTGACTCCTCTTCCTCAAACAATCTGCTCCTCCTGTTGTTCCTTTGCCTTTTTTTCCCCATCCCTTCCTCTCTAAAATGTCTTCCATTGCATTTTTATGATATTGCCCCTGATTGTTTTGTACTAAGTGAATAGCTTGGATAGCTCATTTCGTTTTCTCTCTCCAGCAATCTGCAATAAGTTTCACCTGTCCAATGTAAATAATACCTGAACATCAATATTTTTTTTTCATCTATGTTTTTCTAACTTCCTTCCTCTTATTAGTGCTGTCCTATGAACACAATTAAAGTCATCAAGACCCAGAAACGACCAGCAAATCAAAACCTGGCAAAGCATCTCAGGGAGGAAACTCACAATTTTTGTAATGTCAATAAGCTTGTAAGTATTACAAATGAAGTAATTTGTTTTTAATGTTTGTAAGCCTTTGAAAATAGAGCTACTCTTTTGTTGCAGAATGGTAAATGCTTTCTTTGAAACTTCAGAATCTGACAACTGAGTTTTTGGAATCCCTGCCCACTCATCAAGTATGAAATCAAAATGTAAGTAAACTTTTTTACCTTTTTCTGACTAGCCTATGTGACCTCTGTACTCCCGCAACACTGTTACATAACAGTTAGGTATGTTTTAGATGACAACTGCCCCCACACAGTTTCTACCCCTGGTTGTCATGGTAACAAATGCCATACTGCATTTACATTGGACAGAACCACCATCCCAAAAATGAGCAAGTTTAAGAAGTAGGAGTTAATTGTATTTCTTTATCCTTTGTGTATATTGACCAAACAATATCGAGAGGCCTTCTCGTAAGAGAGCGATTTTATATTGTGAAAAATGACATAATTCATCACCTCAGAAGTGCAAAGTTGACACTTCAATCACATCGAGGTTACCTTATTTCATATCCATTGTGGCGTTTTATAGCGAGGATAAAAATGTCTTCGTCCAAATACTTGTGAGTGATAGATCTCGTTCGAGTGTGCAAGTGCACTTACAGTATGTACTCTCTAACATACTATGTTCTAAGGCCTATTTTTGTCATTATGGATTTAACTGAATATTTTTACAGTTAAAAGGAAAAAAATCAAAACAAACTTGTCATTTAGCATACAGTGTAGTTCCCTATTCTAAATTCTCCCCTCTCATTTTTCCATGATTTGTAACCTCTTTTGGCTCTGATGATTCCTGTGGGAGAATAGTTCCCTGGCACAGGCGCCAATTGGGCAATTTTGATTTGATAGGATTCTGAAAAATGACCCATTTATTAGCTTTGATAATTAAAGCTAATGGCTCATCGCAATTTTCCAAAGCTTGGCATGAAAAGAGAATGAGCTTGCGATTTGGATACATGATGCATGATTTATAGTTAAATGGGAGTAAGCGTGGCTAATCGCCGTACTATTTGATGTTTTTATGTTTTTTTTTTTCTCCATGGTAACGTGTCAATACGCTAATATGAGCTTAAACAACGTCGACTGCGTGCAAGTGTGTGCGTGCGTGTCTGTGTGTGGTTGTGTTTTCCTTGCAAAGTGTCGCAGATGTGGCGAGGGCACTCCAGGTGCAACGTGATGACGCACGTCCATGTCGGGAGTCCTTGGCAGTGTCCTTCAAAATGAGGGGAGAAAATGCAAGGCAGGAGGCAAGGTTTGTTTTACAAGGTTTAATGATTCCCGACGTCATTAAAAAAAAAAAAGAAAAAGAAAAAAGATGAGCTGATTGATCAGGCTATATTGATCTGCCACAACCCTTTGACCTCTTGATTGATGGCGGGGCCTATAATGAGGCCTCGCATCAGAAGCTATAGGGTTTGCGAAAGGCTACCCATGGGAATGGTGGCTTACACACACACACACACACGCGCGCACGCACGCGCATACAGTGCAGCTCAATCAACTCGGTGCCATTGTTACATCGGCGTGTCCTCGATAACCCCAATTTGCATAATCGGCTTTTTGCATTGTGTGGCCCAGACACATTAAGGTGCGGCGTAGCATTGTTGACTGTGAATCAGCATGCACCCATTGTTTGCTCATCTGCATTGTTTACTTATGCCGCAGCATGTGTTTTTCAGCCTTAGCCCGCCCGCTAAACGCATTACGCCGCCTCCTCCGCCCCGCATATACATTTCAGCCGCGCATTTCAGTAATGTCAACAACACACGAAATGTTGTTGACACACTGAGCGCTCTCCAAAGTGAATGAGTTGAATTCTTCACGTCGTGTTGTTTTCTTGTTGTTGACCTTATACATGCTGGGCATTCCGCCCATTTTTTTCCCCCCCTCCGAGAATTTAAATGTGGTTAGCAATCCAAGGTCAAGGGTCAACTCAGTGAGTCTCGGTCGGATGTTAAAAGGGCTGCAAGTTTGGGATTGGCTGATCTAAAAGAATAAATTCTGTAATAATTTCTTGCTTAGTGTGGCTCATGGTTTTATCAACATTAGTTCAGTGTAAATATGCTTTTGTCGGGGGACCTGGCTGCATTTAATGAACTGTATTGAGCAAAAAGTCTTTGTTGTATTGGGGAGAAAAAAAAAAAAACTTCAAGGACACTTGAGAGTGCTTTGAATTTGTCGGCATGTTTTCATGTTGGGTTTGGCCGACGGATTGTTGCAAACCTTTCAAATGATGCTGCTTGACCTTGTGATCTGTTCGTAAATATACTTTTCCCAAAGGAAATCATGTAAAGTGGATGAATGCCTTTATTATCAATATTATGACTTTTTTCCTTCTCCTCAAAATGTTAATGTCAATATATAAAAGTTCATTTTGTAACATTGCGATTGTATTTATATTCCTATTTATTACTTTTTCCTTAGAAAATAAGAACCCGGGAACTCTGTTGGGATGTTAGGGGGACGGGGAGTGCAGTTTAGTAAGCTTGGGAATGTGTGTGCTAACTCTGCTGCACTTTATGTTGAATTGTGTGTGTGCTGCTTCAGAAGTCATCAAATGACCTTTTGTTGAGTATTGAGAGAGGGAGAGAAGTTGCTTTGCTTCAAATGTTTGTGAATGGCATTTTTGGGGCTTTGATAGGTCGATACTTTTTCCTTTTAGAAAATGTCTTCCCAATCCGAAGAAATGTCCAAGAGGATGCGAGGATTAAAACATAAGAAAATGGCCTGTTTTTAAAAAAGAGATCATGCGTGAAACGTTGTGCATATTGAAAGGGGTGCGCCTTTAACCAATGAAGTTATTATTTTCATATTCTTCCAATGGGCCGTATCCCATTCACCTTAGCAAACATTTTCCACTCATCTTCAACCAAAGGGATCAGACTACCTCAAGAAGCGTTCCGAGGAATCATCTCATTCCTTACGCCTTCGCTGTTCCAGCCACGCTTGGCAACTGCGTGGCCTCGTGCCCAAAAAAATCCTCGGATGCGTCAGCCCGGTTCATTCGTCCGCGCAAAGCACTCGACTTTGTGTTTTTATGGACGAGCGTCAGTGCAAGTGTATTTCAAGCAGGCCGGCTAACGAGCGCGTTAAACATCTCCATATGGACGTTTCCTAGCGTCTAGACGGAGGGGCAGTGGTGGTGGCGAGCAGCGGTGTGCTGACTGCGCCATACTCGGCGCATATAATTCTTCCCCCGCAAGCAGAGCAATTCAAACAAGGCTCCAGCAGCCTTGGTTGTGGTCGTCGAGCCATAATGGATTAATATTATTTACTACACGCCTCACTCACAACAGCCGCAGCCAAACTCCAGGATGTGGCAGTGACGGCGACTTTTTGAACGCCGGGGCCTTCCTGTTAAGACCAATTCATCACACTTTCTCCCTTTTGACGAACAATTGATCTTCTCAAAAAAACCCATAAAGCCTGGCACCTTAACGCTTTCGTCTATATTACTGCTTAACCGTGCGGCGGTGGCTATAAATTTTGTGAGCTCATTAATTTTTGTAATGAACCAACATAAAGCAAAAGTGTCCAAAAATACTCAGTCAACACATCCACTTGAAAACACCTCTCTTAAAGTGGACTGTGAAGACAAACTCAATGTTTTGGCTTATTTATCACCTTATTAATACATTAAAACTACTTCCAGGATGCTGGTCGAAGTTTTTTATGCCCATCTAAGCTCGTTTTTGCTAGTGCTGAAGCACCCCCAAAATTTTAGAGAGATTTTCTTGACTGTATGTCCTTTTTTAGGCAAAAGAACCCAGGTTCATTCATGAAGCACATTGCAAACCAGAGCTCATTTAAAAACGGGAAATTTGGACAAAATGTCAACCTGCAAACCATGACAATGCTTTCATGGACCCAAATTATTTTGTCGATTGGACCGAGTCTTGTCAGTGCTCCTCATGCATCGGCAAAACTGGCTCAAATGCAACCTCAAGCAAGAGGCCAAGCGGCGTTCAAGACGATGGGATTGGGATGAAAAACGCGGTGGCATCCCACCTCCTCTTATGTGTGTTTGCGTGTGTTTGTGTCGCACCACAGCTGGAAGCTATGACTAATGGATGCCAGAGCACGTGGACGAGGGAAGATCAAGTGGCCAACCGGGGGGGAGTTAGAGATGCTGGGATGAAATATAGAAATTAGAAAAAAAAACAAGTAAAATGTAATAGATCATGATGTGCTGATGGAAAGTCTTATGGGGAGACATCATTCAAGGCTAGAAATCAGAGATGAAATGACTCAACTATACACTGACATCTACACTGAGCTAAGCAGACTAATGCTGAAATGTGACCTTCCAATTATTGCTTCATAATCCTTTAGATCAGCCGTTCCCCAACTTTTTAAGCCGCACCCTCCTTTCAACATCATGACAGAGCTGGCGCACCTCCTCACCCCTTGTTCTTACCCTAAAAAAAAAAAAAAAAAAGGCAACTTTTGATACTGTGCACCCCTTTCAGGATTCCAACAAAATTAATGCTTTCGCTAATTTATGAGACCGTGCACCATCTTTAACATTAGCATTATCTTTGATGCTAACACAACTGTTTTGTGGTCTGCTTTTTCCTCTTTCCCCTGTCCAGCATTCACACCATATAAATACTCCAGTGAGCAGGCTGCCCTTCCATGCTAAGCGCATCTAAAAAAAAAAAATGACAGCTGTCAAAAGCATTAGAAAAGATTAAACCCGATTTATGCGTTTCACGTATACATTTCCCTATAATCTTTGCCGTTGGTTAAAAGTAACAAACAACACCTCAACGCTGGTCGCTTGCGGCCCTCAAGTGGTTCTCTTTTCCGAGCTGGGGGGGGGGTGTTCTGCGTGACAGTTTTCACGAAATGGCTGAAAATTTGAGCCGCTGCTGTTAGTTTGGAGTTGGGATTATACTCTTAAAAGCTTTAATGGGTTATTCTCTAACGCTATTTAGAAAGAGAAGCCCATTTGAGGTTCTGGCAGCGTCATAGAATCCTATCGTGGATATTTTTATGATTGTGCTCGATAGTCACAGATATCCTTACACAGCGTTGACACTCGGACGTAGATGGCGTAAGATCAGCAACAATGTTTGAAAAGGCGACGGCATTTAGGTTTGCACTTTCAAACAGTCACAGATTAAGCTCAGTGCATTAATGGATTATGAGGCTGTGTTTTTTTTCCTATTTATCTGCTGCCTCTTGCTCCACAGTGGCTCGGATGACGCAGTGGGATTATTGCGGGAGTACGCCGCAACCGCTTTTCTCTAAACACAAGTGAGAACAAGCGACCACATCGCCCCGGGAGTTGGACGATGTACACCAACGCGCTCCATCGTAAAGGACCGATTCTAATTTTGGTCATCGTTCTAACGACTGATGGCGCAAAGTGGGTTCACTATGCTTTGCGGGAAGCAGAATGCAGCTTCTCGGGGGTCTGGCCTATGCAAAGGCTCTTAATTCAAAGCTTATGGAAACACATTGCAAGTGGGGTCTGGCAGCTTCTTGGCCTTAGGCCTCTTAGGTGTCTGTCGGTTCAAACTGGATGTTGTTATTTCTGGAGCGTCAAATCTCAAAATAACCGGATGATCTTGCATAATAAGGAGAGATGGTGTAGCCTAACTAAGGCCCTGGGTTCGAATGGGGCGGGGCTGCAAGACAGACTATTGTAAATTGCGTAACAAGATGCTGAATCCCCACTTAATACACAACAGACATTAGTCTCAAACTTTTGCATTTCTACTACTTGGGCGAGAAAATACGTATGGGATACCCCTCACCCCAACCCAAAAAAAGTGCAGCTGAATCTGTAAAACATTTCGCCCCTATTTTAAAACATGTGTCCCTTTCTTTTAAGGTCACACACCTTTTCAATATACCAACATGTCACTCCCCCCCCAACAACCCCCCCACACACCCCATACAAGAGACACAAAAGGAAATATGTGGGCTGAAGTCGCAACAACACAAGAAGAAAGAAAGCAAATATTAAATGTTTGTTCCCGCTTTCCTTTTATGATCGGTGGCAACACACATTTACAACAAACAGCAACCGACGAGCACAAGGCACATTCCACTTGACGGTCTCTATGGAAAAAGACACCACAGTTAAGGTTTCTAAGGACAGAGTCTACATGTAAAGTCAATGGAAAGACACTTAACTTAAAGCTTGTGGAAATATGATGTGTAAAGTCAATGGAAATAAACTAAAAGTAAATACAAAGTTTATGGAAAAGAACGTCACGCAGTCTGCGGAAAGACATCACATTGAAAGTCGACACAAAGTTACTACTTGGGATTACTGTATATGAAATACATATTAAATTAAAGCCATGCATGTAAATTCATTAAAAGTCAAATTACTTGAATGTGAACATACCAAAGTACGGAAAGAAACGCAATTCAGTCTGTTTTTATTAACTTTTCACAGTTATGTTAAAAAAATTAGCGAGGTCCATCTGTGACATCATCATTTAAGGCACCAACCTTGCTTCTTTGTACACTTGTATGACTGTTAAGAATGTTGAAAGATTGCCTTTCAAAATTTGCTTGTGCAGATTGGTGATTGTGACTGTTTGGTCCTGGAGCACATTATTGGGGAATGTTTCCGAAAGCAATTAATTGATGTGTCATAATTATGGATTTTACTGAGCATGCATGGCAAGCTAGTTCCGGTTATAGCCACTAGGGGGATACAGCACACACTAAACGTCATCATATCTCAGCATGCCGTGGACAGTGCGAGCCCTACCTGTGTGCGTGCACGCGCCTGTGTGCGCGTGTGACTTCCCACTTTGAAGGAGAGGGGATGGGTCGATGGGGGAATAAGACCACATACACACGGGCACGCACGCGCGCGCACACACAGACACACAAAGCCGAAACATTTGAAACACGAGTTGTTCTTTTCGAATACACGCACACAGACAACACACTTGGGGAGAAACCGGCTCCGCAAGCGAGGAGCGACTGGTGCGCACAAGTGTGACCGCTTTAGGCGCGCGTGAGGACGGCGATGCTGTGGCTCTGCAGCCCCTCTCCCTGTCCGCTTCAACTTCTTTGACTTTTTTTTATTTATTTTTTTAAACACAGCATCCTAAAGGAAGTTGGGACCTTTTTCCTTTTGTTTGTGAAGATTTCTTTGAGTAAATATGAGCGGTCGTCTCGCTGTCACTTTCCCACGCCTTTTAATTGGTGAAACGTCTTATTCATTTTTAAGGGTGGGATAAATAATTCCAAAAAAGAAAGGAAAGAGGAAAAAAAGGTGTGACAGTAGCTTGGCGGACAACTGTGGATCTCTGCGAGTAACTCCTACCGTCCAAGAGGGGGGGTGAGGGGGGTGAGATGAGGAGGGGGGGCCATCGGCCGTACCCCCCTCTCCTTGATTGATTAGTTATTAGTCATCCCTTTGGCTAAATGGGACCCATTGAAAAGGCACCGTGGAACACATACATGAATCAAATATTCCTCGTGTCCCCTCAATGTCTCACAGTAGTTTTGCTTAAGAAGAGAGGGGGTCGTGGCTTAGCATTATAAAGAGAAGGGGAAAACAGCAAAGCTTTATGAGGTTTATTTAGACACTTTCAACCGCAAAAAAAGAAGAGGATTCCAAACAGAGGAGGAATTGTGGACTATATTTTTCTATTCGGGATTTTTATGTCACATTTGTTGGCATTTTTCATTGTGAAAAAATGAAACTTTGGACGTCTCCCTGGGTGTCCTGTCTGGTGATTCTCATCCTGTGTTTTGGATCAGAGTGCGGAACTGTGGAGCGGCGGAAAGGCAGATCCAAGAGGGACTTGGTGCGCATGAGGGAGGCAAGAGCCATCGTCCCGGGGGCTTGCGCCACGCGTCTGCCCCGGGGCAAGCGCTCCCTGGCCGGCTTGGAGCGCCAGGGGCTCCGCCAGCGTCGACGCCCCTCCTCGCAGCCGGAGGTGAGCTCCCCTGAGCGGGGCAAGGCTGTCTATTTCACCGGCAGGGGCGACCAGCTCCGGCTGAAGCCCGGCGTGGAGATCCCCAGAGGAAGCTTCACACTTGAGATGTGGATCAAGCCGGAGGGAGGTCAGCGATCACCCACTGTTATAGCAGGTAGGAACCCACTGCGTATTTATTTTTATTTGCTATTTTAGGTGTAGTTTAGATCACTTAATCCGCACCGCACAATAATGTCAGCGCGTGCATGTTCTAACTTTGCATCATTTGAGGACAGAGCAACGCACTTGCATGCAGCTTGGATGGAGCAGATTTAGCGTGTCAGCTGGTGTCGACGCGCGTTCAGACGTATTCCTCCAAAAGCCCACTTGGCTATTTTAAAACTATGATGTAATGGTCAAAAAGTTTGGCGGCGCGAGCACGTCACGAGAAGTTGCCGGGCACGCATTTTTAGGACGTTATTTCAAATGATTGGATGCTTTTTGCGCACTTTTACGCACCGGTCATACTGATCTCCCACCACGCAATATAAAAGCTGTTAATTAGATTAAGTAGATGATAAGGTCATGATGTGGAGACGGGATTTCAGGAGCTCGAGTGGGGTTGTCCATTCGGGTTTGCAGCCGTGCGTACAAAGCGGCACCAAAAGTCGAAACGTTCAACCAATTTACAGTGCACGACAACCCGCGCTACCTTGGTTCGCCAATAGGGAGCGTCGTGCCACACGTTACCTGCTGCTGCCTTTGCGTTGTTGTGCAGATGGCTGCTTGGCTGCCTTTGAACCGAACCGAACTGAACTGAACTGGAATGAACCCGGTACCTCCTCGCGCGTAAGCATGCAGCACGTTTTTGGTGGGACTTTCACTCAACCATCTGAGCAAATTTACTTATTTCTATCTGTGTCTGACTTCACACCCAAATAATCACAGTAGTGTGTGTGTGTTGTTTGCAGAGTACACTTTTTAGAGCTGCCAGTTGGCAGGGGATGCTCTGCAAAAAAAAAAAAAAAAAAAGCATTGTAAGAGTTTGTGGTGATAATAATAATAATGATAATAATAAGTACACATAAACCCTGGGAGGCAGTGCATCATACACATTAACACCTTTAAAGATGCACTAAATGAAATTAGAACATGATTCTAACATAAATATTGACCCCCCTCGCCATATCTCACTACTTTGTCGCCTTCTGCCATGCTGGGGGTGGGGAGGAAAACTGCCATCCCTAAAAAGAGCAAATAAGATGATCAAACATTCCCAATAAAGCCTAATCTTTTAAATCTAAATTCAGGCCTCTGCAAATGCCCCATCCCCTTGTTTTGATCCATGCGGCTTGTTTGCTGCAGCTGTTTTCTAGACTGACTTGTTTTGACCATTTCAGTTTTCTCCTTTCCTGTGTCCCCAGTGCCGCCCCTCCTCCCCTCGCTCTCTTCTAAAGTTTCTCATTTTTGACCCGTTTACTTGTGTTGTTAGTTTTCATTTGGAAAGTTGGGGGAAGCCGCACGGGACATCCGACAGTCTAAGGGGAAAAATCACGTCAGTGTGCAGGGACAAGTGGCAGGATGCTCTTTATGTATGAATTAATCAATTACGGGCTGGACTAACATTTAAAATAATAATTATTCATTTTTTTATGTCCATACATAGTGAACCCATGCTTTTCAGATGGGCATAAGAGCCATGTTCTGACATTCCCCAGGATGTACACTGTGTAACTGTAACGATTCCAAAACATAATTTCAAGATCATACTATTTACAACAAATAGCGTACTATCGATTTGATTAAACCCCCCAAAAATGTGCATATAGTACATGCTGTGCCACAAAGACTCTCCCCCATTATTGGTGAGCATTCGCCAAGTTTGACGTCCTGTCAAAAGCATATTGATAGCCAGAGGCTGAGCTGCACTGTGGTTGTTTACTGAGTTGCACCTGGCAATTAGACCTCTTGTCCCTTCCCTAATATGTTCCCTGGAGTAACTAATACCAAAAAGGTGACATTATTTGGTGTGCATGGAGGGCTCTTTAAGAGGGGTAGCCTATGTTCCTTTCTGACCAGAGAGCTGGCAAGGTTGTCTGTTTGGTCGGCCAATACTGTCAATAGGCATCCGTTAACACTCAGCAGATCAAATCTCTGGGTACGTCTTGTGCTCTTCTTAAGCTTAGTGCTGCTGTGACTGTTACATGTGGTCAGAATTGATCCCAGCTTTAAAGAAAAAAATATTCTGTTACACACACAGACACACAGACAGACACACACGCACACATACACACGATCAGAACATCAAGTTCTGCAACCAAATGTTATGCAAACTTTGTTGTGGCCTTTTAGCCCCGTATCCGGGTCATTTTGCGTTGTACCGCATCAAGGGAAGAAGAAAATAAATGGCAAGGCAAACCAGGGTTCTCTCCAGGGAGAATTCCATGCAGACGTCGGCTGATATTTACTGAGATAACAGATGTACTGTAATCCGGTGCTTCAATTCCTTGAGTTGTATTCATGTCTGGTACAAACCAGATGAAGGCAATCATTTGTACTTCACCACAAAAACTGTTATACTGGGAAGGAAAAGACTTCATATGTCCATTTGAGATTTTCAAGTGGTTGTCGTACAGATGCCAGCACGGTGGCCTACTTGTTAGCATCTTGCATTTATTTGGGTTTTCTTCAGGGTATCCTCTCACATTCTTGCACATAAGGTACAGTGAAAACTGTAATCGATTCTGCGAGTGAGGATGATTGTGCATCAGAAAAGTTCGCATCTGACACTTCCTGGCCGAGAAGAATGTCATTGTGCAGGATCAACATATCTGTTCACCGGACATAGCACATATCACGACATAGCGTTTGACAACATCCATCGAGATAGTCTCTGGAAAATCATGAGAAACTATGGAATCCCCTCCCACACAATCAACTTCATCCAACAGTTCTGGAACGGCTTTTCTTGCACAGTGGGAACAAGCACTACCAGCTTTATTGTAGGATCTGGAGTCCGCCAAGGATGTGTGATGTCAGCACTACTCTACAATCTGCCGACAGACTGGGTCATGAGGAGAACCACTGAGGAAAAGGCAAGGGGGATAAGATGGACCCTCCATTCCACCAGTGAAAACCTCGACTTTGCGGATGACCTAGCCCTTCTATCATACGCACACTTGCAAGAAAAGACTGATAGACTTCAACACTATGGCAAGAAGGTTGGACTGAGCATAAACATCAATAAAACTAAAGTCATGCCCATCAATGCCAATACACCAACACATAGAACAATACAAAAGCAGGTCCTGGAGAATACAGACAACTTCACATACCTCGGGAGGATTATTCACCATGATGGTGGAGCAAGTGACGATACACAAAACCGGGTCAACAAAGCATATATACAACCTTCATAAGGCTTAAGAAAAAAAATGGACACGCGGTATAGAAAATGGGTAGATGTACATCAGACATACAATTGTTCAATATAGTTTTTTTTAGAACATCTCCATCGGCCTATTTCTGCTCATGTCAATAATTGTCATCAACTAGCTGAAGGAAGAACAAACGGGTTGATTTATAAAAGGAGTTGAGTGTAACAACGGTGATTATTATCTTAAACTCTTATACGTTTCATCCTCAAGTGAATATGAGCGCCGCCAGTTACCTTAATGGGATGTCAATGTCACAATAAAAAGTTACGGTGCAAAAAAAGCTGTCAGGGTCCAATAACCCGAAACGCTTTTAACTGAATCTTTTTGGCAGACTCGCAAGTGCAAAGACTCCAAAAGTAGTCTTGAATATTTAAGCCTGACAGCCTAGTTAAATGTTTAAAGTCTCAATATGTGATGTCATGACATTTTTATCATCAATATGATTTCATTTTTCATGTTTTAGATTAAATATCAGCTGCATTTTCCATCATTCTTCAGGGCTTTAGGACAAAAAGTTATTTCACCTCTCGTAGGGTGACAAAGTCAACACATTCTTCATTGTTTGTCAAAGCCGACGTGTTTCTTTGTAGCGCATGTGTGTGCGTGTGTTAGTGGTGCTTTACTTTTTCGAGCCTTTTGTTTCCTGTGGGTGTTTTTCTTGGACTGAGACAAATTCAAGGCGGCCTTTGGAACGACTGCAAATCCCTTAATGTGTGTGGACACAAATGGATAATATATCAAATGTAATGTACAGTGGTTGTGCTTGAAGTACAATCAAAACGTTTGAAGCTCGACCAGAAATTCTCGGTACAAAATTTAAAGAATCATAGACCACCTCACTAGACCTTTTGCAAACAAATGTCTTTCTATGACTGGTGTGGTACATTTGAGTAGAAGAATGTCTACGTAGGCTGCTAATATTAGCTTCTCATTCTAGGGCTCTCAGCTTGTATTGCACAAAGAACTTAATTTGATTTTTTTTTATAGCTAGTGCTGTTTGATAAGAATGAGCACTGAGAAAGGTAGAAAGCTTCATTGGACTCTCAGCCATGCTGGTCCATCAGTGGAGTCCATCAATTTATGCTGTTTGACAAGAAGGAGCACTGAATGAATGTGCGGACTGCTAATGTTACCTTCATTTGCAATATAGTAATTTCCGGACTATAAGCGACTACGTTATGCACAAGCTTTGAACCCTGCTGCTTTTAGTCTGGTGTGTCTTATCTACAGATTTCTCATGATTTTTCTGATATTGTCAAAGGATTTGTTTTGGTAATACAGGTAATAAAAATGAGAATATTGCATTTAAAACACCTGCGGCTTATAGTCCAGTGCAGTTAATATCTATGAACAAAACAGGATTTTCCCCTAATTTTAGCTAGTGCGGCTTATAGTCCGGGAATTACGGTTTTTATAATAGGTTTTTCTCATCTGAAATTGCACAACTTTCAGCACAAAGCACTATTATGTGGATTTTATGTAATCACTTCATACTAGTCCATCTGTTTCTGCTGTTTGACAGGAAGCACTATGTAGACAGCAGTTTCATAGAACTATTTGCCGGAGCCAGTAAATGTGAGAAAATAACTTTTTAGGGGGTCGTTTAGTGGTCATATATATATATACGTATATATATATATAAATATACAGTCTTTATATACAGTATATATTCACACACACCTGTATATTGAGTCTACAAAGCAGGCAAGTCCCGAAATCAGGCTCTGGAAAAGTGTAGTGTGTTAGATTAATTGAGCATGGCAGAATTATGACAGCTGTTTACACGAGGAGCCCTGCGAGCATTGGAGCACACCTTTTAGCCTTGAGTGCACTAGCTGACAGATGGAGGGCTCTTTCCTTCCAAATGAGGTGAAAGGCGGCGGACGTCATCCACCTAAGACCTGACCTTGACGCTGAACCCGGGCCGTCGCTCTTCTTTTGAACATAAGTCCGTTGAATTAGCAAGTTAATGAATGCATCCTGAGGCAGCTGGCTGTCTAATGAGAACCAGATAAAAGTTAGCACTCACCATTAGCCAGATTGATCGATTGCGGAACCAAGATATGGGACAAGCGAATTTGGATAAATTATTATTGCGATTAATATTAACCTTCAAATATTGATGGCAACAATTACGACAATAAGTTAGAGTGCCTCTAGAGTGTGATAGACTCCAGCACGCCTTGGACCATTGTGAGGATAAGTGGTTTGAAACATGAAGGAATGAATAGGAAATCATATTAAGGTAACTAGTTGTAAATATTTTCTTTCATATCCATCATGCATAACCTGGCAATACATGCACAACCACCAAAAGGCATGATTCTGTGAAGACTGGGGTGGCCCTAATATATGGCTCATGGAGGTTTTCCTGACGTGTGAATTCCATAGAGATCATTTGAAAATATGTCACACTTTAAATATGAAATTAACTATTGGATCCAGAATCCAGTAGTTTTAACAGGTTTCCAAACAGCCTATCAGGTTGACAGGCTGATTGGGCTACCGATGAGTACTTGTGAATGTAGCCGCTAACAGAAAAAAACTTTGTAGCTGTTGCTGTGCATTCTGGGAATAGTAGTTTCTTACAAATTCAGTATAAGATGACTGTTATCAGTTGACAATTTTTGTAAATCTTATTAATCACTACAGCTATCACTATTCCTCAGCTCCAGGGGGGCTTAAGACCCTTTATAGTGTCCAAAGGAATTCTAAAAAAAAGACAAATCGGAGGAAAGTATTCTACTTTCAGCTGTCAAGTCAAAATCCTCTGTGATGAACCATGTCGGACATGCCAAGGCCTCTTTGAATCTTTGCAAAACGTCCCTGCAGCAACCTGGGCCAGAAACTCGCATTCGCTGTGAACCCTCGTGGACCCGAACGTGTGCGCCAGTCTCATACGTACCTCAACAAGCATTAAACAAACAAACAGTTAGCATTCAGAGATCCCCTAAGAAGTGAAAACACATTACCATGCTGGAGCTGACACACATGGTCCAAGTGAAACAGGAAAAAGGTGTTTTGGTGCCTCTACAAAAACAAGGCCTCAGCAGAGAACTGTGCCTTTTCTGGCTACTTAGCTGGCAAGGGACATTTACACTAACAACTTTAAATGCACTCAGTGTTCGCGAAAAGCCTATACAGAGAGATTTCCATGGAGTTTCCCCTTAGACAAACATGCACTTCAACCCAATTTCCAGGACAACACACCCTCAGATATATGGAAGAAAAATAAAGCATATTTATGTATCTGCGCTCCGATCTTGACAGCTGGAAATCACAATTACCAGAGTCTAACATATTTTAGATTTTTTAGTCATGTATAGGATTGAGTTGAGTTTTATCAAGCTCATTGGCGGGAGTAATGTTGTATTGCTGTATCTAATGTTATGCTGGGTGATCACGTGTTGACTGCGGATAGCGTTGCGTGACGGATAAGACAAGACCACAATATCTGACCAAATCCACAGCTTTATTTGGACAAATGCCCCCTCCCAAATCTGCATGGAATCTCTGCCATGCTTCACGTTTGCCTGCAGAGACATATTTGTACCACGCTTTCTCCCTCTGGCTAACAGACTCTATTGTGTTGCGGCCAACTATCTGAAGCTTGAACATGTCAGTCCAGAGCAGCTGCTGTTAGTTTTCTCCACCTGAGTTTCTGTCTTTTAACTCTGGGGATTCACTTGACTCCCACATAAGACCTTTTGGAGTCTTCTGTAAAAGCGGCCTCAGATAACTGGAGATAAAAGTCAACATTTTTCACGGAAAGGGACAGAGGTACCTCTTTGTAATATTTGAGTATGAACACTGATGGTGCAAAAATAATTCTCTGACTCGGATTTCTGTGCAGACAGCATCAGTTCAATTCCCACTCAGTGACTGTGTGAATGTGAATGCGAAAGGTTGAGCTCTCTATGTAAACGTATTTATACCTCACATTATTGAATAGAAAACTGCCCTCCCTGTTGCACTTGTGACAGACTAAGCAAATGCACATAATAACGAGCTTTTCTTGTGTTGTCTTCCCAGGCCTTTACGACAAATGTTTCTACGCCTCCAGCGACCGAGGCTGGTTGCTTGGCATCCAGTCGGTCAGTGAACATGGCAACCGAGACCCTCGCTTCTTCTTCTCCCTTAAGACAGATCGAGCTCACAAGGCCACCGTCATCCACTCCAATGCACGCTACGTACCAAACCAATGGGCGCATCTCGCTGTCACCTACGATGGCGTCTACATGAAGCTCTTTGTCAACGGCGCCCAAGTTGGCGTGAGTCGCGAGCAATCGGGTGACGTCTTCAGTCACCTGACCAAAAAGTGCAAAGTACTGATGATCGGGGGAAACGCACTGAATCATAACTACAGAGGGGCGGTGGAGAGGGTGGCCCTGTGGAGGCATGCTCGGGGGCAGAGGCAGATTATCAGGGATATGCAGGGCAATGAGGATCTGCAAGATCTACCTCAACTGGTCATACGTGAAACTTTTGAGCATCCAGGCAGGAAGTGGCTGACTGTAAAAGACGGTAGCTTTCCTCAGCCAGAGCTGAGGGGAAGTGGACGGATGGGTTTTCATGGCGGTGGAGGAAATGCTGAAGGATTATTAGACACGACGCTAGAGCCCCCAGCTTGTGGCCAAACGATTTGTGACAACGTAGAGGTCATCAAAAATTACAACCAGCTTTCCAGCTTCCGACGCCCCAAGAAAGTACGTTATCGCGTGATAAATATCTGGGACGATACGCGGACCAAGCCAACCGTGTCAGACCACCAAATCAGCTTGCAGCACCAGCGTCTTAATGACGCTTTCAGTCCCTACAACATCACCTGGGAGCTCAGCATTCATAACATAACCAACTCGTCCCTTCGGAACAGATTGATCCTCGCTAACTGCGACATCAACAAAGTGGGTGACACCATTTGCGACCCAGAATGCAACCATCCACTCACCGGTTTCGACGGAGGAGACTGCGTGTCGGGCCACCGGAGTCGCTGCCCTAAGAGCAAGCAAGGAAACGGCGTGTGTGACCCGGAATGTAACTGGGAAAATTTCGACTACGACCGCGGTGACTGTTGCAACCCTGATGTAACGGATGTGACCAAGACCTGTTTCGACTGCTCCTATCCACACAGGTAAGCCCACCACCAATCTTTTTAGTAGTTTTTCAAGTATATCACCGCAACATTACTTGGTTAATTTCCTTCAAGTCTCGATGAGATAATTTCAGCAGACCAAATCCACACCTCTCATTCCTCGATTGATCAAAAGATAAATCTGTCAGTGTGCTCGCCCTGCAAGATGGGCTTGGAAGTGTAGTCCTGCTTCCTGACCATTTGGTTTGCGGCTGAGTTGTAACTCAACTCCCAGCCTGTGTGGCCTGGGAAATCCTCCGGGAGTTGCTAGTCCAATCTTACCTCGGCCTGGTTCAATCAGCGTTCCACACACAAGCGGGACAAAACAAATGCTACATGATGACTCTTCTGGTAGCAAATACGCAAGCCAGACGGATCATTTTGTGCATGTGTGTGTGTGTGTATTTTTCAACAACTCTCCCCCACCTTTTTCTACTTTGTTTCCTGTAGCCAGTGATCCTAATTAAGCCGTCTTGATTGGAGGCGGCAGTTGATTCGGAAAGAGTGAGATTGTAAACACTGTAAAGGCAAATAGAGGTCAGGAAAGCGGGACCAGAATGACTTTCGCTTGTAGCAATGGAAATTATTGTAGACATGCCGCACTCCCCAGGAAACCGCACAGACGTGTTTCCTTGGGAGGCAGGTGAGGGTCCCTAAACACAGGAGGCTGAATTTTCCAACGAAAAACAGTGGAGAAACTTGTGAGGATCTATTTTTTTTCACAGCGTCCTTCCAGGTGTACAGCACATGAACGTACGGATTGCGGTATTTGATGTGGCTGCTTGAAAACACGTAGACCTTCAAAAATATTTATTTTGTCATAATGTAATGTGCTTGTAAATGACGACTAAAAGCTGGCAGAGATCATAGATATTTTGAATTTTTTTAAATAGGCCTCTGCCAGTCCTCAGCGTATTTCGGTTGCAGGGATACAAAGCACAGTAGCCTTGAATGAGGACAAAGCAGGGAGTTGTCATCATGAACAAAAGCGTTAAATCATCGTTTAGATCTTCGTGATAGTGCAACTAGAGCGATGAAGGTGGCTGGTTTCAATCATAGCTGAAGCTGGAAGCGCTGTCAGTTCGCCTCTATCCCTTTGTTTTGAAATGACTGCTAAATAGCAAATAATGACATTTAATTAACAACATTGGGAGAGTAAAAGCAGGTGGGCTTCACATCCCTTCCCAGCTTAGTCATCGTTCAAAGCCCATTCATCAAGCGGCAGAGAATCTGCTGATTTCGATGTCAACAACTGGCTTCCACTGTCCAAATCGCCCTGGTATTTGAATATGGGCGTGGGTTTGACGCATTCCAGAAAGAAAGAAAACACAGGGGCGATATTCTCATTCAGAATAATCTTGCTCAAGTGACTTTGCTTTTTTGTATTATGGTACATAATGTGTATGGTATGCTCTGTGGCTTTCATTTCTTCAGCATTGCTACCGGTTTGTAAAAGTCAAGTCGACACAGGACACAGTCTTTTTAAATATCATTGCAGTTTCCCAACCTATGTTCATGACACATCTTGATGAGATTTTAATTTATCTCATGGCACTTTTCTCAAAAATGCCAAACAGATACACCAATATCTGTATTGATACTGGTGTACATGATATCACAGTATTTTCCGCATATAAGGCGCACCAAAAACCTCCAATTTTCTCAAAAGCCGACCAGTGCGTCTTATAATCAGGTCCGCCTTATATATGGACCAAATATTGAGCCCACTACAGCAGGCGCGTCAACGTCCGGCCCGCGGGCCAAATGTATATATCTTATATAGGACAAAGTTTTAAATGGGCATTCATTGAAGGTGCGCCTTATAATCCGGTGCGCCTTATATATGGACAAAGTTTTTCAAATGGCCATTGACTGAAGGTGCGCTTTATAGTGCGGAAAATACGGTATATGAGAGGAGGAATCAATAGTGAAGGGCACAGCAAGTTGGTTTCTGATTTACCCCAATGAATCACCAATGAAAATATTCACCAATATATTCAAAGCTTCCCATATTAAGTTTTGAAGCACTCCGAAACCAAAGAAAGATGGGTGCGTAACCTTTCATTTGGGAAATGAAATTCCGGCCCGACGTTGTCAGAGGCTAATAGGTCATCCGTTTTCCCTTGGCCTCTGCCTCTCCTCCTTATGAGTCAATACCTCTCAGCGTGGCAGATTGATGGATGGAACACCCTTTCTCTGCTCCACTCCCTCTCCCCACTGTATTTAGCTCAGTGGAGGGACTAATCTCCCGGGCCCTTGACTTGGGTGTTTTACAGTTGGTCGTCTAAACCATTAAGCCCCGTCCCATAAAACATAATGGAGTGCTTGTTCGTAAATACCAGGACTTTGCACTTCCCTTTTAAAGCCGGAGCGCTCTAATAAAAAACACCTGTGTTGAGATTTCACCTGTGCTTTCAGTGACAGGGGTGGCCTCCTGGCATTCGAGGCCATTAGTCTACTCGATGGGCTAATGGTTGTCGATTATATACTGTCTTTTTTAGAAAATATGCTGTTCTGCTTTTTAATCTAGTTAGATGGTGTTCTTTAAGTCACATAAGGTGCACTGAAGATATTGCCAATGTTCTTTGAGCATTCAGTGTTTCATCATTCACGTTTCCAGAGAATTTGAATGGGCAAGAGTGCATTTGTTAAGTAGAAAGGTTGAGGACAAGCAGTCAGATCTGGTAATAAACATGGAGATGAACAATGGGGTTTAGGAGCTGTGGTGTAAACCCAAACGGGATATGAACGTTGGCCACCAGAATGCTATAGCCACACCAGCTTGCTCCTTTGCTGGACCCAGGCATACTCCACTGAATGTATACGAGGCAAATTTACATGAATTATACATGGGTGTAAATGGATGAAGTCATAATCTCCAGTTTAAAAGCTTTGAACACAGAAATGTTAGCAGCCACACAAATCCCCCGATCTCGCACCAAACGATCCCTCACTGCCAACCTTCCAACGTCCCCATGTGACGAGGGTCCAAAGAGGGAAAGCGGGGTCGGAAGTTAAAGCGGGTAAGGGTCATGGCAAGGAACTTTAAAAGAAAGACGTGAATGGACAGGCACAAAGATGGAGTGAACGGTCCAAACTCTGCGCTACAAACACTTCCACACCAAACGTATGTCGAGCGTGTTAATGTTAATTTACTCTCTGGACCTGGATTTGATACCTCTGTCACGTTGTTGCCTGAAAATTAGCTGATCTTAGCCCAACCTAGCATCCAAGTCCACGGCTCACAGTATTTTTGGAAGTAAGCATCTCGGTAATTAACAGACACAACTATGCAAGAAATTGAAAAGTACAGTAGGCCTTTTTTGAATAAGCAGAAAAGTGCCCTGTGAAATCAGTTATACTTGCTGTGCAGTGAGATTTATCCATCAAACTTTGTGGAGATATTATCTATTACATTCTCTGGGTTTAAACCTTCGCTGAATTGCTAGGAGGGATAATTTTCTCACGAGTGTATTTCCTCTAAAACCCTGCCAAACACTGCTGTTAGCCACTTTTAAATTGCTTCCTCTAGGTGACATTGAACATACTCCACCAGTCAGCTTGGTTTTACATTTAGATTTTAATATCTTGTGCAGACACTTGCCTCTCCTTTTTTTTTTTTTATACATTTTTTAAAGATGTGGAACTATTTACTACAAAGCATGCTGGCATGACTGGCTAGGTTTTTAGAGCGCAGAATGGAATAAATGATACACAGAGTGTTGTGGTGCAAAAGGATGAACGAGAAATTAACAGTACAGACGGCACTAAATGAATGTAATGAAGTAATTGGAGGGTTCATGTAAAAGAAAACAGTTGCTGTAGAGCCATTGAAATCTAATTAACAGACCTTTAAGAGTTATTTAATCATGGTATAAATCATTACATCCCATTTTTTCCCCCCCAGTATTTTCCTGCTTCTAACTTTCATCCACAAAGATTCCGTTACTTCACCGCAGACGTCTAATGTGTAAATGGACAAACAGAGGCAGCCATTTAGAAAAACTACCCATAGGCGTGCAGTTTATTTGTTCCAGTGAGAGATTATGCCGCATTAATTTCACCACTTTGTCCACATTTAACCAGAGGGTCGGAACCGTTTAGTAGGAAGTATGTTTGTTTCCCAGCTGTACACAGCCATGTTTTTTATTTTTGCCTCTGTGTTGTCACACTTAATCTTATGATCCAAGAACACAGAAGTTATAAACCGAAATATTGGTTGTAGCAGTCGAGCGCATCGGTCAAAATATTTAAAAGGGGTGTCATTTGTGACCAAGTCTTGTGTTTTGAGAAAAGAAAAAAAAAAAACTCCAGCAGATGCAAAAGATTATTGACACTTTGAAGCGATGGCTGTGCTTTCTGACACAGCCTGCCAGGGCCAGCGGCCAGGTTTTAGTTTGTTCCTAAAATGAATGACAGTCAGACTGCGGCGATAACTTATCGTGCCGCCGAATGATTGCAGTTATCAGTACCCCCCCTCCTACTAGATCGCATCGCTGGGCCACATGCTGGAAGACAATACTTCACTCTGTGCACTTAATTAATTGGTGGATTGTTGAAATGAAGAAGGCGTCGAGAGATGTTGGGAATCAAATGGAATAATGGCAGCGAATGTTTTATTGAACTGGTTGTCTTCCCAACATGAAACATGTGTCGCCATGATGTTCACAAGGCATTGCGGCTTGGCTATCAGCACTGCTACAAACAAGGGAAATGAAGGCCCTTGGTTCCATTTTGGGTTACTGTTTATTGGCCTGTTGCTCTTCCTAGACAACAACCTCAACATGGTTCAATTTCCTCTGGATTACACAAGGGTGCAATAACAAGCCTGACAAATGATTAGGACGTTTTTCAAATTGAAACGGCATTGCCGCATTTTATCAAATTGTTCCTCGAACTCCATTTGTTCATCTGTCTGTGCACATAATTTGTTGCTCAAGTTCCCGAGCCAGGTTTTCCATAAATAAGAGTACATTACACTTACATGAATCCATTACTCTTATCCAATTGAAAATGTGTTTTGTGTGCTGGTGGGTCCTAAAGTAAAAAATAATCACTATTTGGGGCCAAAAAGCAAGAAAATATATATATATTTTCCAATATTGTAGTTCAAATGTGTTTTTGCATAATTCAGATTTTTTTTCCTGTAAATTAGAGCTATAATCTTGTATGATGACATATTTACAAATTCTTGTAAAATTCTGACGATTGTCATCAAATTCAGGCATTTTTTTGTCGAGTGATATTTGAATATTTATTGTTAGAAAAACACAACACCTTCTCAAGATTATTAGGTATATAGATTATTCCTAATATTATGACTTTATCCATTTATTTCTTTGACTTTATTTCCAATTGTCCTTATATTTCTTTGTACGAAAAAAAACTGATTTTTAATTAAAACACTTCATTCCTATGTGCTTTCCCAGAGCCTATTTGGATGTGAATGAGCTCAAAGAGATCCTGCGCTTGGACGGCTCTACTCACCTGAATGTTTTCTTTGCCAACTCCTCTGATGAAGATCTAGCCGGGGTTGCGACTTGGCCATGGGACAAAGAAGCCCTCACGCATTTAGGTTAGATGACACGCAATGTGCACGTACACACGCACACACATACCTACCCCCAACACATATGCAAATATTCAGCGCATGCCGTATCTGGGCGTCCAGACTCTTGATTCGGGGTAATTACAGTTCAAGCCTCAAGCAGCAAGCGCTGGTCTTGATCCCAGCTCGAACTGTGAGGAAGCCCAGGTGAACCGTGAATAATGCATTACGTGCCTCTACATATTGATTGTTTGCAGTTTGCATCATGCTCTTACAGTGGATATAAAAAGTCTTCACACCCCTGTCCAAATGTCAAATTATTGTGTTAGAAAAAAGTGAGAATGAAATTATTTCTCTTGGTCGGTTATTGTTTTTGCATCACAAAAAATAGCGTTTAAGCAGAGGTGTGTAGCCTTTTTTATTTTAGATACACTATTTTTCCTCTCCCCCAGGTGGAATTGTGCTGAACCCGTCCTTCTACGGCACATTCGGCCACACCGACATCATGGTTCATGAGGTGGGTCACAGTCTGGGCCTCTACCACGTCTTTCGAGGGATCTCTGAGATCGAGTCGTGCAACGACGCTTGTTTGGAGACTGAGCCTTCCATGGAGACCGGCGATCTATGCGCCGACACCAACCCCACGCCCAAGTTCAAAGGCTGCCATGATCCCGAGCCGGGAAACGAAACCTGTGGCTGTCCGCATTTCACAAACACGCCCTTCAACAACTACATGAGTTACGCAGGTGAGGAATGGTGAACTGTTACTGTTATTTTCGCATTATGTTACATTGCAAGCACTTACGGGCAATTATTTTTTCAAGTATATTATAATTCAGGTCAAGTTAAAGTGGTCTCCTGGACTTCTATTCGCCGTCACCTCATCCTTCAAATTGTGCTTTACTGCTCCTGTTTTGGTTAGCAACAGAGTTAAAAGGAGTTGACTATTCAATATCTGATAGACCACAAGTAATAATGACATTTATTGGTATTTTGGATGGAAATGTTGGAAATGGCCACTGTTTTTGTTTTGTTTTCCCCACAGACGACTCCTGTACCGACTCCTTCACCCTGAATCAAGTAGCCCGGATGCACTGCTACATGGACCTTGTCTACCAGACGTGGCAACCTGCCTCCAAACCTCCCCCGGTGCCGATGCCCCCTCAGGTGGTGGAGCAGCATCACAACTCTATCAGCTTGGAATGGTTCCCGCCTATTTCGGGGCACTTTTACGACAGGTGAAATGACCTGGATTGGTTGCCTATCAATTACAATGACTTTGCTTGGAAAGTCTAAATTGATATGTTGTAGCCTAATTGGATATTGCATTGCATAACCATTAATGTGTGTATTTATCACAATCATACTGCAAATAGAACTCATTTACATGCCTCTGTAGCGGCTGCTGATTTGGTTACCAACAGAATTCAAATGGGATCAACAGTTAATACTATAATGTCCTTGCATGAATGATTGCATATGATTACAGTTATTACTTTTATTATTATAAAAAATTGGACTTCTATTTCTTGATAAGAATTTAGTTGACCAATAATGGAGAAGCTGCATCTAGTCAAGTAGGGGCAATTGCTTGAGGAAATACGGCACCTGTCTTGTATCTAAGTTGCCTGCTGTGCCTGTCTGTTGTGTTTCCTAGAGAATTGGGATCAGTGTGTGATAAATGCACAGAGGGGAGAGTTCTACTTCAGTACGCCTCCAACTCATCATCACCCCGACTGTGCGACCCTTCTGGACACTGGTCTCCACTCGAGGCTGAAGGTAGTTACGTTCATGACATATTGAACCTCTATATCTACGACCTCCACTACACTAAGTGATATCAAGGCTACGCACTCCCAGTTTGCTGTGCAAAATATGTAAACAGGAATTGAGGTTTTACCGTTTTGTTGTTTTTCTGAGTCAGAGCTCCAACATGCAAACATTTCGACAACTGACTCACTTGTTTAACACGCAATCATTTGGTCGACTCCCAACGAATCAAGCTTTCAGGCACCGCCCCTCATGTTGCATGAGGCCTCAAGACCAAAATTGAAGGCCTTGTCATTCCCCGATTAAAAAAATATATATATAGGATTTAGGCACAATGAAAGCTGACGTGGGCTTTCAGATGAGATTTTTTTTTTGGTGCTCTGATAGCGAGTCCCCTATATAAAGACTTGACAGGAATAAGGTATTTATGGTATAAAAATAGTGTCCCATCTGTGCACCACTTAATTGTTCAGGCATCATTCACACCAAGCTCAATCACTCTCTTGCTAATATCAAACTTGAATAGTACTCATAGCACAGACCTCCACCAAGGCCGGACCATCCTAATTTGGAATCACTCTCTGGAAAAAAAAAAAGTATGTATTCATTTATTTCCATATGAATCAATTTTAATATGGCTTTTAGAAAAACTAAAATGTCTAGACTGGAATTAATGAAACAATTAAAATAACAAAAATTACTTTTATGGCCTATGTCCCAACCCTCTACAAATATTTGTGGAAATCGGTTAAGTAAGTGCGGTCATGAGCCTGCACATTAAAAAAAAAAAAACTTGGAAGAAAATAAATGCAAGTAGTAACTGTGCATCTGTATCCGTCCAAGGTATGACAGTGGTGATTACGATCTTTTTCATGTTTATAGTACACAAGCTGGAAGCCTTGTCCAACTAAGACCTATTACTCACGCGTTATTACACCTTTTTAATGAGGACTTTAAAGCTTGCCCTCCTCCACATATCATATCAAGTGTATGTGCGCGTTCCTTTCAGGCACGTCGCCAAGCAGCCAAATTTAATGTGTCCCCTTTATCTCTGCGGCGTTTGTCTGCTAGAGTTGGCGTGCGTGCGTGTGGGTGATCTATAGATTATTTAAAGTCACTGAACCTTGCCTTAACACTAGCCATAATGTGTGTACCAGAGGCAAGTCTGGGCTTGTCTAACATGCTCTGTGTGTAAACTGTATTCAATTTTCTTTCTTGGAAAGCCTCCCCGTTTGTGTCAGCTCCCCATTTCCTCTTAACTCTGCCCGGGCCAGCGTCTCGGTGGACTCCCAGCTGCCGTTTTGGGTGAATAAAGTGTCTGCAGTAGTAGACATTCTCCTAATGCACCCGCTCATGACTGGAAACTGATGCATTTGCATTTAAACTATACAGTGTGGCTCATATCTGGAGATAAACGATGCCGTGTTGCGCTGCATGTGCGTATGCATTCATGAGTTGAGCGTTCATGCATACACATCGCACCTCAAACGGCGGCATGGTCATCCAGGGCCAGAGTACCTCTCATAAATGTTTACGACGCGATGCCCGGGCAGGAAATAAAGGGCAAAAAGAAAAAGCTCACATGGACACGAGTTCGGCAGGAGGTAGAGAGGAAGAGAGGTTGTGTGCGGTGGAAAGCAACCAAAATATTTAAGCTAGATGTCTGTGGTTAGCGTCATTCACAAGGCAAGGATCCTGGCTTGATTGGAAACAGCAGTGTGCATGCATGTGAGTGAATGTGGTGCAACATCCTGCATGTATACGTGCCTATGAGTAAGAACATTAATTGGGTGGAACCAACTACCGTATTTTCCGGACCATAAGGCGCACCTAAAAACCTAAAATTTTCTCAGTAGCCGACAGTGCGCCTTATAATCCGGTGCGCCTGATATATGGACCAAATTCCTAAATTTAAACTGGCCCGAAGCATTGTGTCATGAAATCAATCATAAGTGGCCCGCTGAAGACTATGAATCATGAATCAAAAAGACTATGGATCATTATTTTGTGATCATAGAGTAATTTGTTGCGCCTGAAGTTGAAATAAAAAAGATAAAATGGAGAATGATTTGATTTGGATTAAAAATCTGACATGATGCATCAATGGTGCGCCTTATAGTCCGGTGCGCCTTATATAAGGACAAAGTTTTAAAATGCGCCATTCATTGAAGGTGCGCCTTATAGTCCGGTGTGCCTTAGAGTCCGGAAAATACGGTAATGCTCGGAATCAACCATATGCAATAGCATTGATCGATTTCTGCCAGCTGTAGTGGCTGATAATCTCTTCATTGGTTCATCAAACTTTGCTGAACACATGCAATGACAAAAACTAGAAATTTAGAAATCTAAAAATCTAGAAATGGCAATTCATTCCCACCCATCTGGCTAGTCGGGCTGAACGATTTATCGTTTTGGGATTGATTTTAGCCAACACGATTTTACATGATTGTCAAGTGTTTTTATGTGTCCACGTCACGCTGTCACCAGGAAATCCTTACTTTCCCAGCTACTCTCGAACATTGAGCACTGAGCTAACTTGCTCTGTACAATCTCTGTGGGAGCTGTGTAGTGCTGATCCCAACCTCAAAGAAACTAGATTCCGTCTCCGTGGTAGCCAATAAGGTAGACAACACAATGCGACTCTGACTCCCAAGCTGTTTTGTCAGTGTCTTTTGCTCCCGTTAAGTGTGCACACTTATGAGAGCATCAAGTGTGTGCGGGTGTGTGTGCGGTGGGATTATCTTGTCTGCCTTGGGAGTGTGTAACAGTGTGTGACAGTGAGTCATTCACCATGGGAGCCATTTCCTTGAAAGCAGCAATGTGTACATGCCTGGACATGTACAATTCTTCACCCACCCGCCTCTTAGGCTGGGGAGAAGACCCCAATATCTGTCTATGGGCTCACCCACTTTTTCAGGGATTGTCGTCATAAATAACAAAAAACATGGATTCTTGAAATAGAAGTGTCTTTAAGAAAAATAAATTATGGTATGAGGAAAAAATTTATGATAATTACTTTAGCTCTGTAGTTGTTTTTGCCTTTTTCCTCAGAATTCAAGCTTTTTTTAGATGTGCAGTGTAAACTTTATTACATTAACCTGGTGAGAGCTTCAGTATATGCATAATAATAATAGCAGCAATAATAACACCAACAACAACAGGTGGCATGGTGGATGCCAGATGAGCATATCCGCCACACAGTTATGAGGTCATGGGTTCAAGTCCAGCTTCTATGTGGAATTTGCATATAATAATAATAATAATAATAATAATAATAATAACCCATCCATCCATTTTCTATACAGCTTGTCCCCACGGGGGTCACAGGATAATAATAATAATAATAATAATAATAGTAATAATAATAAATTATTTTATATTAACACTTTCCTGAGAACCTGTAAAGCACTGTGGTTTTGACTTGACCATGAACACTAAGACAAAAAAACTGACCATACATGCATAAGCTTTTGAACAGCAGTGCAAAAAGCAGTAGTAGGCCATCATAACATCTGATTTGCTCCTTACATACTAAACAAAAACGAGGACTGCAGGAGGAGGTCACAGAGTAAACCCAAGCTCTCCGAGTATTTTGACAAATACTTCTCTACCAGCCTTACTTTTGTCTATTTTTCCACATTCTTTCTTCTTTCATTTACTACCTCCACTCTGGCCACACACGGAGTTAAAGTACAATAATAAATGTGTTGAGATAATGTGGCTTGGAAAGCATATTCAGTGTTCACTTGATTAAACAGTGGAATTTTGCACGGTGCCCAGAAATGAGGTTAGCAAATGGCTTCGTCGCCCGCCAGCTTGGAAGTGCACTAAAGGAAATCGAGGGAGAACATAGAGTCTGCCGCTCACTGGCTTCTCAAAGTGCTTGATGAATGTTAGCGTACGTCACTTGGGATAATGCGAGCTAGCTGTGTGCCGACTCCAAATATGGAGTGAGTGTGACTGTTCGGACTGTTATAATGACTTTGCTGAACCCAAAGCCCCTCACGGCGGGGCCCCTCCTCGCAAGGTACACACCTCACTCAGCTCCTAAGAACTCACAATGAACTCTCAGTTTCACCTCCACCTTCATGTCGCAAGCGGTGCCCAAGATGGAGGGGAGAAAAAAACAGTAATGTACATTCTTCATCCGCCGTCCCTCGTAAATAAAATCCAAAGCCTTAAACACGCACAAGAGATCATTGTGACATCCTTTCTGGATTTCATGCATCACTGTAACATGAAGTTCAATCGATGTAAAAAGTCAACACTCAAATGCCACGATTTTAATGATGTAATAAACGAGACACAGATAAATCATTAAAAACAAAATCCCCAATTAATGCTGCCTAAAATCTGTACGCAACTATTTTGTAATCTTTTCAGGATTAAAAAATAACATGGTGTCTATAAATCATAGAGAGATGGGAGGATACTTCCAGTGCCGTAGTAAACAAAGTCTTGCCAGGAAAGATGTGAAGGCTATAATGTCATTTTGTATGGAATTTAATTTAAGAGAGGTATATGGAATTCCAAATATAAGAGCAAGGCTGCAGAATCACACGGAGTACAGCGCACGTAAAATATCTGGTTCAGAAATTACCCAGATTGGTACAAGAAGAAAACATATGATTAAGGTCACAGGAATAGCAATATTTGTCACATTTATCCACAACACGTCTGGATTTAGAAAAATGAACCCTTTGCAGAATCTTAAACTGGATACGTCCCAGATAAGCACAGGAGGTGGTAGATCATCTCCTGTGTATGAGTCGCGGCCAAAAGTCAACATCTATTTGTATCCATAATTCTTTTCCCCATCCAATTTGAATTTTAATGCCCGGTGGGTTGCGTAAGGCCAAAATGTAGTCATAAATACTACAGACCATTCCCTTCTGCTGTTGATTAAACAAGAACAGTCCTTGCCAAGTCTTCCTTGGAGGTAAAAAAGCCCGATTCCAAAAACTTTTGGAGACAAAATCAGGAACCTGAAAATAACAAAACAAATGGGTTGGCGGGAAGTAATAAGCAGAAGACAGGCTAGCAAAACTATCAGACACTGTGTCCATAAGTCTTGAATTGTTTAATACGCTTGTGAGGGCACATTGAAAATACCGAAATTAATGTAAGAAATGAGTGCTTCCTAAAAGGATTGAGAACTGTGATTGTTGTCAGTGTATAATGTAGCTTTTGAAATAAAGTATGGCAGGTATAGAAGAACCTCTACAGGATGGTACCTCAAGGTTTTTTATCAATCTGTTTTGTCACATTTGCACCCGACTCTCCTGAACGCGAGACAAACGTACAACCACTAACCCTGCATTGCCAGCGCTGTTTAATAAAATATCTGATTTCTGTAACTTTATCCCTCAGGTCCTCCTGATGTTGAGCAGGCCTGCGAACCAAGCGTGCGTACCTGGAGCCCCAACGCGGGGAATGAGCGGGGCAGGGTCAAGCCCTCCGAGTGCCCCCTCCAGGGCTGCATGCTCCAGCTGGAGTTCCCCCATCTGCTAGTACCCGACACACTGACTGTCTGGGTCACGTTCTTCAGCGCTGAAGAAACAGCACTACCGGCTATCCACAACATCCTGCTACTCACCGTCAGTGGCAATAACATCTCACTAGGCCCTAGTAATGTCTTCTGCGACACCGCACTCACCCTGAAGCTTGACGTTGAGGAAGAAGTCTACGGGGTGCAGTTCTTCACCATGGAGCAGAACCTGGAGATTGACGCCACTCTCTTGGCATCCAAACCGGACTGCTCTCTGTGTCATGACTGCCAACCACTGCGCTACCGTTTGCTGCGTGACCCGCCCTTCACCCACGCACCACATGGTCTCATTTTCAATGAACCATCGCGCCGATATACAGACAGGTGAGTGACCTGGTAGGTAAATTCCTCTTTGAGTCAACTGTCCATGTGGTCTGTGATGCTCCCTTGGAGAGTCTGTGGGATAAAACCTCCAGACAAGACTATTATAAATACATTCTCCGTGTATTTGGAAGGAGTATTACAGGAAAGTCATGAAACCAGTTTTCTTTCTTAGTTCAGTTGCTTAAAAGCTGGAAGTCTAATTAGGGATTTTTATGGGTGACAGTCAGTGTTTGTTTGTACGAGCAAACTACACTCACAAACATGGTCTTGCAATAGCAGATTTCCCTTTCAGCACTGGAGAGGAAAATGAGTAAGCCACCGCTACTCTTGGAGTTTGAAACCTGCGGTTGGACAAGTATTTCCAAAGTCGCAGGTCAATCGTTGCCCACATTTGTTTTTTCCCCTGTTCCGTGAAGCAAGGGCAAACAGATGGCTTGTTGAAAGTATTATGTGCACACTGTGGTGAGAGTTTAGTGCTTTGCTCCCGCGGAATGTGCTGACTCGTCAAAGATTTGTGCTATACGTGGCACCGATGTGTGTTGTGCCATCTTGCTATCGTGCCGTCAGCGCGGTTCACATGAGAAGGAAAATCGCCTGATAAGATTCGAAAGGGTGAGTATACACGTTAAACAAGATGGAGCGAGGATACTGGTGTTGCATAAAGCACCCTCACACAACTTCCTAGTTTTGGACAGCAGGAGGTCTTCCAAAGACTGCACCAAGTAAGATGCATTTTATTTGCAGGGAGACTTTGGCACACATCGGTGATTATTGACGGACCGTAGGTAGTTTAAAAGCTGTGGTGTATTTCATGAGCTGCGGTTAGCTTCCCACGGTTGAGTTTGGTGGCACTGGTGGACTCTTTACCTCCTTGAGTGCATATGGAATGTTGTTGCTGGTTTTGTAGCATGATTGCAACAAAGGAAACAGATACTTGTCTTTTAGAAAAGAACACCTAAATGGAGTTCTAGAAACAATCCCTGGCATCGAGTACAATTACAAAAGCGTTTCGGGAAAAAGGAGTGTTTTGTGTTTTAGGTTCTTGTTTACCAAAAAAGCTTCTTCCTTCTTGGGGTGTGTGCTGTGATTGAGCTCTACTGTCAGCTTTACCTGAGATGGGTCAAACTGAGCAGAAGGAGCATTTGGATTTTGTGTGCGTGTGTGTGTGTGGGGGGGGGGGGGGCGCTCCATTCTTGGGTGGCGGTTTGTTTGGAATGGCCTAAGGCTGGAAGGTCAAAGCAAAAAGATAAATTATGGTGCAAAATCAGGACGTGTGAAATGAAGAGGAGATGCATAAGGTTGAAGGTTGGACTATTTGGGGTTAAATCATAGGAGAGGGCCAATAGGTTATGGAGGAGAACATTAGGGGGTTGAGAAAGCATGAGGGGGTGAGTGGGGGATGGGGGCTGTATTTGGTCTGACCTCTATTCAGCCGAGGCACCCCAGTCGATGGGCTAATCCTCTCAGTGATGTGGGTTTCAGAGCTGTCACTGGGTCAAAGGCTATCTCAGAACTGAGAGAAGTAACTCCCCACTCCCCCTCTCTAATTGGGAGCGAACCAGGGATTGACAGCTCTTTCCCATAATATCTAATGACAATCCCCATGGCTCCTTTGTTGAGAGGTCTACAAAACAGATCAATCAATCTACACCATCTTTAAAAGTAGATACAATTAAATCAACTCTTCCAAAGAATCCATTTAAATCACCCCAATTCATGCAAGGGCTAGATTTAATCTACCAATTTATAGCCTCTTGTTTACTGGCAATATTTTTTTCATCATCATTGTTGTGTTTGTTTACATGGCACGGTTTCTTCATCTCTGTTTTGGTGACTTACTGTGGCAGCTTTACAGTGCCGTACAGCGTCTCGGGTGTTTCTTTAAATGATTCTGAGTTAACAAGATTTTTTTAGTTAAATAGTGGGCAGTTACTTTCGGAGACAGAAAAGCTAAATGCTTACCTGAGACTCCTTACCCACAGCCCGAACCTATTGTCTCAATCCCACGCATCGATAAATGTCAATGTCGCACTTTGTCTAGTTTTGTCAAAGGCATAAGTGAATCGTTGTCTTTACGTTCCATCAAAGATCTTCACATTTCTGTAAAAATCTTCACATTCTGTGAAGCAATGTGAAATTGTCTTGTATTTGCATAACAGCGGTACCTCAAAATTGAAACGACAATACTTTGTTCAATTTGAAATTTGACCAGAAAGCAAGGTAATAAATAAATAAATAAACATGGTTTTGTTGTTTCTGTGCTGGTTTTACTGGTGTAAGAGCAGCAGCAGCAGGAAAAGAAAATTGCAACAGCCAAGATTCAAACAGCCGAACCTTTGGTCACTGGACAACTCGAGCCACAACTCGAACTGAGCCACAGCCGCTCATTAAGACCAGCATGTTGCTGGGGCCCAGCCACGAGCTGGTGATAGCTGGAGTCTTGGTGGTGTCATCTGCTACTACAAGGGAAACAACTACCTGGGGTTTGACTCCCCAAAGGGTCTGGTTTAATTCTATGTTTTGTTTTTACTGCTGTTGTTTTGAGAGACTTTGAGAGACAAAAATGCAAGAAAACCATGCTGGTCTATGCTGGATATTCTTCTAGCAGGGAGTAAGATGCATTGCTCAAATGCCAATAATATAAAATGTTGAGATGGCCAAGAGAGATTCAGGTTCAGCATTTAGACATCGAAAAAATATTATGTTTGTGTATGAGCATTCATTTGCATGACACTTAGGGGCTTCTTAAAGAAAATGCAGCCCATTAAACTCTGAAAAGCACTGAAACCATAGATGAATATCACCACCCATATTGACACAAAGACTCTTCACTTGTTTGTTGTTCTTGTAGATGCTGCAAGTTTAGATATCCGAGATCTCATAGTAAAGAGCAACAAGCAGAAAAAAACACCTTCATATAATCATACGGGATATATAACAACACTCTTTTTAATCTATGTAACTGAGCACTTACAAACATTGTAAGGCACATTTCATCCATCTTGTAGAGGTACTCACGATAAAACACTTCATTCCTTTCTGACAAGTTTTTTGAAAGGAATGTCAGGATCCACAATTCCAAATCTTATCAGCAATAAAGACTTGGATGACTGACTTCTTTGGCGGCATGTAAACGGTTCACAAGTGTCTTGTTTTACCTTTCATCTATACCATCCCCAAACATTAGTGAGCAGCAGCAATCAAAGGGTTCGCTCTGCCTGTCTGGCTTTGACAAAAAAAAAAGAAATTTTAGGAACTCTGAGAACTTTTATCATCATTATTGCTGCCATCCATCTCAAAATGGATGACGAGGAGATCCAAAGTGACGGATTTACTGGTTTGACCTGTACCCATGAATATGGATATTCATCCATCAAAACGGCATGTCTTGGGCTTATATTGTCTTAATGTCTCTTCTTGTTTTATTTCTACGACACTTCTTTGGCACTGAAAATCACTTTGATTAGTCAGGACCTACAGTATATAAATAAACCTGCCATGCATGCTTTGACATCAACCACATAACATTCTTTTGTAGTGTGAAATGCATATCTAATTACTAAAATAGGAAGCTTTTTTTTTTAAATATGATATATTGAATTAATTGTTTAATATCTTTACACTGACGCTCAGCACTGTGGTACCACAAATCTGACAGTTATTTATTCCGTGACGATGATTGTACTTGGACTTAGTCCCATCAAGATCAGGTCTAATTGGAATAATTAATTCCAGAGTACAAACAGTCGTCATCATAAAAGATGTATTAATTTTTACGGAATGCAAAATGTCAAAGTGTGACGCAAGCATTTGGCAGCTAACCAATTCAATCAGTGAAAGCTAAAACCAGACGTGAAAATGGTGGTCTACGTTTGGTGGACTCGTCGCAAAACAGTATCCAAGACATTTGTTCAAAAACCTCTTTTCCATGATGAGGGTCAGTCTTAAAATTTGTTTATCCTTCATCCTGAATTGCGAAACATCTTGATCCCACAACCAAGTGATCGTCATTTCAACAATAGGAAATAAGACTCCTGACTTCTACTTTACACAACCGCATCGACTGCAACTGACTGTTTTTGTGTTTGTCTTCCATCAAACTCGCTATTGTCCACATGTTGCCAGGACAGGATGTGCTGTGGTCATTTTTTTGTGGGACTTTGTTGAGTCATCAAGCTGATAACTGATAGTTTTGTGTGCATGTAAGTGAAGCTTTGTTAGCCACAGTAACTATCATTGTGATGGAGGTGCTTGTTGCATGAGCAACAGTGGTCAAAGCAGGATGTGAGTCACGAATCACGACCTAGTAGGCACCCGACTTGTTTTGTGGTTGGAATAGCTTTAAGGTCATTGCAGAAGCTGATCAACGCGAAAACTTAATCGAAAGACACTAAGATGCTAAGGCTAATTCAGTGAGCGAGCTTCTTCATGCTTGCAGCCATATGTCAACACTTGCGTTGAAGATGCTGTAAGTTCAAACATATTGTTTCAATAATACAAAAATCCAACCTAAAATCTCCAACTTTTTCTTATTGTTTGATTTGATCTATTATTTTTTCCGATTTATAATATATAGACAGAATGAGCAGCTTTTGTCTGTCCGGAATGTGTTGAACAAATACAACATAAATAAAGATAAAGCATATAAGAGCAGCCATAGCTGGAGATGTCGTAAATAAAATACCATCACTTAAATACATTTTACCCAAAGTTTCCTCGCACAGTAATCAGAATCAGTCTTTGAACATCTAAATCCACTGTCTGTCCTGCTACTCATTAAAACACTATAACATCACGGTACTTTTTTTGTTGTTGTAATTCCATAGGATATTCCTACAAAACTTGATGGTTCACATGAAATAATCTACTTTATCTATCAGTTCTATTTGTCCCTAATTTAACAACGCTGCCCCCAAACCTGTACCTCCCCTTACCCCTTTCTATGATTAAACAAAACATACTGTATACATTTGACTCGTGTTACACATTAAACAAGATAATACAGGAGGCTTTATTAAGCTTAACGAGTAGGAAACTATGAGTTTTATTTATTTTTTTTGAATATATAATTTTGCAGTCTGACCTTTTTTTGGACCCCACACAGATTATTTTGTAGATATTCCGAGCATATCACACAAATATAAATAATATGGCATTTTAAGTATATAAGTAGAAAACCTTTTTTTTAAGTAGATAAAACAACAAAAGGACAATCCTAAAATGTTTGTGTTCATAATAGTACTGTAAAAACACTACAAAAAAAACAGTTGGCTAACTGAGCCAAGGTGACAGGATCCTCTTTTTTTCATAGCTATTTACTGTGGGAAACAATGCAATGGCTGCGTGTCTGAAGCAACATTTAATGAATTACATACATAAGCGACAAAACAAAATAGTTGGCGCTGCATACTCTGTGAAACAATAAAGATATGTCTGAAACATTTAGTTACTCTTTTTTTTTTGCACACATTAGCACGCTGTTTAGGACATCTGAAAGCCCAAAGCAAAACTTAAATGAGAAACTATAACCATAAATAGAAAATCAACTATAAATGATAAACCCAACTATAAGCAAATAAGAAAACTGTAAATGACACATTTGCAAGGAAGTGTGCTAGATATGATTTATCAAGGATATGAAATACTTAACATATGAGAAAAGGTTTTTCCATTGCATAAGAATTCATGTCATGACAGCACCCTCCTCGCACTTTTACAGTTTTCTGGTTTGTTAGCTTATGGTTTTCAGTTTTTCATTTATTCATTGATTCTTTTTCCTTTTTACTTTCTTCAGGTTGTTTATAGTGTTAAGTTTTCTCATTTAAGTATTGTTTTTTTCCTTTCAGACTTTTTATTTTCAGCCTTCCTTATCATGCCGACTCAAGAAACCGTCATGGCGACATACATCCGTAAAGTGAGTAGTCCTCAATAATTCCAACCATTCCGCTTGTGTGTTCCTCATGATGGTTCTTTGACTCGCTATGATGCACAAGCAAAAGGGAGCGTCTGTGGGCATTGTGTGTTTTGGCTCAAGGAAGCGTCGCTGCTCAAAAGATGCCGCAACACACAGCGTCCCGACTCACGCAGTTTTCCACCAGGCTGGTCCAAGTGTCTTCGCAGCGTATAATCTTTTAGTAATTGCGGTTCTCTCTGACGTTGCTTGGAGGCTTCCCGTTTTCCTGAAATGCACAGTCCGTTTTTGTGACGTCGGGCTCTCGCTTTCTGTTTCTGTCTCTCTAGGGATGTGGAGCCACATGTCACGTACACTTATCGAGTCCAAACCATCTCCAGTCGAAGCGAAAGCGTCCCTTCTCCACCTCTGGTACATGAACTTGGGGCGACCTACTGTGGAGATGGATGGATCCAGAGGTGAGCCAAGCTTATTCATACCGGGCATTTTCCCCAATAGTATTTGATGAAGTGTGCTTGAATTGGGGCCTTTTGTGGTATTGTGCCCACTTTCCACTTGGCTGTAGCACTCCTCGTTCTTGCTGCCCTCGGTATTCCGTCAGATCAAATGTGTCTCCTAAAAGCTAACATAAAAACAGTAATTCTGTCCAATGCATTTCAATGGGCATCAATTAGTCACAGATTTTGGCTATTCGCCGGCCGGTCTGGTCCCTATTCCCTGTGGGGGTCCGCTATATAATTTAAAGTTGTAATATTATCATTGACTAGATGGCTGTGCGCCGCACCAATTCCTTCACTACCCCATATTACACCGTGAGTCGGCCTATTTTAGGATAAAATTTCGGACGAGCATAATAGCCGAATAATATTACAATATTGAACTAGTTTATTCTTGTTGGAAAAAAATTCCTAAAATGAGTTCTTGCCCTTATAATGTTGGTTTGCCGTTGAGCAGCTTGTGTGTCCTTTAATGGTATTTTTTAATGTGGTTATTTTTTAATGTTAAAATAACCTTTGTTATTGAGGGCTGAATCTTTTATATATTCACTAAGCATGAAATATATTAAGAGACTGTGATGTCCATATTAAAAATTAAATTAGTGTTACTTCGTTAATGGTTGGTATAACACCATCTTACTTGGCAGCTTCATTGTGTTTAGGATTTCTTGACAACTGTATTTTACCTACACATTTCCAATAATATTGCATCCTCATGTACGTGTGCCTTAATTGTGCGAGTGTACACACGGAGAGACTCGTCTACTGTAGACGTTCCATTGTCTGTTGTTTGGCAAGTTTGAATGTGGATGTTTCCTTTAACCACCTCCTGATGTGTCAGTTCCAAAGGAGAGGAGTGTGATGACATGAATTCCATGAATGGTGACGGCTGCTCCAGCCAGTGCAAGAAAGAGCCTTTCTTCAACTGTGTTGGTAAGTCAATTACATTCATATTATGTTGCCTGCAAGTCCATCCATACAGTCAGAAACCCTAAAAGCTTTGCCCTTCTTTTAAAAAGTCTGGAAATCATTACGTTTCCAAGAGGTGACTCATCTTACTTTACATTGCTAATAAATGACTGGCATATCCGACATTCTTTTTCACATATAGATGGATGGATTTCCTGTGTTGCTCTCCTGCTGCAATCCCGCCCTCCACATTTCTCCCCACTGCTTCCCTGTTGCGAGCGTGCATGTGTTTGTGCATGTACACGACATGCGAGCAGGCACATGCTTGTGGGAGCTTCTGTGAAGTGGCTGCTTTAATTCCTGTTGGATTGCCGGATGACTGTATTGGCCCTGTCGTTTTTCCACCAACTGCAGGGCTCGAGTGTGTGTGTCTCAAATTATGCACAGAATTTGGATAGCATGATGGCAAGCAAACATACTGTCTACTTTCTCTGCCTCCCCCTGCAGGCTTTTCAAGCAATATTTTAAATCTAAAAGTATAAAAACAAGTTAAACACAATTAAAGCAAACCATGCAAGAATAGACGTCGCTTACATATGCTCAGCTTTGTGATATAAGTGAAATCCTTCTTTTATTATTATTGTGAACTAGGTAAGTTAGCCATATTGTACTGCGTATGCTTAACCGAGACAACATTGCAACCAAAACCATATCTAATTAGCGTGTGATTTTGTAATTTTTGATATTGTACTGGGTTAATATATACTGCCACCGGCGGTGGCATTCTGTGCTAGCATTGCAAAAAGAGAAAGACATATTCAAAGGAAAATGCACTTGGGTAGTTAATTCTTCAGATGCTAAGCTAACATCTCGCGAACCATGATGGTGGTCATGGTTCACTTTCCTTGTTGCATTACGTTTGTCCTGAGGTAGACTTGGAATGTTTCTTTTTAATTTTTTGGTATTGTATGCTGGTTGTAGGTCGTAAATTGTTGACTGACAGAAAATCAACCAAAATTACATGGTCAGGTCAAAGAAACGAATGAATCGAGATGTTGAGCTCTTCATATAACTTTGCTGTTATGTAATACTAGGTCCTAATAAAATGCAATTTTTACACACAAGGTGTCCAACAATATTATAAAATAGAAATATAAACATAAGATAAGGCTTTCAAAATGTCTTCCACTTGAAACACTCTACCCTTTGTTCGCCCACTCTCTTCGTTTTACCCCTGTAACCGCCATTTGTACTTCCTCGCGTCTCAATTTTGCCGTTATCGCCTGTTTCTATTGAATGCAAGGCATCTGTATGCCCCCTCGGTAGCCCCTCAGTTCGCCTTCCAGCACAGCATAGAACTGACTTTGGTTTTTTTGCACTGCACTGGGGAGGGCTGGAATTTCAAGAAGGAGGCCCTGGCCAACTTGGCACGAAATGTCGTCTTCTCTTCCCTCCTCTCCTAAATGGAACCCCACCAGCTAACAGCTCAGCGCTTTAGCTGTGAGGCCTTTGTCCTCCAGTCCCATCAACTTCCACTTCCAAGCTTTGAACCTGGTGCGGGATGTCTGGAAAATGAGTAGTTGTGTCTTTCTTTGCCTCTTGACTCAATCTGAAGCCCGTACCAACCCTCAAATTCCCTTCTGTCAAGGGAATTGGATCACCTACATGTTATCACGGTTTGCTTTAATTTGTTCCTTTAGTTTTCCTTCTGAACCTCTCGGGAATGTAGCTTCTTTTTCCTCCCTTCTGTCTTTAGTCGTCTGTCTTCTCATTGCAACGAGATATGGATCAAAGGGATATTCCGAAGGGTAAAAGACCTGGAAAGAATTTTATAGCGTTTGACCACCTTTTGTTGTCTTTGCATTCATTTGCAGAGGAACCGAGCATGTGCTACTACTATGACGGGGACGGCATTTGCGAGGACTTTGAGAGAGAGACTGGCGTTCGAGACTGCGGCCTTTACACACCCAGCGGCTTCCTGGACCAGTGGGCATCCGCTGTGGATGTTTCCCACGAGAAGAAACCATACTGCTCGGGAGAGGTTGCGGCTGGTTATCCTGCTGTTACGAAGGTAACGTCCTTTTTAAGCCTTCCATCCCATCCATCCATTCATTTTCAATTCAGCAATACAGGTATGTTAAAGCCTGTTACAGCTGACTCTGAGAGTGATGTGCGGTACGCCGTGGAATAGTCAATGACTAGGCTCATATACATAGACAAACTAAAATACATGTTTTGAAATATGGTAGGAAATTGAAGTCCCAAAGAAAGCAAGAGAACACACAAATGGCCCAAACTGAGATTCAAACTCAGAACTTCTGAGAGACACACACAGGCTTGACAATAATGCCCACTTTATATCCTCATATATTTCATTTCAATCCATAGATGACATCATCATTTTTTGCCAAACAACTTATTTTGCCAGTAAAGTCATTTTAAAGATTGGGACGTTTAATTAGATCCCCCCCCCTCCCCTCCCCTGTGGCAGATGCATAAATTTGCCTCTCTCATTAGAGTAATGCTTCCAGAAGACGGGACACAAAGCCATTGATTCCACCCGAGCGTGGTGGAAGCATTGATCTGTTGCCGTTGGGACGCGATGGCACAAATCATTAGGGCGACACATATATCAAGTCGACCAAAAGCCTCATGTATGTGGATGGGCATAACCCTCGAATTCCCTCTGGGGCGTTGACATGTGCTACATGAAACCATCTCCTTCATGTCCTTATTTATTATTTCTCTTCAGTGGCTGGTCTTTTTACAGCATTCAAGGCGTCCAAAGCAACTAAAGGATTCCCCATCTTTCCACACTTTGTTTAATGTGAGAGTAACTCTACTATGCATCATTAATCTTCATACCAAGAACCATTTGAGTTTTTCAAAGTCATGCGAGTATTGACTGCTTGTTCTTTGCTACTGATGATCACTGTAAAACGTCATTCCTGGATGGTTGTGGTCAGGGAGAATTTGAAAATGACTTACTGTGTCTCTGTAAAAACGCCATGAATGTCGTCCATCTACATAGAGACCACGTGTCCGGGTCAAAAGGTCATGAGTGCATTTCTATTCTCCCTTTATATATTTTCTTATAATGACAATCTGGGTCTAAGGACTGCTGGATAGCTGTTATCTGTGTAGGGTCGGTAATTCTCCAAGAAATCTGTCGTCCCCTCTGTCAAGGACATTAGATTTCTTCAGCTGTCTTTGTCTAACAAATAAAGATGATATTGTAAACCTATTCCTATCTTTCACTAACCACAACCCTCTATTACAGCTATAACTCTAGCACCATTCTGAACCATTAGTAAGCCTAAATTTAGCAATTTCTCTTACCCTGTCCCTGACTGACACCAATCTTCACCACTGAAATTAACCATGGCAAACCCTGACCCTAATAATTTCTCCCCCCTTCTTCTTGATGGTTAGTGAATGTGAGCCAACGTTAAGAGCGTTGAGTGACCGTACATAAATGAGATTAAAGTTGACCCTTTCCCGGATGGCTAAGCTGCTATTGTGAAAAGGTTCTTTGAGTTCAAAACTTTGTGCTTTGGGTACACCTCACTCTCAATCTGTGTCACTTGTTCTGCTAATCCTTGCGCAATAAACGTACTTTAAAGAAAATACCCTTTGCTACATAAGTGATTTTTATGCCTTGTGTCTGGGTTTTCCCTTCTGGTCTCTGCTCAGCTTACCAAAGAGTTTATCATTTGCATCCATCTCCGTGTATTATCGCTGTCCTTGTAGTGCTTGTTTTCTTTCCAGAAAGGGAGGCAAGGCCATAACTAACATGCATCTCAACATCTTAAGTGCTCCTTGGCATGGATTCTATACAACTTTTTTTTTTCCTCCAGGATGTATGTACGAAATAGTGTCACACACTTGAAAAAGTGGCTGTGCAAATGAGCTGATTTTTTTTTATTATTTAAACTACATCACGTCACCTGTCCTGTTAATAGCTCACTTCATCCCATGTGGATTAATTTCAAAGCGCTTTGATAAAGTCTGGCGAGAGATGTCCTGATAGAAGACGGCACATTTTTGCGGCGTTGCAAACGGTTGCTTTTTATATTCTGAATGAGTTTGTTGAGGATAGGACATCATTTCCCCACGATCTCATAAACAAGTCCTGTGTTGGCTTTGTGTATCAGTTCTTTTGATGTCCCACGACAGTGTTGATTCCGTGTGTGCCTCTACAAAACGAGCAGCTGCGATAGGAATCTTTACGGATGCAAGAAAGGCAACAACAGCACAAGAAGGCACTTGAGGAGAAAGAGAGATCGTGTCTCTGCACGAAATCTTAAGTTTAGCCTGTGTGTGTGTAAAAAAAAAATGTGTGCGCGTTGAGAACCTTTTACACATACATTTATGTATTCGACTGTAAAGCAGCTAAATCGATAAGTACTTGCAGCCATATATCATGTGTTGAAATCCTGATCATGCGCTCTTATTCGATTTTTTTTCCTGCTTAACTTTAGAAATAGCACGCTGCAGTATTTCTGCTATAATTTTTTTTTTAATTGTATCTTAGAAAACAAGTGTAGGTCCAATCTAAAGTTTAGCAGCAACCTTTGAGAAAAGGCAGAACCCTTCTGGCTCAAGTAAATGCAATCTTGTGACTAATGATGAGATTAGTTTGGATGGGTCCATCGTAGCGATTTTATCAAAACTGCACATTTTTAGGTGAATGTTGTTACTTTTCCAATTTAAGGGGTTAGATGCATTGATGGATGGGGTTAGATGTCATAAGTGAGGTTAGTACAGTCCTTGCTGGAAATGATATATAAAAGTTGCCAAGAAAATGGTTCTTTGTTTACCATTGTTCTTGCAAAATATCTTTAAATGAGCAATTTGACGTATGCTGTTACATCAATGACCTCCGTTCAGTGATTAGCTCAGCTCCCCCATTAAACCTCAGGTGGTCCATGTTGCTTGATCTTTAAGCAATCACACAAGCACCCCCTCGACTCCACTGGGGAATTAAATGCGCTACAGTTGTCATCACGGTGAGCAACACACTGTTCTCTCATCAACAAGGCTTCACTTGAGGGATTGAGAACTAACTGACCTTTGTGTTTGTTTGTACATGAGTGATCATTTGCATGTACATCGGGGGTTAGTGCACATTCCAATTTCAGATGAAACAGCAAGGCAGGTGATTTCTCTTGAGATATTTGCTGCCCAGGCAATCTCTGACGCAACCCCCCCCCCCCCGAGCATCCTTTGAGAATGCCACCCTTAATTATACATAAGTAACAGAAGGGGATAACATTTGAGTTCTCTCACGCTGCCAGAAAGTGTTTCTTTATGAAGCTCATCCGTGTTGAGGTGTTAACACATGAATGAGGCTGGAAAGGAATAAAATGGAGTGATTATAGAATAATATATGGAATTGTTATTGCCATGGAAAGCACACGAGAGTGAAAATACATCTGGACTTGAGCAAAAATTCGATTAGTAGCTAACTCACTCACTTATCTGGCAATAAAATCTCATTCCATCCCAAAGACAAATTTATGTCATTTCAAACATTCACATTCAATCCCAGATACTTATTTTTTTCACAAACCAATACTGATTAAAATCTTTGAATGGTTGAGACCAAGTCCAAACCGAGACTGTTAACCCTTGCGCTCTGACTAAATCAAGACCTCAAATTTGAAGCTTTTGCGCAATCTCTGTAGCTATCCAAGCAAATATTGAGAAATAAAATAAGTGGCCCACTTTTGCCTTACAGCGCCCAAAAAAGCAATCGGAAGCACCATGTAAAGGCTACTGTAGAGCAGATACTCACATTACAGATGAAAAAAAAAAACAGTAGCCGGGCTGCCGCTTTCAGCAGGAGAGGAAAGCCAGCTCTTTTGGCACAGACTCCCTCGCCAACATTCCCTCAAACCGCACAGACCTCGTCAGGCAGCATGCCAGTGACATAAGCGTGTGGTAACGTTAAAAAGAAACCTCTGGGATGGCGTTCCTTTTTCCCTTTTGCTTTTCCCGTTTCAATTATTATTGTGGCTCTGCCATGCAAAAACCTCAGTGCGGTCGGTGTGTTTTTTTTCATGGCACTGTTGACCCCACATAACATTTTCAAGCTGTTAATATGCAAGGCTTTGGTCTTGTTCTGCTCAGCAAAGGGGACCACTGACTGAGGGACATTTATCCTCTCAGCAGACCCATCTGTTTTCAACTTTCCGCCATCGCACGCCCACCAACTCATATATGTTAGATTGCGGTCGATGCTCGCTACCACCCAGTCTTCCCTGATGAGACAGGCTTAGGTAAACTGCATAATTGCCCTCCCTCGTTAGTGCTTAACAGCCTCGCTCTCAGCAGGCTGCCGACGTCACTGCCATTAGCCGTGCACCAATGAGACGGTGAGCCTCAATGGTTGAGGGTGGGACTGGGTGACAGGACATTACCTCACACGCCAGGCGCTCACCAACATTCCGGTAAACCATGGGATGGCGCTTGGAAAGTGATGCTCGTTTCTCTCTCTGTTGCTTGTTCCCTTTCCTTCCACAAATACCTCGCAGCTGCTTACGTCTCCTCAGGCTTCAAATTCATAGTATGTATGTTTGCCAAGAATCTGAGGAATAAACCTAAAAACATACCTGTGGCAAATATGTTTTGATGTTATTGCGTCAATGGGTTCCAACCTCTGCAATGTAAAAAGCACATTGCGGCTAATGTAGCCTACTAAGAGCTAACTTGAATAGCCTTCATCTATTCATTACCAACTGGAGTCTATCACAGATGTGGGTGAACCTGGACTACAACCTGGATTGGTTGCCAGTCAAATTCAAAGTGACAATTTAAACTGCGAGGTAAACCTGCAGTTACTGAACATGAATCTCATGCATAACAAACGTGTCACCACCGGTAATTACTCAATACACATTTATTTTTGTCAATTGTCAGAACTCATGCACAAAATTTAAGAAGGTTTACATTTAGATATATTGCATTACATGAATGACGGGGATTGTGTTCTTTATTTTTGATTATGCCAAAACACTCCACAAGACTCTTGTCTTTGAAAGATTTTCTATGTACTAGACAGTTTAGCCGTTTGTCAGACAGGCCGATACATTGTACCTAGCCCATACTTAAGACTAAGTCCATGTTGATTCTACAAGTGATTTGTTAAGTCGTTGGCACAAACAGCAAACAGTCTAGCCGTTAATCTATCACAGCAAGTACCCCAATTATTGACTTTCTTAGGAGTGGCATAGAATTATATGGAGAGGGCTTGCCAGCATGAAAACAATCACTTTCTCTGGCCTATGTGTTGCATCTTTTCATTGCCAAGTACAGTAAAGATGATCTAAGTGAAGAAATGACCTCATGCTTGTGTTTATTGATAGGGTTTATTGAGTTGAACCAACAGTCTGGCTTCATAATAAGAGCGAAAGCCGGGCAGGGTTTGATCATTTTTCTACCTGGATGTTTGTCATGCTTCAGTTTTGTCCACATTCAGTACATCACTCTATAGGAGTCATTAATATTGCCATGACTTTGACTTTACCAACAGTGTTTCCCTCTTTAATCATGACTTCTTTCTCTAACATTTCCCCGTGCCCACAAACTTTCAGAGTAATGAGTCCGACAGTTGCCCTCTCACTCTTTTTCTGCTTGACTTCCTCTCCTTTCCATTGCCCCCTGGCTCCACATTAATGCTGCTGTTAGCTAAAGTAATGTTTAACAAACACGAGCGGGTGTCTACAGATAGGGTCGGTCGCTCTGTTGCCTGACCAGCCAGCTGGTACAAATTAAGACCGCACGTATTCCCTGTGAGTTTTTGTTCCGAGTGAACACCTAGAATGGCATACATGATTTAATATTGGTACTTTTCTTGAATTTGTTACAGGGGCTTATTGAGTTATTTTTTAAGTATTGTGAACTTAGTGTTGTGGTTGTTCCTGCTGTGATGACAGGACCAAATGTTTTGGAAGATTTAAGGTTGTTGATCTCAGAACAGTCGCTGGCTTACTCTTTAGAATGTGGCTGGTAGAGGGAAAAACAAGTTCCATGCAGCAATGAGTCACTACGGTTTGTTTCGAAGACTGGTGACACCATTAAGACAGTCGAAACTGGCTTTGTGTCGGGAGAAGTGAGGCACTCGTAGTAAAATGGGCAATAAAATGTTTGCTGAGAGTTGGCTGACTGTTTCATTCATTCATTCATCATTGCGTTGGTAGTGCGGTGGTTTACATGGCTGACTTGCACACAGCTGGCATAAGATTGATTCGCACTCAATGCCCCATTCACCATTGCACCGCGACTGACTGGCGACAAGTCCAGGGTGTAGTCCTACGGCTACACCCGTAAAGAGCTGGAGGTTAGGGTTCAAGACTGGATCCCTTAGCATATGTGTGTCACTTCCTTTCAATAATCTCATAGTAAGGAAATCTCAAGTGCGTTCATCCTATTCCTAATGAATAAAGGTTGCGGTTCCAGAATTCTGTCAAATGAAGTCATTTTGGCGTAATACTGTAAAATATTAAGCCACAAGCAAATACTTTAAGTGTGAAAGTCATCAGTATACAATTAGTCTAAAACTTAGCTTGAGGAAAGCAAGCAAGTGCTCCAATTACCGTATTTTCCGGGCTATAAGGCGCACCTAAAAACCTAACATTTTCTCAAAAGCCGACAATGCGCCTTATAGTCCGGTGCGCCTTATACATGGACCAAATTCCTAAATTTAAACTGGCCCGAAGCATTGTGTCATGAAATCAATCATAAGTGGCCCGCTGAAGACTATGAATCATGAATCAAAAAGACTATGGATCATTATTTTGTGATTATAAAGTAATTTGATGGGTCTGAAGTTGAAATAAAAAAGATAAAATGGAGAATGATTAATTGGATTAAAATCTGACATGATGCATTAATGGTGCGCCTTTATAATCCGGTACGTCTTCTATAAGGACAAAGTTTTAAATTCGGGCCATTCATTGAAGGTGCGCCTTATAGTCCGGTGCGCCTTATAGTCCGGAAAATACGGTACGTTTTAACAACGCTCACAATTCCCTCGAAGTATTCACATTTTTATTCCTGTAACGCTAAAGGCGTTGGTGTCCCATCGCCACTTTTCACAAGCAGTGACGCTCATTGTTTGTCATCGCTACGCACTGCCAGTGCATACCAGTTTAAATCATCCATATCTGCTGTCTCCTCCCCTTGTCTCTGGGCACTTTGAGACTATAAATATTCTGTGTAGCACATTTTGTCATCTCTTCCCGCTGTGATATTACGGCTGTTTTAATCAAGCAATCAATTGAAAGGTCTGCTAGCAGGCGGTATTTCTTAATAGCCAGACTGAAGGAGGGCAAATATCTGTGTTGTCATACTCTTTGCAAAAGGTTTTGTTCCAGTTTTGCCTTGTTACATTAACGTGTGCTGATTTTGGTGTTGTACCACTCGTATGCAAACTACTGTGTAGTCTTGCCTGCCAATCACTTTTGTGTGAACAGTCGTCTTGGCCTTGAATACCACAGCCTACAAAATATCAGTTACTAATGCCTTTGACAGTTCCGTTGCCTCGAGGGTGGGCTGACTGGTCAGTATTGATACAGTTTGACTGTGATAGAGCTAAAGGCATCTGGTTTTCATTCAACTCATGTATTTTCCTCCATTTTCTCATTTTTATTCTATTGAGGGAAAGTCTCATGGTAAAAGACATTGCAAAAGACTACCTGTCTCAAATTTGTCAATAATAGTGACATGACTAAGCAGATGTTTGTCCGGTCTCGCAGACTTTGGCTTTCGCAGATGGTAAACTGGTAGAAGTAGCCTTGGAATATTAATAATTGTTTCCATGTGGTTTATTACTCAACCTGTTATAAAGAGGACTTCTATAAATGTTGCGGGGTTCTGTAGCCCTCCCCTCGCGCATTCATCAACAACGTTCATTTTTACTGTCCACCGGGACACATTTTTGGTCTTAATATAATACCTGATCATGGCTCAACGGAGTCCAAGGAATGTTTCCCTGCAGTGTGTTTGAAGGCTCTTGCTACATCACGACTGTATCAAATTAAGCTTCTTAGGTTAACGCTAGGCAGGATTGTGGACGCAGGGATTGGTTGCACATTTTGGTTTCTCAAGATTTCTGATCAATCTTGGTACAATAGCTCAGTTGTTGAAGTATGTTTGTTGTCCGTGATGATCCATTTATAAGTGATTGCAAAATCCACAGTGGTTACTCTTGCGAACATCATTGCAAATTTCATTTTTGTTTCAATGCATTAAAAATTCAAAGTATTCTTATTGCAACTCTGGCTTTTGATAGCAGGGTTTTTGCTAATAGAAATAGAGTTTGTGAATTTCTGCTGACATGACATTCAACTACTGGTTTACTATGGACCGTAACAATGCCCTTGAGTGAGAGATCCATGGGTGTCTGCTTTATCTCAGAAATTATGTGCAATATAGACCGAGCTTGAAAGTAAACTAACCTGACTGAAATACAGGTATAATATACCTGGAAAAGACAGTAGTGATCTTAAAATGAAACCTTATAGAAAATAATGTATTGAATCAAAACCATTGCTTCGTCACAGATGGGAGACAAGTGACCGATTTAGGAGTCTTTGGGATCGGATGATGGAGAGACAAATATATAAACAGATGGTGTCTGTGGCTTTAAGATCAGATGAAAGGTATTGAGCCATCTTTACAAAAGCACACAGTATTGAAGACTGAAACTAGTTGAGAGGAGGAAGGTGAAACACTACACTGGAACGGTGTGATTGATGTCACTAGGATGCTTTGTTTTGCAAGTTGACCGCCATTTGAAGTTCCACTGGCGTCAAAGAACAGCATGGGGTTGAACTTCAGGGGTGCTACCAAGAATTTTTTTTTTTTTTTTGATGGGTGCCCTTCCTTTTACAGCAAGTCGTGCAAACACAGTGTATTGTTACTTTCTCGTCTTATGATTCCGATGATTGGAAGGTCCTTTACACGTAACCTGCACATTATTCTCAGCAATTAGCAATGACCTGAAAAAAAAAAACATCACAGTGTCATGGGACTCTCTTCACAAAATGGCATTTTCATTCTCATAGGAATACTCATTTCTGCTGCATCAGCAGAAAGTATAGAGGCCATGTCAACAGATTCAGGGAACAGATAATATGGGCAGATAGGTGGATAGGACAGTTTTTCCACGGTGGCAGAATCTTACAGTAGCCCCTGTAGCAAAAAATCTCCGGTTACGGGTGTCCCATTTCACTAGCTCAGGACAGTGGGCGACACGGGCCGTCCTTGTTTATCTGCCCTCCAGTTGCCTTTGTGTTTGCTAATCCTTTACTTTGCGTCCACTTGTCACCTTTTTCCTCATTGTCACTTTTGTTTCTCTTCAATCTATGATGTTTTCTTCCTATGCTACACGATCCTTTGACAGTAAATATTGACACGCAAGACAATATGGACCATTTGACTCGTTTTCATGAAAAGCGAGCGTCAGCAAATTTGGAACTGTAACAGCACTCTAGCGCCTTGTAGTGGACAGGTGTAGCATAACATTTTAAAGGCGCAACAAACTGGTTTTATGTAAAACAATGTGTTGATTGACTGAAATAGAAACAAAACAAAAGGGCCTGGTCTTTGGGGCCCAATAAAGTTAAGCACAAGGGGCACGGGATGGCTAGAACATTCTTTGTCTACTACAACTACTAGTCAAAATAGTAGTAAATGTTTTATGCCCTCTACTTCTTGTCTTTCCTTAGACATGTCAGTCCAAGGTGTTTGATCTCTCTGATGGGGTTTCTCAATACGCCTGGTTCCCGTGTGACGATGCCCGCAAGTCTCGGTGGGGATACCCAAACTTCTGGCTTAAGGTAACACCAGATTCATTTCCGTAATTTAATTGATTTAATGGATCAATTGGCACTGATGCAACATTTGAGTCATTCAGGTTTTAGTGTTATAAACCAACTAAAAATCCTTAGTGTTTTATATTTGTGTCTCCAACTGGATCTAATGTTGTAGACTTTTATGTTAGCATGCAAGATGGTGCAACAAGTGAATGAATTGTCAGTTTTGATGAGTGTTATTTGATTGCCACCTTAACATTTTAAACCAGGGCACCATGCGATGCAGCATCGCATCATATCCTAATTACAGTGGCTGCTTTCTTGAAACATACTGAAAAGATGCTTAAAACCTTAAACATACATCTTGGTTTTATAACACCCTGTGTTCGTGAACCATTAACTTTTAAGATTTTGCTGAAAAGAGGGAAAAATGCCTAAAAGAATGTAACCACATAATACAGTCACATTTATGGTGCAATATAAGCAACCTGAATATGGCTCAGAAGAAAACCACTTAATAGCGCAGTTAGTTTCGCTCATTGGAAATCTGGGCTTGTCTTCGTCTCTTATTCAGGCCCACTTTTCTCACCCGATGGTGGCGGCAGCGGTGATCATACACCTGGCGGCTGACGGGACGGGTTACATCGACCAGACTCAATGTAACATCACCGTTCAGCTGGTGGACACCAAAGAAGGAATCCATAGTCTTGGCAAGAACATTCACATACTATTTCTTCTGCGTGCAGTACGAATATTTGGTCTGTATTTGGTCAACAAAATCCCCAATTCTTCTTGGTCCTTCTTCACAGGTGAATGGCGACTGAGCTGCCGTACAAACCCGTTGGTGATTCCAGTGAGCCACGACTTATCGGTGGCCTTCTACCACACCAAGGCCATCCTGGTCATGTTCGCCTCCCGCCTGGTGGCCATCTCCGGTGTGGGTTTGCGCTCTTTCCAGTCCTTTGACCCCATCACCATCAGCAGCTGCCAGAGTAATGAGATCTACAACCCCACTGGTCAAAGGTGAGTAAGCAAAATGTGCCAACATACCACAGGCCGTACAATTGATTCCATATTGTCAAACTTTGCTGTCATCGTTTATTTCACGATACAATTGTAGTCTGACTAAAATTAGTAAATGTAATAATGTGTTTATGCCAAATAATGACGTGCAATACCAGAGGAATCAGACATGCTTCATTTACTCCAAATCAATCTGAGACACAATTCCGCGAATGTGCTAAACATTGCCTGTATTCACTGGGAAGTTTATTTATACGTCCCTGACGGACAAATTTCCTCTGACCAGAAATGATTCGTTTAACTCCCCAAAGTTTAGCAAAGCAGATGTCTCGATTTCCCCACAAAAACAAACAACTAGAATTGCCATTCAAGAAAATATGAATTGGAAAAATTATACATATATAATGTAGCACCCCAAAACTTGAATATAAACCACACAAAACACGGTTGAGGGTCACATGTCAGAATCTCATCGAATGCTAATCATCATTAAAGCCATCTTCACATAAAATAAGTGTAATTATTGTCTCCATGATTCTATTCAACTCCAACTGTTTATGAGCTTTGGTAGGTGCTGCTGTTCTTGTTAGCATCAGAGTTAGCTGTGTGTTTGTGTTTGTGTGTGTGTTCGTGCATGCGTGCGTGTGAGAGGATGTGTGGAAAGCCAACATGTGATGCAGCCAGCCACTTCAAATCAAAGTCCAACACCACCAACAATTGTTGATGTCATTCCTCTGGGTTGTTCATTGGACCACCAATGCGATTTTGTAGTAAAATTCGTTCTTTTGGAGATTTGGTACCAATTTGAATTCAAAACCTTTTTGAGTGACGAGTCACTGAACCACAAAAAAAGACAACATCCGACCGCACGTATAAAGGAACTCGCAGTGTTTACCCGATTGCCACACCGCTGTCACGCATGCAACTGTTCGCACTGATGATGCACACATATAGACACACAAACACTCAAAGCTCTTTATGCTGTTTGTCATGTGTCAAAAACTAAATTGATTTAGAACTATATCTGCAATGGATGCCAACACGTGGTGATTTAACTAACCATCATAGTCGAAAATGAATTTGACGCTTCATTTTGACCAAATTTCTCATTTTGTTAGCGTAGACGTCAGCTTTCGCAGAGGTCTCCCATTTTTGTGCGCCTCCATCTCCAGTGCTGCCTCGTTCACACACATTTCCTGTAACATTCCAAAACACCACATCCCTACCCCTCCACACCACCTCCCCTCATCCGCCCCCACTCGTTAACAACAGTAAAAAGCTATTAAACGTCACTTTGTGCACACCGTTCTCCCGTTCCGTTTTTTCGTGCCAGTCCACAGTTAAGTATTGAGTTATACGATGCACAAGGCTGAATATTGACTGGTTAAATCCAAATTTATGACAAAAGGATTCCAAGTACCAAAGAATATAAAGTACCTCCGGATTTCCTCCAATTCATTGTCCTCAACTGCTCTACTATTTTTCATCACCTTTATATTTGAACAGGATATTCTGAGCATAGTTCGGAAATTCCCTTGTTATTTTTTGCAAATACTTTATGTACAGTATTTATTTATTTGTTTTTTTCTTAACCAGGTAAGGCAATTGAGAGCAGTTACAATGCATACCTCTGGTTCAATGCCTTGCTCAAGGACACTTTGACAGCAGACAATGGGTGTCGGCATTCGAACCAACTGAGCGACAGCTGCTTCTGACTGGCTAAATCAGACTTTGATTGCATCATTATAGCGCCACATGTCGCCCTACCTTGCATATTTAAACATTTTATTTGGCCTAATTCCATTATGAACAATACATTTTTACGCTTGTCAGTTGCGGGATGGAACTATTGGGCATGGATGCATATAAATACGGTAGCCTACATACTACGTAGGCAGTCCGTGATTCAGTGGAAGGGGAAAAAGCACTTAAATAAGAAAGATTACAGCTAGAAGAGAGGCCGTAAAACAGAAATGGATGAAGAGATAAAACTCGAGATTAAATTTCTGCAGTCCAACACATGCGCACACACACAGTTTCTCTGTGGACCCCTATATGGTAGACTTGTAAAAAAAAAAAAAAAAACGTTGTCAGTTTGAGCGTGCAGGCATTTCACGAGCATGAAATGCCAACGCAGTGCTTGTATCTGCCACTCTTCATTCCGACATGTCACTCCACAATGTGTCGATCCCAGCCTTCACTTCTCCTCCTTCATATGCCAAATATGGCTGTCTTCTGTCTCCGTGTGGTTTATCGATCCACTATGTAAAGCAGTCATCGAGGGACAGATGTGGTCACTGACATTTTACATTGTTACTTCACCCACTTTCATTTGTGACTTATCATTTCACTCGTTCACTTTTTTCCCCTCCCCTCTATCTATCACCATCTTCGCAGTTGTGTGCATTATTCGTGCGAAGCCATCGACTGCCAGGAGCCCTTGATCCGCAATGCAGAGCTCAAGTGCAACAACGCCGGCCGCCATTTCTACAACGGCGACCGCTGCACCATCTCCTGCAACTCGGGATATGTCCTGCAGATCCACCAGGATGATGACATCATCAAGAGCCAGGTGATGCACAACATCGTCTGTACATAACAAAGAGCATATTGGGACATGCGTGCCAATGTGAATGCACACACGATGCAAACTTCAGCACACAAGTGGCCAGGGGAGAGCTTCTGCTTGCCTCTGCACTTCTTTTGTCACCTGCCAGTGCCACAGCCAGTCCCTCGGGTTGGGTGAGGTAGGGGGAAGGGGATGACATCATCCAGGTAGACATAGTGCGGCACTGAGGAGCTGGGGAGATGTCCACCCGGCGCCTCCTCTCTGCACATGTGAGCGCCTCATACCTGTTTAGTCCCTCGCCGAGAATGCTGCGCCATCACCTCAGACAGTCACTTTGTGTGCCTGTCGCTCTGCTGGGACCATGACATCATCGCATAGTGTCTGCTACCCCTCCCCTCCCTCTTTCACTCCCAGCCTCTCTCACTTCCTTTACGCATGCGTGTGCACACGCACACTCACACACGCATACACACACAGTGAAGCCACTGTTTAACTGCATAGATTTGCTACCGCGTCGGCACATAAAAGGCACTTGCATGTAGAAACCGACACGCATACGGGAAATTGCACTCAATGCCCTGCATAAACAAGATACACACAGATGCAGGCACATGCACTTCTACAAGTAAATAAACAAACAGGAGAGTTGACGCCATGCCGTAAAGCTGTAAAATTGGCTTCAAGATTCTGGAAAGGCCAGTATAAATGCTTTATCCCCCAATATGGCTAACGTTAAAGCCAGAATAATAAGAAACGAGATGAGATAACAAAGTGTCCAATGAGCTTTTATGCATAGCCACACGTGTATAATGATTAAAAAAAAGTGAGCAGACTTTCCCAGACTTTAGTAGGTATTGTTTCCTTTATAGCTGTCCCTGATGTGTCCTCTGCTCAATGACCCGGTCTGCACTGTACATGTGCATAAAGTGCCACATGGGAATAATTACACCAGTGGAGTGTGGCGGTGCATTTACGTCCACAAACACAATAGTTCCCCATTGAGTCTGAGCGCGTCGCTAATTGCATTAGGGTTTGATTGACGCCGTACTTCGTGGCTATTCATCAATGCCAATTCATTTAGTGCTAAATTATGCTTTGTTAGAGTGGCAGGGGCAGGTATATGTGGAGAAAGTGGAGGGGAGGGACAGCGGCAAATAGGAAAGACAGTAAGGTCTGCCCCATTTTGTGTACAGTTATTTAAATAGAGAAGGCTAACCTCAATCAAAATACTAAGATGTGTTAAGCAGGACCACCGAGGAAGATAAAAATGGGTTGTGGGTGCACCAGATGATGGATTTGTTTGAAGGAAATCACATCGTTATTCCATGTATACATTTAGGAGTCTTCATCATCACACATAAGACGTTTGGGCAAACTCTGACCTTGTGACATTTTTAGAAATGTGGCAAGTTTTCAAATCTTATTGCCATACTTCACCCAAATACAAAAAAAGTCAACTATAAAATATTTGTTGTATACACTGTTTAAATGTATTCACCATCATAGCCAATTTGAGGGCTTCATACTTGTGAAAAATTACCAGGATGAACCCTCTTGGAATTTTTTTTATTGGTGTTTAAGTGTCAACAAAACAGAAATTCGTTTGAGAAAATATTCCAGAATGTGTAACACTTTCATCAATTCTAAAACGATGACTTTCCTCAATTTCCCCAGTTCTTAAAAGAAACAACTACTGATATGATATTGAGACTCTCAGCCAGTTTGCTGTCTAAAGAACACAAAATGTATTATGGAATATTCAATGAGAAATATTAAGAAATACTGAAAAAAAAAAACCAAAAAAAAAAACTATTGATTGATCGTTCATTTATCCCATAGTCAATGAAGAAAATGATGTAGTCAAATGTCCAACCCCAGTCAGAGTCACTCTGGGGTCACTTCGAGGGTTTGGATCATTTCAGCGATGAGCCATGTTCCTCTTGACTCTTAAACTTGGCTACATATGTTCTTTAAGTAGGCAGACAGACAACCATGTGCCAAAAAACATCAACATAAATTTGCGAAATGATTTTCAAATGAGCCTTGTCCTGTCACTGGGGGCACCTAAATCACTCAGCTCACATGTCGCCGATAATAGAGCTGATGCTGCAAAGTAGTTGTGCTGACAGAATGATGTTTATAATTACTCTATAGAATGTGGTGGGGTTAATTGGGGGCGGATGTGGCTTTTTTTTTTTTTTCTTTTCACGCCTGGACAGCAGCGTACATTTGCCAAAACACTGGACAAACAAGACAAACGTGAAGGAGATTTAAGGCAGTCACTGTGAACGCCCATTCTTACATCCCAATTTCAAAAGCGAGCTGAGTCACGAGCCGTCGTTCCATTGCAAAGTCAAATCAAGTTCAACAACACAGAAGTTGAACAAAATAAAATATCAGATTGCTTTTATTCAAAGTGAAATTGTCTGTTTTCTATTGAAGAGAGCTCTGACTGTTAGTTTCTTGTGGTTGCGCCAACTGGCGAGCAATATGCTTGTGATTTGTGATCAAAATAAGCTTGTTCTTTTAATATTTTACATTATATCAGTTGGGGTAGGAAAGCCCCTTTGACTTTTTGAGGTCAATATTATTCTTAGACCAAATTGCTCATTTGAGTGCTTTCCCTTCCATACAAATTCACAAAGTCTTACTGGTGCGTTTATCTCGGTCAAAATTTGGGAGACGTTACCGGTATGAATTTAAAAAAAAAAAAAAAAGTCTCAGTAGTTGCAACTTAGTAGAACTACCAAATAGCGGCCATGTTTGGTTTGGGATTATGTTGCAGACAATAAAATCATGTCTGAAACTATATCTGGACCACCACTTGATGAAATACTATATATATTTTTTAAAAACTTATATATCTATTTTATATGACAATAATGTTAAAACGTTACTTTGCCTGCCATCCATGGCTTTGCTGACAGTTTAGACTCTGGTACACATTATTCAAAATAGAATTACTTTCAATGGGAAATTTCTATTTGAAAGTAAACAAAAAGTGTTTCATGGAATGAATTGTGGTTGCCTTGTTGCTCGAGTTGAAAAGTTTAACAGGCAGTGTCTTCTTATCTTCTTCCATTAGCCATTGTATCTTTATCACACTAAAAAAAAAAAAAAGATCCAGGAACACGTTCTTCTCTGGATATTTTCTTTCCCCCCCATCCGTACATTTAAGTTGTAAATGTTGCAGCTGTCTGTTTGCCATTTGAATTGCTTTCAAGTGGTCAGAGAACACTGAGTACTGGCACCACAACTGACTAATAGCCACGGTTTCTCATATAGACATCCCTTTCGGGCTCTACTGGCTTGTGGTAATACAACACGGCAACTTGAAAGTGCTCGGCGAGCTGAATTACGGCCGTACTGTATGTGATCAAGTCAGCCCGACTACATATTAGATTTAGAGTGTGACCAGAAGACCCTCTTAAGTCTCTTTAAGGCGGTGGTGCATGGTGTCAACGTGTGACCTGTAAATGTGTGTGGCCGTGCGAGGAGAGGGCCACTATAGGCTCCGTTCAGACAAATGCTGTGGAATGTCCCAGAGGCCATTACCTTCAGTACGGAATTAATGCGTATTAGACGCTGACATTATTTTAGTGAAAGGGCATTTGAAGTAGGAAGTCAGTCAGTTCATCTGAAGATGTCTTCTACTGCTTTTTGTCTTCTACTGCTAATTGCAGATACCTTTGAGTTAATTAAAATGTCTTTGCATAAGATAACGTATAAGCAGCTATAGCTAACTTGCTAAATAACAGAAAATATATCTAAAAAAACTAGTACCTACTACTACCAAAACTCTGGAGAGCTGAGGAGCTTCTGCTCTCTTATTGTCCCACCTCAGTAGATTCCAAACACTTTGACCCTCATCAAAGTTCTGGCCAAATTGGACCTTGCTAATTAAAAAATGCAACTCTGGCAAACTTAAATACCTCAGCTCTGTCATCACTATTTACCTCTTTCCAGTGACAGTTTTTGGGCTTCATTTTTTTAAAGCTTGTAAGTCAAACCAAAAACCTTCACACAAAAAGAGCTTTTTGCTAGTAATGCGACGCAGCAACACTCACTCTAATTAATTTCAGAAGTATGTTTGAATCTTTGCTTGAACTTGTATCGAATTTCAAAAATATTCCCTGTACAGCTATTCGGGGTTTTAGACCGATTCATTCCAATTAATTTTATTCGGAAATTAATTTTGAAAATTGGAGCTTGTTGCGGTACCGCCGCAGAGCAACACATGGGGTTCTTCGTTTTAGATATACAGTTGCTTCCAGCTAAAATATCCGTCTGCACCATGTTTGCGGATTTTATAACCCGAAAAGGTTATTATGTGCTTAAATCCTTCAGTGGTTCTGGTTCCTTCTCTCATTCATTAGGTTACAATGAGAGCTTATATTGTTGCCAAAGTCAAAATCCTTACTGTGTTTTGTCACTCAAAGACTCTCTGATGTTACTGTTTTTTCTGCACACAAATCATTTTATTTTTTTTCACAACAGCGGTTGGCTAGACATCAAGTCAACCTCAGCCAAAATACCAGCGGGAGTCCTTTTTATTGTACAATACAAGTTTCAAGTCTACGCGTGTCCAAATTTATACTGAAAATGTGTTTCCTTTGCTGTTTTAGTGCGTCAAATCATCAACATAATGAACAGGATAATGACATATAGGTTGTTTCCATCAAACCATTCCAAATGTGGTACTTCTATATAGCGCCATTGGAACGTATTAACAAAATACAAGTGCAGTATATAGGCCGCAGCCATACTTTTCACATGTGCTCATGTGTTTGTGTGCCGCTTAAGGAAAAGCTCTGGCTCGAATGAAAATGTCGTCCTTCTGTTGGTTCTTGTGTCTAATAGGCTGCCTGGCTTGAATTAGGCAGAGTGGCCAAAGGTTGTTAAAGTGGCTACTGGAGGAGCGCTAGTCAGCTGTAAAGTTTTTAAAGGAGGGAAACTTCCCACAAATTTACACGCACAGCGGCACTCGCAGCCTTACGTGCCCTATAGCAGCCTACCACAGACCTTTAACAGCACTCAATATTGTCATCGGATGGCTTTCCTTTGCGTTTGAAGAACCTTGCATGCATACTCTTTGTAATCATATTAGCTCCCGGGGGATTAATGACTCCCTTTTACGGCGGCCTCGCTCACATGGGACGCATGTGTTGCGTTCTAAGCATTTGGGAGTTTATTTATTTGGGGTGAACCTGATACTGTTATGCAGTGTCATATGCTGGGATCCAGATGAAAGATCAAAAATTAATGACGGCAGAGAAATAAGGGGTTTCTGTTGCAAAAGAAAAGTCTGCTCAATTGAATGACGTTTATATTTGGACACTCTTTAAAGGGGAAAACAAAAAGTGGAGAAATTTATGTTAAAAACACAGATTTTCCTTTATTTAGTCTGAGTCGGCGACGGATGTCAAAATGATAAAAGGTTCCCAGCTTTGTTGCGAGATTTGTTGGCGTGGTTATAAATCTAAGCATTCCCGTTGTGTAACATGTTGCGAGTTAATAGGAAAGGATGAAAACACTTGAGGTTTGGACGGCGCTCCGCATTTTGCTCTCATCCCTCTCAATAGAATACCACAAGCCAACTAATATAAAGGAATCCAAACTATTTCTATTAGGGTATCAAGCCAATCAGAAATTTCGATTTGGAGAAATTTTATAACTGTTGTTTATCCCTCCCCTCATTTTTTTTTCACTCAGCTTCAGTGTATGAACACCAACCCTATGCGTGCATGCGCCTGCCGCCAAACATTTGTATAATAGTGCAAGTTTTATAAATGCTTGTCTGGCTCCTTTGTGTTCCGTTGTGTCCTCTTCCATTTCACCAGCCTTCGAGTCCCCAATCGCTCTCAGTGCAATCAGTCAACTTGAAGGTCTGACGTCGTTTTTTTGTTTGAGAATCCCAGACTGGCGGGATTTAGATTTATGGATATCAGTCAGCTGTCAATCAATAAATCATGCCGCTAAGCTAAGGGCATTAGCTTGGTAGGTCAAATCTGTGTATGTGTCATTGAGCCATCTTTTTGTATTTCTATCCACCAGACAAAAAAAAAAATGGGCTGTCTGTCAAAAGAAATTGAGGCACCAAAACCGATTGAATTTCTGTAGAAACATCCAGTGTGTGTTTGTGTGTGAGTGCTTCCCAGAAATTGACACACTGCTACCTAGGTCAGCCTGCATTGTGTTAGCGCTGAGGTGTTAGGTGCACTTGTAGGATATCAGTTGTCTAAATGGTGCAACTTGCAAATGTCCTGTTGGTTACTTGAACTGCTGAGTGGCCAGTGCGGCTTACCGACGTGCCGTAAGCGAAGCTCAATCGGATTTTGTTAGGCGACATGCTTATAAAAGCATATATCGGACAGCGATTCACTATCATCAACGAGCAAACGTCAATTCGTTGGGTTATTGCGTCTTGAAGTCAAAAATTGCACCGGGTAAAACACTAAAAGTAGCAGTAACCTTTAAGGACCTTTGACTTCAGCAACCTCATCCATCCTGTTTCGAGATATTATTAAAAATGAATAGGTGTCTTGTTTAAGTCAGCTGGGATCACTGGTTAACCCTAAAAAAATAACAAAAACAATGAGTTTCTTTCGCATGTAAGTGATATTAAAAAATGGTTTACGACAGTTCTGATATGCAACCTTTTGATCTTATGAATGGCGCCAGTCTGTTTACATTGTACATTTACCATATACAAGCGTACTACTACCAAATGATACTCTTCTGAAAATTGGGAAGCATAAGATATTGCTTTACAAAGAAACTAGTAGAACAACTTTTGAAACGATACCCTGTGCTCCTTTGCAGTCTGACTCTTTGGTGACCATAACCTGCGCAAACGGCAAATGGAACAAACAGGTGTCATGCGAGCCAGTCGACTGCGGTCTGCCTGACAAATATCACGTTCATCCGGCCAATTTCAACTTCCCCGAGGGAACCACCTATGGCAAGAAGAGCACTTTCCAGTGTCGCGAACCCGCCCAGCTTGTAGGTGAGTGGCCTCGTCGTGCTCGTGCATGTATAGATGTTTTTTTTCAGCCTGCCCTTAAAATACCTTTGGCGAGGTTTGCTTGGGAAAGATGGCATAAACTTAAGTGCAATCTTGGGAGTGTCAGACAAGCAAACAGATGAGGCCCGTGTCTTCTCTTACATTGTTTTCATTTTTAAATTTTAATGCGCATTAGGATCCTGGTAAGTTCTGCATTTTTCAGAGTCTAGTGGGAGAGATACAAAGCAAGATGACACGACTTTTACAGGCAACTGAACATCTCATGACTGGTCCTTCAATCTACATGTTTTCGTCTGTTGATCAGGTACCAACAACACGTTGACCTGCTTGGAGGATGGGCTATGGTCCTTTCCGGAGGCTCTCTGCGAGCTTCGCTGCCCTGCTCCTCCGCCCGTGCCCAACGCCGTGCTGCAGACTAAACGCTGCAATGAGACGGGCCTCAAAGTGGGAACACTGTGCAAGTACAAATGCAGGCCGGGCTATCATGTGACCAATAAACCCAAGAGGTAAAGAAGCAAATGGTCATTGATGAACGAATCTTTTGTCCCCACAAACAGAATTGTGGTGAATAGAAACAGATTATTTGAAACGTTCTCTAATTTCCTCATCATAATTTAAATTTTTGCAGGCGAGCGTTTAAACGTCAGTGCACCGAAGACGGCAGTTGGCTGGAGGGGGCCTGCGAACCGGTGACTTGCGACCCCCCGCCACCAACCTTCCATGATTCCTACCACTGCACCGACGGCTTCCGCTTCGACAGCGTTTGCCGACTTAACTGCTCTGACCCGGCCGGTAATAGCGCTAATGCCGTCACTGGAGGCTCCGCCCACACGGTGAGGCTGCTGCACGCTCCATGCAAGCAGGTCTGTCCATCTCTTGCCTCTCTTTCTATTCTTTATTGCGCTTTTTGTGTGTGTGTCTATCATGTGTCATTTGTAGAGCAACAAAACATTGCCTTTGTCTTGGATTTCTTTCCTCTTTTTGAGTGTTTTGTACTTTGAAGGCTTTATGCAAAAAGAGATAAATCGATGAACTAAAATAAATACATGGACGGGTAGATAATTAGCTCATGGATGGGTAGATTATTTTTAAAAAATTAAAATACTACGGTAAAAAAATCAATTAAAATACTGTATATTAATTACTTTTTCTAATTGATTTTTCATTGATTATAATTAATTGGAAAAATGAAAACATTTGTAATTTAAAAATGAGTTAAAATATTCTAAATGCAAACTGGTATCATATTAGTTAGCTTCCTAAATAATTAAGATAATAATTATTTTTAGAGTTATGATATATCTATATTAGTAACACCATAAATTTAACTTAATCGGCTTAATACCCCCCCACGAGTCTTAATATAAAGACATTTGGAGGCACAGTTTAAGAGAGATCCTAATTTGTGCCTCAGTGCTTAAAGCACCGTAGAAGAACCTGAGAGCTTTAATCTTTTGTCCGTATTGTGTAAAACAGACAATATTGTCAACTAAACACATGCTATAAACAGTTCTCTGATAAGTTCCTCGTATAGATATTTAATGAAACCGACTTGCCCCCATAGTACCTGCCATCTTTTATCGGGTAGTCCTTACATTGTTTTCAGGTTAGTCGACTCCCGTAGCACCCCTTAGTTTGATGCTGCTCTATTCAGAAGGCTATTGATTTCCACAACAACACTGCTTGCCTTGGAATTCTGAAATGTATACACCTCTTAATCTGCTCGGCCTCTCAGGCCTCGTGGCTTGGATGCCTGATAAAAGTTGGATTGTATTTCCCTGCTTTTGCAACGAGATGCCAGCATAATGTCCTCGCGTAATGTCCTCGTCCTGCCAGTCGGTTGAGCGTGTCCGTGTTGTTTTTGCAGGGCGCGAGCGCCAACGCGATCCGCTGTAGGAAGGACGGCAACTGGACGGGGTCCTTCCGCCTCTGCCCCAATATCAAAGGCCAGTGTTCCTTACCTCAAAACCTGCATTACAGCCTTCAGTACTCATGCAGGCGAGGTCATGGCATAGGTGGGTATGCACTCAGAGATCAGCTGTCTTTATTAATCATGTCAACTTTTTTGCTCGCATCACTGTTTCTGACAATCTCCAAGGGACTTATATCATTACTTGAATCTGCATTACAAAGTACTTTCGTGGTAGGGTTAGCATCAGCCAACCGAAAGTGTTTCTGTGGTGTTCTGCTAATAAGCTAGGATGAAAATAATTAGCTGAAAACAACCACTTGGAGTGGTCGTACTAATTAACTGATTCAGTTGACTTGATTGTTGATTAATGGAGTCATGAAGCAATTTAGACCAAGATGAGTGCACTACTTGGTTGTAACCAGCAGAAGTGCTGTCATCAACATCATCAAATGCCCATTGCTAAAATGTTGGATTTTTTTTGTCTGGATTTCCCGTCACGTGCAGGCGAGGAGTGTGAGCTGTCGTGCAGGGAGAGCAACAACGACGTGGTGATCCTCCCTAGCAACATGACGGCAGAGAGTGTACTCAAGGAGCACTGGAGGAACCCGCACAAGGTCAAGGTACGTTGGAGGAGCGTGTCCACTTCACCGTTGTGACAGACGCACTTGACAAAGCCCTGTGATCACAACTCTCCTTTAAGGAATTTGCCGCCTGGTGTCGATATCCTTGCTCCATCGGTCGAAATTCGAAAAAGGCCCACGTGTGCCTGCCTTTTATCTTCCGCCGTGACCAAATGTTTTGATTTGAAACATGGCAACCCCTCAGACATTTTTCAGAACATGGTGTTACCGTCTAGCGTGGTCGTTATAGTGCTTGAGCCGACTGCTATTTTTGGGATATGCAGACAAGTCACACCTGTGCAAACGTTCAATTTTTGTGTGTGTCATACTGGAATAAATTACAGAAATTGAGTCAAATAATGTTATAGACGTTAGGTTGAGCAGGAAAGGTTTAAGGTTTGGGTTGGGTTAAGGATTACAAATATGTCTAGCGTTAAGAGTTAGAAGTTAGGCGTAACGTTCATGTTTAGTGTTCACATCAAAATTTAAGTTTACTATATATAGGGTTAGAGTTGGGGTGAATGTTAGGGTTAAGCATTTTGCATTCATCCTAACCTAACCTAACCTAACCTAACCTAACCTAACCTAACCTAACCTAACCCTAACAGTCATCTCAATAGTTTACAGAAACGGTCCCAATTTATATGTGGATCTGGGTGTCTCTGGGCCACATCAAGTATTCCACAAAAAAGGGTTCAAAAAGTACAACTAATCCAGTCTTCTCAACATTTATTTATAACAGTTCAGAAAATTAACGGCCCCTCAGAACAAACACAAGATTGATGACCCTGTCCCCCATAGCGTATTCCGCAACATGTCTTGTTGAATAATGACATCTGATTTCTTGAGCAATGCAACTTTCTCCGTACATTGAAGAAATGTGAGGGGGAAAATAAAATAAATAAAATAAAACGGTCCAGCTCCTATTTTTTTTTAAATTGGCTGTTCTTGTTGCTGATATTTTCTTCACGTTAGGTTTTATAGTCATGACTAGGACTGGGTGAAAGAATATCTTTTCATGCCACTTGTTGTCAATTTTGGAATTGCATTTCGCCAAACGCTGTCATGAGCCTGAGCTATGGGCTACAAAAAGCTCAGGGCAATATCAAAAAAGGTTGGGGCCCCACTGGCGTTAAACTTTGATGTCAAGTAGGGGGCCGCAAAATATCATCCTGTGAGCCACAAATTGCCCCCAGGCGGCAAGTTTGAAACCCGTGCTGTATGGTATAAGAGTAGTATCACATTTAATGATGATCCATCCATCCATCCATCCATTTTCTATACCGCTTGTCCCTATGGAGGTCGTGGGCGTGCTGGAGCCTATCCCAGCATTGCTTTGTTTAGTTTTTGATAGGGAAAGTTGAGGGGACACTGATGTGGAAAGAATCACACTATTTATGTGTTGGTGTGCTTTCCCTCCTACAACCCATTTCGTATGCTTTCAGAGTCACGCTGAGTCAGCAGTGGGCTGGGCCACGAGGACATGAAATGATCTGTTTTTCATGGGTGTACGTAATTGATATGATTTGTGCTCAGTGGTAAATTGAGCCTGTGCTGTTGGAGGGCGCCGCAATGGATTGCATACAAGTAAATCCGTAAAGAGATAGCGGTCATATGCCAGAAGGTTGAGTGCGTCCTGGGAGCCAAAGCTCAGCATTGACATTGTTTGTTACTTTAGCGGGAAGATGATTTATTAACTATTACTTTGACATACAGTCAGTTGCCCGAAAGTCAATGAAGTGTGTGTATCTAAAGGATTGACTTAAGTGTGTGTATCTTATTCCACAGACAAAAAGGACGATCAACAGGAACTTTTGTAGCCAAGCGTTAAAACGCATCTTTGTCCTCTAAAATGTAGTAAGAAAATTAAAATACAAAAAGAAAATATATCTTAACCCTAAAACACCACTTTTGCCATTGGACACAAAGTTCGGTGAACCATCAGAAGAAGACACTGGCGTAGCTATAGAGGTGGGGCACAAGGGCACTGCCCCCCCCCCCCCCCCCCCTTGAAATATGCTTGCACACACTTGGTGCCAGGCCAGATAATTGACATTGGCCCATTTTTTTCCTTTTTTCAAAAATAAATTTCAACATTTCCACGTCTCTCGAAAAGAATAAACAATGAATCTCTTTTCTAAAAAATGTTGTGGTTTGTAAAAAAAAATTTTTTACTGACCCCCTGAGATATCCTTGACCCTCCCACGCCCCCCCAAGACAGTTAGTTTGTTACCCAAAGTCTCTGTATTGAAAAAATAATTAACGCACAGCAGCAAAATGTAAATTCAATGTAGTTCAACGTTGCCTACGCGAGAGGTTAACTTTGTCCACCTTAATAAGTGATGATGATTAATTGCTTTAAACCAGTTGTAGTTCAGTTCTCACTATGACCCACTTAGACATGTTTCCTCCTTCTTTCCCTGTGTAGCTAACGACTCTGCGGGCCCCCACCCCAAGCACCCGCCTTCCCCTTTATCAGCAAAATTAGCCTGTCGGGCTTCCAGTGGCATTAGTCATTTTCTATATGACATTACGTCGTCTAAGGTGGCGCTGAGATGGGGATCTATTTTTATGTGGTATCAGCGCCCCGGGAGGCTTGGAGCGAGTGAGGATCACATACATAGTGAGGGGTGAAGCCAGGCAACCATCATGGATTATCATGATTTACGGCCCTGCTGAGAGAGGAGAAAGGAGTGGGAGAGAGAAAGTGAGAAAGAGAGAGAGAGAGGGGAGGGGACAGGGTTTATGGATGACATCATCGCTAAAGCACCGAGAACAAGTGGAAAGTACAGTAGGTGCAAAAAGTTTTCGGCTCCCGAATGAATTAAGGTGCTCCATCTTGCGCCGCGTGGCTACTGTAGGCCTCGCCTTCTGCCATGCGCGCCTCCTCCTCCATCTTCCATCTTTCTCCATCGCATCGATTTGCTGACAGTGCTGAAATGACAAATAGCCTTCGTTTTCGGCCGCAAAGGAAAACCATGTCAATTCTCTTAGATAAAGGCACACAGGGGGTGTTATTATTTGGGGGTGTTATTTGAGGTAAGGCAGTTATTTTATCCCGCCGGGATATGTTAGATTTATAGTGGTCTGACCTGCACGGATAACACAGGACACTGTTTAATTTGGAACAGTTTGTGTGTTTATAACAACACTTGAGATCTTAATGGTATTTCCTTTTTCCTTTATGTATTTTGCTTCCATAATGAAACTTTTTTGTTCAGGTGTTGAAGGGTTTATGAAAGTGTAAATTCACTGACATCCAAGTGTGCTTTCCTTTACTGGCGTATTAGAATGCGGGCAAGCTATCCAGTGGAATAATTTGTGATTCTCTGCATTTATATATTTTTCTGGCTGAGAGCTTTGAGTCACTCAACTGCAGAGTGTGAGGCATGTCGGGCAAAAGTCGCCTCTTTAATTTATAATACCATTCATTATTCCTCATATAGACACCATACACATTAATATGAATAAATGCCTCCCTCTAGTAGACATAAATATTTTACTTAGATTGTGAAAAATGAGTTGCTAACCAAAACAGCAGCACATGATCAAGTAAACAGTATCTTGGCCTTTACAAAAGTATCTGACAATTTGTGTTACAGTACTTATAATGAAACCGGACTGTGTACCTCAGCTTTACAGATGCCACAATTTCAGTGTGTACTGGAATGCATGAGACCATTGATTGTCTGATTGATTCATATGGTGGCCTAGTAAAGATAATCACAGACATTCCAAGGCACCTCTTTTTTGTACTCTTTCTGTGAGAGCTGTGGAGTTATTTATGTGGACGACGACGGTTGAATTCTCATTCTTACACACACACACACACACACGCGCACACAAGTTGACACAAATTAACTTTGGATATGACATTTTACTGTCTGCCATGGGATTAATGCTAAAAGATTGACAGACAGACACACGCAGATGCACACAAACAAATGCACACACACACATTCCACACACACCTCCCATGAGCTGTATTTTAAGTACAAGCACAGTGGGAAAGGATTCCACACATTCTGTTAAGGTATTTGAGAACATTGTGCTCTTTACCTTTGGGTGTGTGTTTCCCCTGTCCTCCCCTCAAACCCTACTGCCGGACACATTATCCCTTTGGACAGCTTTACTTCGATGAACAAACACACAACTATTATTAGGTTCTATCTTATCAAACTGTATTGATCTGATGGGGGCACGGGTCAGTGTAAATCAAAGGCAGCCAAGAATATGAAAAGAGTACACGATCATAAATGCATGCACGTGTCTTGATGAGTTGACATTGACTGTTTTTGTTTGTTCTTTAATCTTAACAGCTTAATTGATTATACCTTTCTTCACAATGTATCTAACAGAGTATAGTCTGTACAATGGGACTGAAGTGGCATCCACACCCGGAATTGCTGCACTGCTTCAAAGGATGTGAGGTAAGACGATATTTTATTTATTTATTTATTTGATTTAAAAAATGTGGTCGTGGATTATCATTATTACTATAAAAACCTGATATGCTCTAAAGACCTGATATGCTAGAAAAAAAATCATCTAGTAGAGCATGCCTGCATTAATTAATTTTCTAATAAATTGAGAAAAGGTCAGACAAAACAGGTAAACATTGTTTTGAAAGAGCTTGAACTGAACTAAATATACATATATCAGGATTCAAAATAGTTTAAATGATAGTCAAATAAAATTGAATAAGCATGTCTGCCCCTTTCCCTCTTATTGAATACATTTGTCTGTCATGATTTGAAGTTCACAATAAAATCTCTTGAACATCGGTGGACTCGTCAAGGCTTTGTAAACGAGGAAGAAAACCTTTGGGAGTGGTTACAAGAGGTGAAGTGTAGTTGACTTAAATCCAGACAGCCAGTCATTACCGTGTCATCCACTGCCTTTTAAGTCTTTAGTTTATTTGTAGGTCAGACTGAGGTCATGACATCAAACAGCATCTGTCTTCTGCAAATATTGCATTCACGTGTGAAGGAATTCCCCTCCACTGTATGTAAGAAATATATGATGTGCGCACTTTAGACCAATTGGATATCCTGATTGTTAACGCAAGTGAAAAGGGTCGGGCCAACCCTATAAATCTCCTCGTAGGGGAGATTTTAGTTTATTTTTTTTCCTGTAGTGAATAGTTTATTGCACTCTCTGTCAGATTTACGATTCTGGTCCACCAAAGGCCAAAAAAAAGGGGGTGGGGGATCACATTAAAAGATAAAGGATGTAAAAGGCCATGTATTGCTCATGAGAAACTACAATTAACACAACCATATCAATATGATACTACTGAAGATGACTGTTTTTGTGTGTTTTTTGAACACAGCCATTCATGGGAGACAACTACTGTGATGCAGTAAACAACCGAGCCTTCTGTAACTACGATGGAGGAGACTGCTGCCAATCCACTGTCAAGACCAAGAAGGTTAGACACACCATTGTACGGCACATGAACTCGGTTTCCTTTTTTTTTTTCTAGATTACATGTTACCATTGGCAAGCCTTTACCACCATAAATAATATAAAGTACTTTTGAAAGAAAAATATATTGGAGGCAATATGTTAAATGAGAACTGTTATGCCCATAAATCCTCGTCCTGGACTCCCTCTGGAGTCATTTTGCCTTATTGATGGTTGCCAAAACTCATTATCAATACCATACTGGCACTTTAAGAAGCCTCTGAGTTCATACCCTGTCTGCAACAAAAGTTCACTTTCCATCCCCTGGGTATGGCTTGGAACGGTAAATCCTGACCTCAACTTGTTTCCACCGCAGGGTGTGTAGGCGAGATGATGCTAGTCTCGTCAGCTACCAGCGACGTAAATTGTGTGACATCATAACAGCGAGACACGGCGTAACACGCAGATGAATCCAAGACACTATTACAGCCACTGTACTATTGAGTAATCATCTTTTTTTTCGTTGTTGTTTTTGATTGGCTATCATGCAAACTTTTGAGAACAGAAACAGAACATTGCACACTAAGTTCTATTATGTCAAACAATGAAGTCTGCCTCGCTTGTAAGCAGCATGTTCATTGATGACCACTGGGGTGAAAAAAAAAAGTAGAATTACACTGATAGGGTACCTCCAAATTCAACCACATTCGTTCCATTGGCAGCCTATCAAAATTGGTCTGCATGACTTAACCAAAGCAACACTGAATTAATCATTCACTGGGCTCCTGACAATCATCTCTATATCTCAGGACACTGAAGCACATCCACAAAAGTTGCTTGGATATTTGGTCTTTTCTGCTTACTCCTCCATGGTACATCAAATGAATGACCCAGTACCACTGTACCAAAAGTGAATCTTAGAAACGGTCAATAATCCTGAACATATGTCCATGTTAGTTGCGGTTGTAGCATTCAGACCTGTGAACATTCCGTTGCATTCCATGTTATTCCCCACATTCATAAACACTTTCTCGACATTTAGGCAGTTGTTAACGTTTTTGCGGTTGGCTGCATACGGCAAAGCACTCGGGTCCTGTGGTAGCAGCAGCACTCTTCAGTGTACCAAACGGGCTTTGTCTGGATCACACTTAGCAGTCGCTGGCAAATGGCATGATTGGAAGTGTAGTTTAGCTTCTGCGCTGCAACATCTGCTTCTCTGGTTTGGCCTCTCCTGAATTTGGCAAGGGTCTGTAGTTGTACTCCTGGCATATCCATCTGTATGTCTGGCTACATTTATACAGAGGTCTATGCGTGTCCCTGGATATTTCACTGTGCCTGACTAGGAAGCCTCTTTATTGCTTCGAATGAATTAGGATGTAGTACAAGGAACATCGTGCGCTTTTCTGATTGTACAGTCGAACATCTCCAGAATGCTTCCTGTCCATTTGCACGGTTCATTTTAGCCGCGCAGACATAAGCCGCAATCACAAGCAGTGCTTTTCTAAGTGACGGCGTTTTGAGCAATGGATTGCATTTCAAGGGAAGTAAAGTTTTGAAAACACAGTGGTGATCACTCTGTTCCTTCTCCAGAAATCTAGAAAATTATACAATATCTTGTTGCGAATATTGGAAAGATGATGGTATATATTTTATACGGGAGTAGACGGCGGTATTCCATGTTTGTTTTCTTAGTTGATTTTACAAAAGTACATCGTTAAATACTTGCTCGAAGCACAGGCTGCAGTCTCTGAACCATAGCCTTTAGCTGTTTGCTCAGCTCTCGCTAAGACCTTGCTTCCTCTTGCAATCCGAGTGCGACGGGGGTTATACCGTACTGTTAAATGTCAGGTCAAGACCAGTTTAAAGCTTAGTACGCTTCATTTAAAGTCCAAAACAAACCATTGCAAACAAGTATTATGAAGATGTTTTCAGGCAGAACCAAGCCAGTGGCTCAAAGTGCACCTTCATTGTGTCATAACATCAAAAAGGGAGACAGCGCCAGCTGAATGAAATACTGAGTCTGCCAAGTCAAATATTTTGATGAATATACCAAGAAGCCCGTGTAATGTATGCTGATCTACATTTGATTTTTCGCTCAGAGGCAAATTTTTCAGGGACGTTCATGGAAGAAGGCGAGTCGCCAGCAGAAGCATTACAAGAACCCGAACGCCCCCATGAAGCGATTGGCTGGAGAACTACTGTGTAGCTTCGTCCAAGCCACTTTGTTTGATTTTTTTTTTTTTTTTTTTAATTTGTATTTTTTTTGTTCTTAGCGCACATTCAGTATAGACAGCTAACTGATCATGAGGAAATATTCTTGGATTTGCCAAAACATGTATTGGATTACAATGGCTGACTCCCCCTTTGAGTTCGGGATGACTTGTTATGTATTATTCCACCCCCAGGAGCTTTGAGGGTGCAAGGTCTAGCTGCGTGTAAGGTCACCTCTGGATCTAGCGTTAATAGTTGCAAGCTGTCAGTCGGATTTGGAGAGGATGAGAGTCGGCAAGCGTATGGAGTAATGCCTTTTGAGGGTTGCCTGCACAGAGCCCCCCCTCCCCTCCTTCACATCCCAATTTTGGAAGAAATTCCTCTCTTGGAAGCTTGAAGCAATATGGAGAGGGCAGCAATTATATAGTTATATGGCTTGGCCCCTCTAAAACAACTTTTGCTAAATGAGACTATATGTTTTTCTGTCTGCTTTGGTGGTCGGCTCTTGAGTTGCCTCCCAGTCTCTCAACGCTGTTTACAGCTCTCCGTCTGACGCAGGAACTCTCAATACGCGATTTGTAAAGTGTCATGACTGATGTTTGTGTCCAAGTTGATGGTCCGCCATTGCCAGCACTGACCACCCCGCGTTTGCTCCTGCTCTCAGCTGCAGATGATTAAACAACTTCATACATCTAAAATGACAGATGAAGATGATGATGGTGCATGTATTTGAAATATAGAAAATATGTTTGCCTTCACTTAAGTATTAAATATATGCATTTGGTAGGTGTCTGTGGTCAACAGCCGCACAAAATATTCAGTAGTTGTGTTTTGCCGGTGGTATCCAGGGTTACTTTCCTACCTTCTCATGTTTTTGCCAGGCTACTGAAATCCCCTGTAATTGCCAACAATTGAATAAACAGCATTTCGCCATAACTAGCTCCAATGCCAACTCTGGTGGTTGAGGGCATTTAAGTAGGACGGGACTTAGGGGTAATGTGAAGGAGGATTGGGGGGTTTTCTCCGCAGCTGAGCAAAGGTAGTTGCACAGCAGTGAGGACACACTTGCCTCTGTTTGTTAGCGATTTTGGCAGTTTGCTGATGTTAAGTGCTAGCACTTATGTAGCCAAACAGAGTTATGCATTTTTTATTTTTTTTGCATTAAGGTTGCCATTCCTACATCCTAATAAGTCTCCCCCTCTTATAAAAGTATTCTGAAGTTATCATAAAACCTTCCCCTATGAAGTAGCAGCATAGATCTTCTTCATCTTGTTTGGTGACCCAGTGACCGATTAGTAATTGACTGGCAATCAATATAGTTTGTATTCCATTTAAGTCTGCCAGGATGGAGATCGTCATGTTTTGTTTTGTCGTTTGTGACGTCCATTTCCAAATGCTTTTGGACACTATCTTCACACCTGGAAATCTATTGTGACTGTGTGCTTGCTTGTGTTGGATTGGCGCCCTTGACACTACATCCTTGCCTTGCCCTTGAAACAGCATTCATGTTTGAAAATCTGCAAGCGTATCAGTCACCAGAGTCTAAAGCCGCCTTTGATACAGTCCAGTCGACACTAGCCTGACATACCTTCCACTACTCCAAGCAATGGCTGACGTACACAGAGTGAAGTGAAATGAGAAGGACACTGTGTTATTTTGACCTGTACCAGAGATGGAAAGATGAGGCTCTGACAGGGTCAACAACCACCAGAAGGTCTTTCATGTCGCACTTACGGCGTGTCTCCCACCCCGCCCCGACCCCCAGGCCTCCCTCTAGCACTGGGATATGAGGCCTCGGGCCCACAAGGCCAGCCAGCCTTTTCACAGCCACCCTGAAGAGAGACTCTCAAGTCAGGGCCAGATGTTGCAGCTGGCCCCCGCCACCCTTTGGGTCAAGGTCAAAGGAAAACAGTTCAAATTTGCCACCCACTAACATTCAATATATATAGAGAGGTAAACCTTGGATAGAAGATAAGCCTTGGTTGGAAAGTGAGGTGAAGTGAGGAATTGGTGGGGTGTGAGTAGGGATAGAAAGATAAACCAAAGTGAGACGTGAACTAAACTGAAACTGGGAGCTCTTGGCCTCATACAGGAACACACATCACGCTGTTGACAGCTGTTTCTGATGCGTATCCGGCCCCGGTCTTGTAAAAATCATCCCATCCAGGCGTCGTTTTCTTAGGTGGGTCCACGGCACTGCCCACTCTGTCCACCCCGCCGTACGTACAAACAACTTCTTTTATACACTCTTTTAAAGGGAGTGCCAACACTCACTCACTTTGTCTCCTTTAACTTGCGTGGCTCAAAAATGGCCGATGGAATCTTTATATTCTTCTTTTCTAACAGAGATTAACTAAAAGAAGTCTGACCAGGCCCGACTAATTTGAATGTTCAAAATTTAATGGAGGGGTCATTCTAAACTCTTGTCTTAACACCTTTTTTATTAGAATTTTACAATATTTTTCCAGTGTGATCCAAAGACTCCTTCATGCTCTGCAATCTAAACAGTCAATTTTATCCCACATTTTCAATTCACAGAAAGGAACAGCCAGTCAACTTTCATTATTGATACCTAAGCTAAAAACAACCCCAAACTGTGTGGTGTGTCAGGCTGGATTAGTCTTATTTTAATGTTCACATTGCATACTGGGAACCATTGTACAAAAAGAGTTCACAACCACTTAACCTCTAATAAGAAATAGTGATGCTGGCAGTAGACCTCCACAGATTAAGCTGATAAGCCACCTTTTTCTAACCCTAACCCAAACAGCTGAAGACCCCCCAGAGAAGCTTGCAGAAAAGGTGGCAGCACATTCTCAGCGTTTTATCCGGTCATGTCGAAGGATACTGACCCCACGATTCTACCAATTAAGATGTTATCAAAGGACAGTAGCAGCCTTCCATCAATCCTTCCATCCAGAAAGCAAAGGAAGAAGAGGTCTAGCTAGAAATACCCCATCCAAAAAATACCTAATTCCTTCTCACTTCTGTCTTGTGCTTAGGTGATTCCATTCCCGATGTCCTGTAACATACGGAACGAGTGCTCCTGTCGGGATCCCAACGCCGTAGAGAACAGAAGGGAAGAGAAGGTCCATTCCCTGGGCTGACCAAACCGATGAAGGAAGAGGGCTTTGGGGTGGGGGTGGGGGGGCTTTGTTCAACATCTCAAGACCCTTTGCACCAACACCACACTCAGAGTGGGTAAGGCGGTAACACCCCCCAACTGCCCCTCGATCTTTATCCTCCATTTTCCTGCACATGCTGCTTTAACAGGCATACCTCTCCATCCTCGCAACCCCTCTGCCTCTGCATCACGAAAAGATCGAGAAAAGACGACAGGACTCACAAGACGCCACTGAAAACGTCATTCCTCAACTATAAGGAAAGTAGCCTCACAGTATCATCATCATGAAGCAAAATGCAGCCAATTATGAAATAGCCAGAAAAAAAAAAAAAAAAAGGAAAACCTAGGCAGGCCGAGGTACTGTAGCATGCCTTTTGTTCAGTGTCTAGTTTAGTGCCCTAGCTCGATAATTACAAAATGAAAGCAATTCCAAATGTGTGTGGGGGAGGGGGAGTGTTGGATCAATAATTATAAATATGAAGGAAATGAAGACACATGTTTCTCAGACACGTTTAGAAGACATGAGGTTTTGGCACGAGTGGTCAGACATTCTGTATCTATTTTAATTTCACTCATGTGTTTCTTCATCGGCACATCAGAGGTTCAAACTCGCCTGGAACGATCGTCTCATTTACACTCCGCAGATTCCACACACAATAACTGAGATAAAATAAACAAACAGTCACAGAAACTATTAAGTAATTACCCTGCCACAGCAGAATCAATATTCCCATACGTCTCGGTTTGTTTTTGTTTAAGCAAATTTCAGAGCGTGGAATAAAAACAACGTCCATGCGGCCTCTGCTACTGCATCTGCCGCTACTCGACTTTTTTGCATTGTAGTATCCTCATGGGGGGGGCGGGCGGTTTACGTCTTTTTTCTGCGGTTCGCAGGGAATCCTTTGCAACCAAAAAATAGCATTATCCATTGATTGCAACTGAAGGAACGTCATTGTAAACACCTCACTTTGCAGTAGTTGGTTTTAGTTTCAGTTGTAGAGTTTGGGTTATTTAATTCTCACGGAACGGTTTCCCCATAAATTCACCTTTCGCTAAGACCTATAACGGCCCTTCCACCATCTCTCCTATTAATTCAGTCTATAAAACTTTTGGAACCAACTTGGTGCTTCCATTATCTCCAGTCACAGTTTTCAAAAGAAACAAAACAGAAGACATTTCAATCACCCTGGCTAACCTTGCTAACACTGCAGATGGTGATTACGACAGATGACCTCATAGTTTTATCCTCTACATTTAGAGTATTTCCGTTGTGTTTGGCAAATGGAAAAAAACAGACTAACAACATGTTTCAAGTTGGAACCAATAACCTTTAAACCTTCCGGGTATTTTTTTTTTAACAGCAATGATATTACAAGGTCACTTTGACCCAGAGTGTGATTAATTATCCAGACATGTAAAAAAAGAAAACAATCGGACTAAACATCGGTTGTATTTAGGGACAAATTTTCTTGCCAACTATTACATTGTGAAATCCTAAAGGCTTTCTCCCCAAAAACTATACTTAAATGCTACTGGGTCACTTTGACCCAGAGTGTGATTAATTAACCAGACATGTCAAAAAAGAAAAAGATCTGACTAAACATTGGTTTTATTTCATGACAAATTCTATTAATAACTATTACATTGTGAATTCGCAAAGGTTTTTCCCCCAAAAATTATACTTAAATATTCTACATCGTTAACTAGTCAATTTGCCCCGCAACGTAAAAGGATCGTTGTAGAGATCAATAATATATCCAAACTTTTGACCTGTATTCTTCACGGTGATTGGCCAGGCTTAGCGAAATGGTGAATTAATTTCATTTTCATGACACACACACACACGCACACACAAGCACAAACAGTGCTGCTGATGCTGCTGCTTGGCTTATCAGCCCACGTTTTGCTGCTCTGGTTAGGTCACAGCGTGACTAAGACACACAGTTGCGAGGGATTCTTCATCACCAAAAATACACACAAGAAACGACAAATATTTTGTAAATATTACTTCTCAATAGAGGGTGAGATTTTCTTTTTCATGTATTTGATTTTTCAACCAAATGTCATATTCAATTAGTGTTTGTAATAATGACTTCAGTTACTGCACTTTTTAAGTTGCCATGTAAAAAAAAAAAGGATGTCTTTCAAAAAAACATATGTAGAAGCTGCTATCGTCCAAATGGTGATCCAAGACAAATATTTGATCCTTTTGCCCCCCATGTGTTGCTTTGACATGACCTTTTCCCAAACTTGCTTTGCTTATTGCGAACAAGAACATCAGATATATCGAAAGGTTTTAAATCCGCCCCAGTGTATATTCAGTAGAACCTCCAAGGTCCATCACATTGTGCTGAGCAATCATTTTGAAGACTACTGTCTTAAACTGCAGTAAGTTCCATTTTTCGGCTCTTTGCCATATTGTGTCATCCTGCTCCTGCGGTGGCACGACAAATATAATAAATTAATAAAAATCATTGCTTCCCCAATTTTTATACTTTTAATACGGCCCCCTGAGCGCCATATAAATCTAAAACACACCCAAATTGCCCCCCAAAAATGTTTACTCACCTTCTCCATTAAGTCTAGTGATATTTCCCAACATTTTGGTTTCATCGATGTTGGAGGTTGTACTGTGCATTTACTAATATTTCAACATATCACAACTAACTCAACTGGACATTTGATTTTCTTTTTTCAAAACTGTTTATTTTTCACCAAGAAACTCAAAGTCAAACGAGAAGGAAACCTAAATGAAGAAATCACAATTATTTATGAATGATTGTAAGGCTATGTTATTCTTATTGCATTTAGCAGAAGACATGTATTATCTTGATATTACGATACAATGTTATGATATATATTAGTACTCTGGTTTCAGTTGTTTTACATACAACTGCAACCAGTGGGGTGGGGGGGCTCAACCTACTTCTTCATGCTGATGACCACAGGTTCAATATCCACCACTCAGCTCCCTTCCTGCTATGCTATTTGAATGGACCATTTGGTTGTTTGTGACTCATGATGACCTGTATCCAAAAAAATCCACGCTTGTCTCCAAAGGCTACAGACTTAAGACTGGATTTTCTTTTGAAGAAGGAGGTATTCTCCTCTCGTAAAAGCCATAGTCCAACCGAGCGATTCACGCAAAGAAGGAACATCACCTCGAAACTGTCGTCATCACAGGATCCCTCACTGTACCTCATGCCTGTAATGTTTGCTGCTTCAATATATAGATATATATTATTTTATTGATTTTTTTTTTCTTTTGGCTTCTCATACCGATGGTGTACATAGTAGAACTATTTATTGAGAGTGTTATACTTTTTTAAGTTATATTTAATGTCCATGTAAGTTATTTTTGACATTGTTCATCCATCATTATTATTGTAATCAGGCAACCCCCTCTGCCCTCACACACTTTTATATTTTTTTAACCCTTAAACGTTAGAAAAGAGACAGTGCTTGCTTCACACATGTAATATGTTACAGATTTAAATTACAGAATGTAATTATTTTTTAACTCTCTTGTTTGCTTTTGGGGAAATAAATTCATGTATGTAGTGTTATAACAACTACAATGTTAAAAATTAGGTACTTTTATGAGACTCCAAAGTACCTTTTTTAAGTTTAAAAAATAAATCCTGTTTGTTTTATGGGTGAATATGAATATTTTCAATGATAGAAAACATATGGACAGAAGAATAAACCAGATTTTTTTTTTTTTTTTTGTAATTGTGGGTTTTCAAAAAGGTCACTATGACCGATCATAAGAGGCGAATACTTTTGAGGGTACCCCTGATTGGTAGGATGAAGTCCATTTTTTTCTGAGAGTGTGGTGCAGGGTGCAGGGTGTTCTTGGATGGTGATAAAAAGGTGTGGTGGAGGGAATGGGTGGGCTGCTTTTCCTGGCCTGGGCAGCTATTTGGCCAGGTGTGAAAATGTGTACTCACAGGGGCCGGACCCCGATGCCCCCACGGCGGCGGTGGCGGCCAGCGCTTGACTGGCAAAGCGACACGTAAGCCACGGGGGCAAGTGAGTCAGATTTTCTCCGTCCCCCTTCCACCAGGTTGGACACCCCCTGCCCCCTGCTCGGGCCCCTGCCCCGCCCGCCTCCTACTCCTTTGACACACTGCCTCATCTGTCACTGTCAGCTCAGGCGGCACAGGGCGGCCAGTGTGGAGCGAGGCCCTGCGTAAAAAAGGAGAGAGGAAGTTTGGGCAGCTTAAAGAGGCGTTTGAAGTGCAAGCTGAAGGAACACACTTCTTCTTGGCCAAGCGCCTGGCTTATCACGTACACTAATATGTTTGGAGTCGTGCTCGCTCCCCTGACAGGCTTTGATATAACTCCATTTATACCAACAGTTGCCACTTTGTTTCTAATTTAACACCTGTTTTTTTTTTGTTTTTTTTTTGCATGCCCAAAAATGGTTAACTAAGACAAAGAAGTCGAGGACTGTTTGAAGCCTCTCCGATCATAAAATACTGATGTGCCATCTTGTTGAAGACATTTTTCTTTGTGTATTGTAACACATGAAGAATTACCTCTCACAGGCCTCTGGTTCTAGACTTAGTCCACTTTTTGTCTCCCTCAATAAAGGTGACTTGTCCTTTTGTTTATTTTTATTTTAAAAATATATATATAGAAAAATAAGTGTATTTGCATATTACGTGGATATCTAGTGGTATTACTGCAATGTTTCGTACCCGATTGCGCAACAAATATATTTTACGATGTAAATATTGATGATTGTATTTGCAAAAACAATGTACTAACTGTTCGGGAGTAGCTCTTGGATGGATTTTTATCCTATTATACAAAAGATGTTGTATATTGTGTCAAAGTATCGCCCGCAAAATACAGTGAGAAAAAAACCACAGTAAAAAAACAAACAAGATGCTTTGCCACGCCCACTTGCAGTTAGCATTTATTTGTCCATAATGGCTCTGTGGAAGTACTGTTGTCAGCTTTCTAGACCATGAATTATATCCAGTGAGTCGTATTTATTTGTCGTCCAAATGAATGGAACCCGAATGATCACTTCTGGGTTGAAATGGAACCTCAGTAGCAACTCTGTTGCTTTTTTTTTTATTATTATTATTATGCATTTAAATGTTTGGTTCAGGCACCAGCCAGTAACTTTTAACAGTTTCTTTGCCCTCACTTTGGACTGTATGAGTCAGATATGCCTTTGGGTCTCCACCGACACTGTAAAGGAGGCCATCGGATGTCTCTCTGATGGCTCCCTCGCTTTTTGGTTTCTTTTTTACAGTATGCACTTTTTCAGGCACATATACAACCAGTTGGACTTTTTATGTTTTCCGTGGATGTTTGTCCTTGCTTTCTTCACAGTTGCAATTATCTCAATTTTTTTGGTGCTTTGGTACATGGCAAAAACATGTCGGAACTGTACTATATTTTCATAAGGAAGAGTCATAAAGATGAGTATCATGTTGATTTTTTTTGCTGTCATTTATTGTGTAGAAATAAAACACTGGTTAAAGTGAGCTGGTTGATGTGTGATTATTATTATTACTACCGTATTTTCCGGACTATAAGGCGCACCGGACTATAAGGCGCACCTTCAACGAGTGGCCCATTTTAAAACTTTGTCCTTATATAAAGCGCATCGGACTATAAGGCGCACCATTAATGCATCATGTCAGATTTTTAATCCAAATCAAATCATTCTCCATTTTATCTTGTTTATTTCAACTTCAGACGCAACAAATTACTTTATAATCACAAAATAATTATCCATAGTCTTTTTGATTCATGATTCATAGTCTTCAGCGGGCCACTTGTGATTGGTTTCATGACACAATGCTTCGGGCCAGTTTCAATTTAGGAATTTGGTCCATATATAAGGCGCACCGGACTATAAGGCACACTGTCGGCTTTTGAGAAAATTTTAGGTTTTTAGGTGCGCCTTATAGTCCGGAAAATACGGTAGTTATTCTAGTCATTTTTTTCGAAACATAGTTTGATATAAACTCTGTGTGACATCTTTTGTATTCTTCATAAAAATGATTTTTGTTGGTTTTTTTTGTCATGTTTTTTTACTCCATACTTTGTTTATAAAAGGGGTGGAAGAATTTCATAACATTATCAACTCCTCTACCTATGATCGTGTCCTATTGAGCAGAACATTCATTCCAGTCAGGAAAAAAGAGCCTTGGGACCTTATTTCGGCAGACTGGTGCCCGTGCACTCCGTGTAAAAACGGGCGCAACTTCATTTTGGTGCTAGGGCAAATCTAGTCTTGCTGTTGAGACATCACTTTCTGTAACACATAAACAAGCTTATGCAAAGAATGTACCATTAGCATCTTGTGCATAGATGCAATGTAATTGAATTCATTTAAAAGGTCAGTCACAACAGTACTTCACGTCGATGACAAGTGCTGAACTCGCAGAACAGCGATATTCGCGGGTGGTTGAGACAATATCACAGATACATCGGCATGGAAATGAGAGTGTTGTTCCTGGCACACCTCTTGACGACTATGTCCTAATTCCGTGAGAATGAACATCAAGCTACTGATTTTTAAAAGTGGCCCTTAATGTTGCATGACTGGAAAGAAATGAGATGGGAAGCTAAAAGGAATAGTTTTGCGGAGGGGAGGTGGAAAAAGTAACTGCTTTCCCGGCAGCTCACGCACACAGGGAGGCATAGCCACCTTTTTGCTTAATGATATCAATTAGAGAGCCCAAGTGGTGTGTTAGTTCAGGAGCTAATGTAAATATTTGCCCTATAGATTGTGCTAACTGCTAAGAAATAGCACGTTTGAACTTTCTGTAAATCTTGTCACGTGTCAGCTGATCAACACCGCGTCCCATTCATTGACCTCTCAACACGTCATTGATGCATTTAAAAGAAGTATCATTAGTTTTACAGCCGGACTTTTTGTACGGAAGCCTGCATGGAGCAGTCAGGGTTGTAAATCTTAGCGGGATAAACCAAACCATAAAAAATGATAATAACTGTGGTCGTGCGCTTTGAGGCCAAAGTGTGACTCCTACACTTTGGCCTTACTGCGATGTGACAAGGCATGTAATTATCTAATTTTAATAGAGCGCATACTTGTTCCTGAGCAAACCCTAAATAAGGGTATATTTAGACCTGATTCTTTGGTCCACTTTAAAAGGATCAGGGTTCGATTCCAACGCTGGTGCGGACCTTTTATGCAGGTGTGAATACACGCAAACGAATCCTGGTGCGGATTAAAGTGTGTCGCCCTGGTCATTGCTGTCTAATGGGAGCACAGATCGTCTCAAGTGTGGATGTGTTTACAAAATATACTTCACTTGCAAAATGTACAGTCTGAATAGGAACCGCACCAAACGAAATAAATTAAGTCTGCTTTTGGCCCGGACCAAACAAGTGGACTAAAGGACTTTTCTGGTCTGGATACACCCTAAGATTTTGCACAGTTTCTTTATTTTTCAGCATTATATAAATGTATTCATTGATAGTTTGATTGATTGTTCTCTCGATCAATCAATCAATCAATCAATCAATCAATCAATCAATCAATCAATCAATCAATCGATCTATCGATCTATCGATCAATCGACCAATCGACCAACCGACCAATCAATCGATCGATCGATCAATCAATAAGTCCCATTTCACTTGACATAAATGGACATTTAATTAAAAAAAACACTTAGGCGGTGGATATGCTGAACTGGGTGACAGCCTATGGCAGCTAAGTATATTACTTTTATTTTCAGATACAGAGGAATCAAATCAGTGACTCTTTGTATCTTCAAACATTCAAAATCAATAAAAGATCAGCACTTTTGTTTAGTATTTTGTGTCGCTTCCAAGACCCTCTTAAATTAGATTGCTCACCTAATGCTTTGAGAAATAACAAGTCAAAAGAAGCAAAACATAATAAATGCATCAAATACTGGCAATACAATGTGATGGACGTTTAAAACATTACAATCACACATTTTCAGTCGTCCTTCGCTGTCATTGGAGAAATATGTGCTCCAGCTCATTGGTTTTGAAGTCGTGAATGCAATTGGTTTTGGATGTGGGTGTTCCAACATGTGTTAGTACTTTTTGGAGGCCAAGTATCAACAAGCACTTCTTCAGTTTCTCCTGATAGGAGGGCAACACGCCGCAAGACGGGGCCAGGGAAGCTTTGAGGAGCATTGACGGCTTGAGTTTCAAATAAGGGGCTGTAAAGCTTTGCGATTATGTCAGAAAGGACGTTTCATGCTAAATTTCATTCGAATGTACACTGCTTAATATAAGGTATTGGACAACCACCTGTCATAACAATGACAAGAGACCATCCAACATCGTGACACGCTTTAACGCAGAATCTCTCTATTCAATGAATCTGTCGATGTGTCACAGTTCTGAACAAGAATATTTATTTTTTTGTTTTTCTGGGTTTAAGACACAAATTTAAGCGTGGCATACACCTTAAAGCGGTTGTGTCAAGGACGGTAAGTTTTAGTTGTCCTCTGGAAGCCACTTCTAAAGGTGTCACCACCAAAATGTATTGTTATGCCTCATGCTTTTGAATGATTGTATTTATAAATAATAGTGAATTGATCTTAAATTTGACCAATGCCTTGCTGGGCGACCAGGAGTGGCCCATGCACCATATTTTGATAAACACTAATAATTTGAAATATGAACATTTTGCATTATGTAAAAGACAACGCAAACTATACATTATATATGTACATTTTTTAATATTTCACATTCTTCAGAAAAAAATGACAAAATCCACATAATACAGTTTTTGTACAAGTTTACAATGTACAATATTATAATTTAACTTTACAGTTTATATAACACAAGATGAACATACCAGAAATGGAAATAGAGGCAAACAATAAAAAAATCAAACATGTGGAGATTGATTGCTCACTTTTTTAATTACATGTTTATCTATTTTTGCTTTGGGTGGTTCAATCTTGTACTCTCGTAAAAATGTTGTAAGGAGTCGTTTGAAAAATTTATAACCATGTCCTGCGACAAGAAAGACAGAGAGAAACAAAAACACGGGCATAGACACCACATTCAAAGCAATTACGAGTTCTTGTAATATCTTGGATTTCATTTTGTAGTCAAACTGTCAAGCTTTTGTCTTTTGTTAGCTCTACAAAACATATTGTCTTTGCAATCGAGTGGAACACTTTGTGTCAGGCCTAAAGGTTTGGCATTTTTGCAAAATTTGGAATTTTACTCATTTTTTCACCCACCAAATTCATAGCTTTGTAAACTTTCAATCATGGACATAAATTCTCAATATTTTTTTAAAGAATTGGCTATTATTTTGTTCGGATTCATAAAGCCTAAAAACAATTAGCAAATGGCTTTAACATTTCTCCTTTTACAACGATGGTTTAAAACAAACGCAAACTTATCTTTAGATTTCTACTTTTTTTCCTCTCTTTTAAGTGCTTCACGTAAAAGCATGAACAAAGCAACTACAATGTTACATTCAAGGTATTAAACAGACGACTGGCTGATTGGCTGAGGATTAGCTTTCACTATCCATCATCATCTATCTACATGTTCACTTTGCTCTTTCTTCTGTTTTGCCGCCCGACGTGCTGTTTTTGCCACACACATAATTTTTTTGTCCATTGGGTTTGTTCGCAGAGACACCCGCTGCAGGACGACGTCAGCTGATGCATCAGTCAGTGACATCACAAAACGCAAGCGCGTCCCTACTCTTGTGGCTCACCGGAGTTTGGTGTTGCTGTATGTATTACGCTGTACGGAGATAAGCTTCTCCGTGCAGGCTGTGCGGCCTTCGTGCAACGAGCCGCTCCAGGCGCCCCCGCTGGCGGGCATCCGTCCGTCGTCGCTGCGGCAGTAGACGTACGCCATGGTGTCAGTACGGCTCTGGATATGCGTACTGCGCAGTAGGGAACGACAGTAGTGGCTGATCTTGTCCACCCTCCGGAGGATCAGGTTGGCCTTTCTGTCAGAACAACAAAATGTGCACCTTTAAAAACAATTCCATGCAAATACATATGCTGTTAACTGTAATGTTGGGCTTTTTTGTAACTATTGTGCAGTATTCACCTACAGGTAGCAATGAAATCGAAAAAGGAGGAAATGGACAGAACCGAAGACAAAAGATGTGGAAAGGCCTCAGGAAACCGAGAGGATTCAGAACTGATGTAAGGTACGGCAAGTTTGTTTTTACGATTTATGCAATGAAGGCGAAGCATCAATCATCTGTTAGAGATTCAACAATTCACATCTGGCCAGAAAAATGTGATGCCAATTTCATCTTCCTGGTATTTACCCTGACTCGTTCACTTATCAATTTGATTTGATTCAAATTCATTGTTACATGCAATCAATATTGATCATATTCTTCATAGAATTGTAAATTCCTCTGACATTTGCTGGTATTTTTTGACTGATTTATGATTCTCTGGGTTTTTTTTGTAATGAACCTCAATCATAAGTCACTTCCCAAAGAATAATATTCCTTGGACTTAACAGCAAATTCCTCCCATCATTTTTGTCAACTTGTAATTTTAATTCACCTTCCAAATGTATTGTTTTGTTAGGTTTCAGCATTATATGGTATGAATAAAGAGTCCCTTTTTTGCTCAGGCGACCAAATTTCACTTTCATCACTAAAACAAGGCATTCAGATATTTTAACCTAACTGTTCACTTTCCTAATTTAAAGTTGTTTTCAGCAGTCTGTGAATTTCCAATTGCCTGATGCCACAAAACAAACAAATGCACAAAAATGAACAACATATAATATTTGTAGTAGTAGCAAAAGTGTGCTGCCTGCCAGTCTGGGTCAAAAGTATCTTTTTAAAACTATCGCATGCAGCTGCGTGTTGAATTGTCAGCTAGTGATGTTGTTGACCAGTCCACAAGTGGCAGCTTCCTGGAGTCGGCAATACACAATCGGGAAATGCGTCTCTGCTGCTTGCCACTGTTTACGACGCAAAAGCAACGCAATGCAGGAAAAACAACCGAATGCACCTACAATCGGGATTGAATTCAAGGTTGTTAAGCTAGTGGGGATTCTAAAATGAGGAAAACACACACGGAGAAGGGGGAAAAATTCCATTTGTTTTGAAAAGCAGCGTCTGCTGAGCATCAACATCTGTCTTTAGTTAAGCAAAAAGAGTACAGACATCCTTTTCACTTATTTGCTGAAAATGGGGGAAACATTTTCTCATTTCCCCCCTTGAAAATTCTTGCGTCTGACACAACAGAATACCAAACACATAATCAAGAAAGACTCACAAGTGTGTGAACCGGAGACAAATTAAACATTTATGACTCTAAACAAACAGAGTAAGCAACAAAAAACACACAAGTGGGGAAAAAAAAAAGTAACTCAGAATTAACTTTCAGGTTACAGCTCATTCCATGTTTGGCCTCACGTGAAGAAATTCAAGAGTGAAACATGGTAATACTTTTGCAATTGTGTATTTAAGAAAATCAGGATTGATGTTGAGAATAATGTGGCTATAAATAGAGCTGTTAAAATAAATCCACACGGATGTCGGGAAGCTTCGACCATTGTTGGTGCCTGGGTGAGCGCTGATTGTGCTTACGTTTCATTTGGCCATTCTTTTGGCCTTAAAAAAAAAAGAAAAGCACCACCAATAGAGACGGCTTGTAAATTACTCTCAATGAGGCTCCAAGCCTGCCAACATCAGGCAGTAAATAATCCAAAGCACGCTCGTCAAGAGGACACCCGCAATCCCCTCACCACACCCAAGACCACCTCACTGGTTCCCACTCACATTTATGTCCATAAAAACACCATCGTGATATTGGCTAGCATATTTTACACTGACCAAAGCAATTTTGCAAACAATATATCATCCATCCATTTTCTGATCCGCTGTTTCCTCACGAGAGTCGCGGGCGTGCTGGCGCCTATCCCAGCTGACTTCGGGCGATAGGTGGGGGACACCTTGAACCAGTCTCCAGCCAATCGCAGGGCACAAAGAGACGAACAACCTTTCGTACTCACAATACAGGGAACTTTGAGTTTTTTTTGGAACCTGGGAGGAAACCGGAGTACCTGGAGGAGACTTACGCAGGCACGGGGAGAAGATGCAAACTCCACATAGGAAGGCCAGAACCGAACCTGCGACCTCTGCACTGTGAGGCGGGCTTGCTAACCAGTCAATCACCGTGCCGCCAATATATCATTCATAAAATAAATAACAAAATAATGATAAAAAAAAAAGAAGACACTATGTGTTGAATAAACAGGTAAACTATTTTCAACCTGGTTAGCAAAATTAATTGACTGTTAATTAGACAAATATCAGCTCGATAACACTGATGTTGGATGATTAAGCAAAATAATGTCACAAAAACATCAAGACGAGGAAACTATTAGAGTTCACTGGCGTCTAAGTGGGCCGTGTTTCCAGCATACCCCGCAATGCCAAATCTTCTCACCTGGGGCCCAGCTCATCTTCGCTGCGCCACACAAAGTCACCAAACTTCTCATATAGGGAATTGTAGTGGTGCTGGACTCGGTAGAGCAGTGGAGGAGGAATTTCCATCAATGTATTGTATGCCAGCTGCTGCTCCTTGCCGCTGGTGTAGCCGTTGTATAAGTTGTACACCTTGTCTGCGATCTCTTGAAAACCAAGAGGAAAAAAAACATTTGTTGTGAGGAGACATGCATGCAAGCATTGAAGCGTTCAAAAAGGGCATTGAGGAGTTGTTTTCAAAAATCGCAGTTTACTATTCTGAATTTTTGAGGTCAGGTTGGGTCAAGGTTTCCTTTGTTTTTGTCTCCCCTCAAAGTCGTTTGGGTAAAATTCATCATCTTTTTTTTACAACTTTGCAGTTCAACACCAAGGTCATTTAACTCAGTGCAATGACAGGGAAAACAAGTTTGTTAGTTTATGTCCTTCAGATGTGCTTCCTCCAGAGCAGCAGACCAACTTCATATGATTTATTAGCATAAATTACAGAACGAAGAAAAACAAAACCACCCGGCATTTGAGAAACTGTAATTAGATAATTGCTTGATTGTATCATCTGAGTAGTTTTTTGCTATTTTTCTTCTGTTGTGCTCACTGCGTACCAAGAAATCCCACAAAGACAATTCTGAGAATGCTTGTACCTTCAGCTCGGCTATCGTCAACCATCGGGCAGGACGTCCGTACAGAGACGTAGCTGGAGTCAGAGCTACTACCCCGGCTGTCCACTGCATAGAGGGTGAACCTGGAAACAACAAATATATGTTATTGTAAAACGACACTGTACTACAATCGCTGCTAAGACTAAACGTCTGTGGGATATTTTAAGAGTTTTATATGATGTACCGTATTTTCCGCACTATAAGGCGCACCTAAAAACCTCCAATTTTCTCAAATGTCGACAGTGCGCCTTATAATCAGGTGCGCCTTATATGTGGACCAATATTGAGCCACTACAGCAGGCGTGTCCAAAGTCCGGCCCGCGGGCCAAATGTATATATCTTATATATAATGGGCCATTCATTGGAGGTGCGCCTTATAATCCGGTGCACCTTATAGTGCGGAAAGTACGGTAGCTTTATTTAGTTCTAATTTTTACTTATTTTTTTCCTGATCTTTAAGGTTTTTTTTGTTAACTAATCGGAATGTCATAGTATGTCACTAGCCTATGTAACAGTAAAGCAAAAAAATTTAATAAACATTTGCATAGGCAAAACTTTTTGAACATATGCAGTACATGAATTGATCAATATAATTAAAAATAAAATCAGACAATAAGTTGACGTAAAACCTTCAAAGGATAATCTAAAATCTTGTGGCAGTGAAACATTCTGTGACTAGCACGCAAACAAAGGTAACAGTGTACGTCTTAGCTGAAATGAAGCCTACTGCGGTACAATGAGCAATCCCATGCTCTGATGATGTCACATGAGGGTTGCTTCAAAGTCAAAAAGATGTTTGACCATCCAACAATCTAATCGCTTCCAACGTGAAGCTTTTGGGACATATTTTTCACCCAAAATTCAAAATATCATCCAAACTTTCCCATTGTGTCATGATTTCTTTTGGGAGGATCCAAAGAGTTGAACAATGTTCCAAAGGTCCCTCTGGAAATGTCAAACATTGCTAAGATTTTTGGGAGGGCTCAATGACAGATTTTCGGCCCCTGGTCGTATGGCACGGCAAACAGTTTGAGATGGTCGGAGATCAGAGGCACAGCGCACCTCACCTTTAAATGGCCTTTTGCAAATGTCAAGGTGTGCCATGGCAAATGAAAAAAGGAAGTATGGGAAGAAACGGGCCATGGAGAATTTGCATGCCTTTAGACAGCAATGTTCATTCACTCATGTTTACTAGCATAACCATGGAGAATCTTTGTGGTTATTTCCAATCAAAACCACAAAGAATATCAATATATTGTGTTAAGGTTTTTTTTAGTTTTATTAGACTTTCTGTGGGGAAAGAACCACAGTTAAATAAAAACTCCCTGAAGTTTCCATTTGTTTTGTCGCACCTGTGTCACCTCGTAATATCTTATATCCAAGCGCGGCCATGCCAAACCTCAGTCTGGCCGCAAAGTCCAACAACCGGTATAAGTGAAAGCACCTGCGCACATCCTCCCATGGAAACTGTTACTGAATGTCTGCTAGTTTATCCCGCGGCTGACTGGGCAGGGCAACTTATATTTTCAGACCGTCGGGCTAATAGTTGCGGTTCAATATTTGGTAAAAAATGATCTGTGTGCAAAAAGCTGTACATTTGGGGGGTTACTGAATCTAATGATACATAATAGCAATTGAGGCAGAAACATAAGCTTTGTGCTAATACGATACATATTTTAGAATATGGGATATTCAGTATGTTACTTCATTTTTTAGAACAGGATGGGGAACAAAAGTACATGTCAAACAAATGTAGACATAACTCAATTGAGCAAAGTTGCTTGTTTTCAGTTGTTGTGCTGTAATAATAATAATAAAATACTACTACTAATAATAATAATATTATTAATAATAATAAAAGTAGTAAATATTCCTCAAATGATCATCAAATATCAGCACGCTCAAGATGCTTGTTTCTGATGGGGGTGTATTTATTTATTTATTTTCAAAAATGTTTTTAGTGCCAATCGGTAAAACTGGTGTCGGGATATTTTTTCACACTTTGCTGGTGCTACAAAGTGACTTTTAGGGTGGGGGGGTTGTTATGTAAATACAAAAAGACATTACATAAAAGTTTGATTTTGTAAGAAAACTTTAGTCATATTTATTTCGTGTAACAACATTCATGGGAAAACATCCACAAGCACAGCAGTGAATGTTTTGAAGGAATAAATTAATTTATAAATATGAAATGTTTCAACATTTTTATTCGATTAGTGTTTCTTTATAGAATTGCCACTATGAAAACAATTCAGACTACCGCAAAAACACAATGAGACAGAAGAACCGAGCCCGAATTCCAAGTATTAACCATGCCTCATGCACAAATTCAGAAAACTTAAGAATTGGACTGTTTTTATAGCATTTCTTCCGAAACCCATTTGCGATGTTTTAAATTATGTCTACTGAGGCACGATCCAAGAGCTGCTTGTTTTGGTTGTAACACGACCTGTTTGGGCATTGCTCACATAGTTTGTCTGATCTTGTGAATGTGGTATTCCCCCAAGAACCTCACACAAGTTTGCATGGGCTTTGGTGGCTCCTTTGCCCAGCAAAAACAATGTCAGCTTGTGAGACTGTTTAAGTCATATGGCCACTGTATTACATACAGATGGATACACAATGACACGAGGAAATTAGAAGAACCGTCTTTTTCCAAACAGACAACACTATCAAAGCCCTGTTTTTTTTTTTTTTTTTTTATCCATGTCTCATAGTCATTCCACTGCTGATTAGTTTTATTCCCAACTGCACGCAGTGTTTATTTTATTCTATTTTATTTTGCTTGCTGAGTTGACTCATCTTCAGGAAGATGGTCAACTAAATGGCTGACCTAGAAATACAAATTCCGTGTAACTTAAATGTATCATGGAGGCTCTATACCCGTCCTAATGGAAGGGGAACTCTAGTTTACTGGAGATTTCTTTATCCTTAACTAGAGGGGATGGATCGTGGTCTTTATGAGGAGGACCAATAATTATAACAAAATGTAAGATTGTCATGTAAGACTTGGCATTTACATCCACTACTAAAATTATTAAATAGTTGTCACATACATTGCTGCTGGTCATGTAAACCTACAACATGAAGGCCTATTCTATTATAACAAAGGGAGACATTTTATCAAGGCAACTCAGCGTCTATGTTTGCCAACATTTCATAGCTGCGTTTTAAAAGTTGGCTTCAGTCTACCCCAACGGCAATTACAAGGTTGTTATGTGCAGTTATAAAATAGTTTCTGCCAGGACTTTAAAGCCTCTCCGGGGACTTGTCTGTATAGATGTTTTTGTTTGTTGGTTTGAGACAAGAATGGGATAACTGCTCATTGTGCAAAGACATTAACATATTATGTGCAAATGGAGGGGAAACATTTTTGAGCTTCATTCACGTATCACTGAAAAGGAACTTTTTTTTGGCAACGAGTTTGGGTTTCATTCTTAAGACGCATTGAGAGGCGTCACAGGGGGTCGAATAAACAGGGTGTCCGATGATGATAAAGATCGCCTGGGAGCACAAAGAAGCCAAATCGTGGTCTGGCCTGCCACGAGAATGTCAAACATCAAGAATGAAAATTGGCAAGACGCATACAAACCTCCGTGGCCACCCACCCTTACTTGAGTTTTCTTTTTTCTTTCACTTTTTCAGGGTGTATGTTATCAAAGACGTAAACATAATCACAGGCGACTAAAAACAAACCCTAACCTTGACCCCAAAGGGCAGCCGTTTCCTCACTAACAGCGGACTTGGCCTTTGTCCCCGATTTAACAAGCTCTCCTGCAAACTAGCTGCTCTTTAGTGCCAAATGTGTCCTTGAAAAAGAGCAAAGTCAGGAACACACATGTTCACGCGCACACACTTTTAAAGAGGCAAGCTTGTCTGGTGTAACACTTTGGTTCCACGCAGGCCCTACAGGTACAAGTCATTCAATTTGCCTAACACGCACACACACGAGTATGACCTTAAGATGCCACGACAAACACCTTGGTCCAACAAACCTGTTAGACCACACAGGTATAATAATAAAATCACACGCAAACACACATTGTCACACGCATCATTTTAATTAACACACTCACACACACTTGCTGTGTCAAACACTTTGGTCCCAATAAACCTGCATCGTAATTCAATTAACCTAACACACAGACATACAAACACACAATCTCTGCAAACTGATCAAGACCCCAGACACACAGAAAGTTCTGGCATCTGGCTGGTTGTGTCCTTGTGCCACAGTTAGGTGAAAGCTCAGCAAGCGACAAGGCAGGCAAATGTCGGATTAGCGTGTAAATGAACTCCATTGCCATTAAAGTGAGCAGTTTTCTCATAATCTAACGAGACATACAAGATATGTCCGAACGAGAGATGACAGGACAACAAAGCCCAACAGGAGAGGATGCCTGGCACAAAGTGACAGCGAGCGAGAGAGGATCAATTAGGGCAGTATTTTTGGCATGCGGGTGGACGCCAGGGCAGAAGGGGGACGGACGCCTTTTCCATGACATCAGCAGTTTGGACGCACATCAGTGGAGCTAGCCCACAAATCAATCCGAGCTGCGTAGAATTGTTTCTCGCCGCCGCAAGAATTTGTGGCAGCTTAGAATATCTGAGTGCTTGGAAATCCTCAAATCTTGCAGATCAGCAGCAGCGTCGCGGCCCAAAATAACAGTGACAGCATCTTGAAAATCAACAGTTGAAAATGTATTGAGCAGATAGTTGCAGCCAGTTGGTTTTCTTCAACTGCTTTGGCAAGCCAACGGGGCCTCCGCTCGGAATCTGACTCAATGCTGCAATCCATGGGCAATACCTGCTAACTTTTCACGTGGCCATCCGCTTATTACATTTTGGATGGGGAAGAAGACACTGGAAAGAAAAGAAAGAGGAGGCATGGAGGAAATGAAAGAGAGTTGATGTACTGCCGAGAAGAGAGAGAGAGAGAAAACGAGAGAGCGTGGACAACATATAATACACTCTATCCCCCAAATGCTCATGAGTCATTCTTTGGAAAGGTTGTATGGGTCATTTAAGAACTAACTATCAACCTTTGCTTTGGGGGGGGCTGGAGAGGTCTTGTGCAACAACTGGCACGGAATATCTAATGCGGTCTCCTCAATTACAGTATATGCTGTTAAATCATTTTTTTATTTTTTTATTTATTTATTACATTATACATGTCCTACCAATCAAAAGCAGGGAAAATAAGAATTTTTTTGAATAATAATCTCCTCCAGGGGTACATCAATAGGGTGAGGAAGCAAAAAGGACAGGAGGCGGTTCACACAGGCCAACAATAAGATGGATGGGGTGGTAAATGAATTCCAACAAATGGACTGTCTGGTCTGGAGACTCACTTTTGTCGACAATTAGAAGCAGCTGAGGAGTAATCAGGAAGATGTTGGGCAGTTTGCAGGAGATGAGGACATTGTCCAACAATGCACACAGTCAAAAACAAATGGGAGGTACAAACCCATCAATCAATGACACATTTTTTGGGGTATGAATGATTCATGATTCAAGAGGCCATCTTAGTTGCGAAAATAATGAACAGCGGAGCAAATAATGAGTTCTTCGAACTGCAGCCTTGTGTTCATCGTCATTGTTAACAGAGAAGGATTAGACCTCCATATATATTGGAATTGACTAAATTTAGAAAATGTATTCAGAAACTGTGGTTTGAAAATAATTTTGCTGTTGGTAATTACTTTCAGTGTCCCAAACTGAGTGACTGCTGAGGTTTAGGTTTCAATCCTCCTGTGTTCAATTGAGTCCCTCCTAAGAATGACCAACATCAGTTAACTTGTAAACTGAAGGGTGGAATTATGCACTTAACATCTACTAGCCTCCGAAACATTATCACTATGTTGTACAATTTACTGCATGAGTTTTTAGCAAGCGGCCTTTTCAAACAGGAGCTTGTCTTATTTGCAATAGAAAGGCTGCTGCCATATAGCAGCCTCAGTAATGATCAAGTCTGATGCCAATTCCACTGAAAGTTTTATCTGGCTACTTGATTTAGAGTAGTGTGTTTGGCTGCAAACACATGTGCCCTCAGACGTAATTTCCACGTAAATTCGGCCCTTATCTGTCCAAAACAACGCTGTGAAGAATGCATAAACAAAGATAAAGTTTGAAATTAGCCTCTTTTTTTTTTTAAGTTCATGTAAGTAGATTTTTCTTGAGATTTAAATCAAAGCTCATTCCTCAAATATTCCTATCTACTGATAAAGCCATCATTGTGAAGCAAAAATGTTGTTAGAATTGTGTTGTTATATTAAAAGCTGTGTGACAAATGTATGTGTTTTGACAGATATCTGTTTTGGTGGAATAATTGCTATGAAGTTAGGATTTTGTAATTGATTAATTTTCTTAGCAAACTGTATCGCTTTGATGTCATGTTTTGATAATCAATAGCTGTGTACATACTGCCTAGATGTCATCATTCCTACTGATTTAAATCATGGACCATTTTTTTTTTGTGTTTAAGGGGCAAAGGTGAGCTTCTCAAAATAGAGCAATCAATTCTTCCAGTGATAGCCACAACATTATGTGAGCTTGTCTATTAGAGGGTAGAAAAGCTAAAGCCTGTTGCTTTGCTTCTCCCTCTGAAAATACATTGGGACAAAGGTGCAAAATACAATGAAAACAGCAAGGGCCCCAAAAGAGACCCCTGTGGAATACCATACGCCAGAGGGCCGAGCGGGACCTAGGCTAACACAAAAAGTCCTGCCAGCCAGATAGGATCTAAACCACTGTAGAGCACTACCACTAATGTCCTCTTACAATATATTATTAGATTATTATTACTAGATGTCTCTCACGTTCTATTTCTGCACGATGATTGGATGGTGCGTCTGAGGCGGAGCTGAGGTCACGATTAGGCCAAGATTAGTTTTAAGTCACTAACATGGCTAATCACATTGCTACCACGTTGCCTCTTTTATCAATTTTAGCTTAAGGAGAAGCCTCAGAGGTGAATTTCTTAGAATCTTGGCAGATTCCGCTATTATTTCCCAGACACCCCTATCATTGTCACTCCTTGCACATCATTGCAGAATATTGAATATTACCACAAAGCTGATTATGTTTCTTGTTGTGTTATCTAGTGCAGTTCACAGTATGATGCTCAAGCACGGTTGTTGTTTTTGGGAGTTTACTGTATAGCTTGCCTGCCCAAGTAGGGATCTGATGAAATACTGCCCAGACAGCAATAAGAAATGGTTCAACCCATCTATTTATTACTACCTCGGAGAGTCAAGATGTTTTGGCCTCAGATGTTTTGCTTCGGTAAACTTGAAACCTGCCAAAAAAGTTGCTGAAAATCTTCACTGTCAGTTTTCATTACCAAATATCTGCACGTTTTCCAGCAGCGCTTTTCTATTTTTGTATTATTGCACCAGAGCTCTGTATAATGATCCTTTGTCAATTTTTTCAGGAATTAAAACAGGTGCCAGTTCACTTTCAAATCTCCATATTGTTCAGGTTAACCAAGCTTGGAGGAAGATGTTTTTCTTTGAGCTTTAGAGGCTCTTAACATTTTTGAAACTGGAAGCAAAGGTTGTACAAAAATTCTTGGCTTATGATAGAAGAACATCATAAACACCTTCCAGGTTTGTCCTAAAATTTGGACTCGTTCAACATTACAATTTGATTGTAGTATAGCCAAGGCCTTCTCAAAATAACCTTGCTACTTTGTCCAATGACATACTACAGTTATGTACTGGTACATACTTCCAAGGTTTTTTAAAAAACAAAAACAGTGAACAATGTCTGCTCATGAACAAAACCGTCTAGGTGTACATTGAAAATGACCAAATGTTAAAAATGAAAAAAGAAGACAAAAAAACAGTTTTTCCAGGAAAACTTGATAAACAGCATCCAACTTACTTGTAGAGACTGTCAGGCTCCAGGCACTTGAAAACAACGGAATAAAGCAGCGTGTGGGGATGTTCGCCACTCCTTTTACCGGGCACAACACAGGAAGAACCCAAACCCGAGAAGAGATCATCCAACAAGCTCAACACTTCACCTGGCAGGGAAATGGACAGAGTTAGTACAAACAGAGGTTCTACAAGAAAGGTCCGTTGATTTTTTCTTTACCTATACAGAATATGAAATACTTGAAAAACATTTCAAACAAATGTGGCATGGTTCTGAATAATTTTAAGGAGTAACTGTGAGTATATCTTAAAAAATATATACATATAAAACTGTATGGTAATAGTTTGCAACCAAGCTGATGTTTTTTTTTTTTTTAGGCATACAGCAAGGGTGGCAGCTAACAAACCCACAATACTATTTTCCAGAGCTTGTGGCGATGATGGAAAGGTGGGAGCTATCAAAACAGTTGAAAAGCTCTGAAAAGGTTAGATTTCCAACTATTTCTACACACATGCAAAGGGCAGCTTAGTTTGAGTTTATAACACAAGCGCCAACTTGTAAACACAGGGCTAATCTGGCTGGCAAGCCACAAAGTAAGAAGAGAAGTTCGAGAAAGGACGGAAAAGAACTCCATGAATGAGTGATTTGACCTTTCTGTAGCAATAAACGTGAGTATACAAAAGACTTTCCTAAAATGCATTCCTGTGCTGTTTCTCTTTCGAAGGTTTAACCTTTTCAAATTTAGACAAATTCAGCATATGATTTGTCTTCATATTTGCTGCACTTTTATTATTTATTATTCTAGATATTCGTACATCAATGATACTAATTGGACATAGTATATATTTAAAGGGTGAAGAAAGGGTGAAATTTACATTTAAAAAAAACAATAACATAAAACCGATCACATTTCATGTTTGGCATGAATAAGTCACGGTAGCAAAGTAGCTGTCTTGGTGTGCCGGTGTGCCCTTGGGCAAACATGCAAGATTGAATGGAAAAGAGAAGTGAGGCTCCGTTCAAATCTTGCTATCAGTTTCAAAACTGCAGAGTCTCCCTCTAAGTTATAAAGTCCGTTTATATCGAAGAACCAAGGGTTTGTTAATTTTTATTTTATTTTATATGGCTTGTCTTTTCAATTCTAACTATAATTTACCAACCTGAATTGATGGAAACTCTGCTCAAAACTTTACAGTTATATTAACTGCTGTTTCTGCTGCCTGCTTTATACTAAATAATCACTCTCACCACCAAAGTAACTTACAGGCCAGCATTTTATGGAATAATAATTATCCCACCCCCGCTTAATTAATCATCGATATAACTGCCAACAATCTATTTACTACATTTTAAATGGTTTAGCTTCATCACGCCTCTGTTTCACCTTTCACTGTGAGTAAATATGAAAAGAATGTCAACTGGGTGCCAGTTTTCAGTGCAAAACAGCACCGTGAAGAAAAACTGAGGAGGAAAGAAAAATGAGAGCGGAGAAAGGGTGAAAAATAAGTTAATGACGCTGCGTGACGGATTAATGATGTCAATCAGTGCTGCAATAATTAGAGCAATGCCTGTCTGCATAAGTAAAAGCCACTCAGGATGGGTCAAAGTGAATATAGTATGTCATTACCACATACTCTTGACCCATATAAATCCAATGATAGGCCTACTGACTCATGCTTCTCTTGCGTAAGCTTGTCCATGGCATCTGTTTAATCTGGTTCTAGCAGGATGTAGCTCAATGATGGTTTGGCTTCACCCCTTCCTCTTATATACATGGTAGATCATATATTCAGGGTGAACAGTATATAACTATAATTAATTATGATTCATATGCATCCAAGTACCACTGATAAACTGCACGTTACCTTTGAAACATTTATCCAGGTGTAAAAAAAAAAAAAAACATTTCATGTTTGTCTTGGTATTGAGAGGATAACTTAGAAAATTGACCCCAAATTTAAAACTATAACTGCTCCATGGAAGTCCAAAACCAAAACATCACACTAAGAGGAATGTGCCTCAATGGTCCAAACTCTCAGTTTAGCATTTAGGAAAGCATTCTTCAAAGGTTTCAAACCCAAACTTAGCACTTCAGAAACGGTACCTGAAAGGTCCAAAGGCCAAACTTAATTTTGCTGAAATTGTCCCCTGGAGATATGAAATTAACTTAACGTTTAAGACACTTTGCTTCAAAAGTCCAAAAACCAAACTTAACATATTCTTACAAGATCTAAACATTTTGGAAACTGTCTCTCAAAAGTCTGAAAGCTAAATTTGCGGAAACATTCTGATGAAAGTCCAGAACCCAAATTTGGGATTTGGGAAATCATCTCTTTAAGGTACAAACCCAAAACTTAACATGTGAAAGTTAACATTTGTCCTTCGACCAACCAAAACCCAAATTTAACACTTACACGATAGTCAAAAATCAAAATGTAAAATTTGTGGAATTGCCCATTGAATGGCTAAAACCCAGCAATGATTTATACCATTTAACCTATGAAATTCAAACACCGACTTGGTGTTTGAACCAAAGTATGGAATAAAACTATTATTAATTGATGTAACTTAATCCATCGTCTTTTAAAAGCATATATAGTATAAAAGGATAGCATGACCCACTTAGGTGGTGACACATGTCAAGGGGTCATAAGTAGATGTCACATGGTACATGTGTCTCTAAGCACGAGAACTTGACAGGGAACAAACAACGAGCTGACAACATCTCAGTGAAGCGTGAGATGGCTACTATATTATCATCCCTTTAAGCTCTTTATGTTTGTTTAGAATTAAAAGCCCTTACTGACAGAACCAAACCAACGCATTCCATGGGTCACCAGCTAAAGTATCGGATGTACCATCATAACCACGCTTGAAATGTACTTTTGGCATTCGGTAAATGCCACATTGTGAGAAGCTAACCAAAATGAGGATAACATGAGGAGATCATTTTACCTGCCTTAATCCTGCATCCACTAAGTGATGTTATGACGAGAAGATGTCAAATCACTTCCAGTTTATTTATTCCAAAACAAAATACAAATGGACCTTCTTGAGGTTTAATGTTGGATAGTAGTTGTATGATTAAAAAATGGGGGCACTTTTTTGGTATCATTCATTTATACTGTATTTAGATGATGTTATGTCAATGGGTTATAGATTTACTAACATGGGAAAAATAATGTGAAAAGTGTTTCTTATAAACTATATGTGTGGAATGGGGACCAGTTCTCAAGAGGTAGAAAAACACTATTTTTTGGGATCCCGGAGAATCTTCTTTTTAGCACTTAGCCCGAAAAAACCCCAACTCTAATTCCCAGGTGTTACTTGCTTGTCACACTTAACACATTTGCAACTAATCAGTGGTGTTACTGTAACAATTAATATCGTGTGACAGATGCATTACAGTCAATGAAAAGTCATATTGTGTAGTGAGGTGGGATTTAGATTGAAACAACGGTGAAAATCAAAATACCTTTTTGTCATTTCACACATATGCACAAGTTCTGGGAAAGTATAAACATTATATTTTATAATTAGGTATATATTAAAAATGCCAGTCTGTCATCATCTGACTCATCTACTGCCCACTATTTGGTAGTTTAAATGGCTCAAATACCGATCGAAAGTTATTCGATAGTCAGATTGGAAAATTGTTTGGTAGGGACACTAATGAAACCCAACCAATGCTCAATAAGCCCAAACTCAGCACACAGCTGGCAAAAATTACAGCCCCTAAAATTCTATTACTGTAAAAGCCATTTTGCGTGTTCTCCGGCTTACATGGCGATTACAAAAAGCTGATGCCAAGGGATCTTTTTTGGAGGCGGAGAGGGAACAAGTTATAGCAAATCACAGGGAGGTGCAGAGGGACTATGTGTGTGTGTGTGTGGGGGGGGGGGGGGGGGGGGGGGATGCTGAAATGCATGATGTAATTCCGTTCAATCAAACATATTTGGATAAGAAGCGCCTGACCCAGACTAACCCCAGGTTGTGATGTTGTGAGAAGACAAGGAAAAGCCTGGCAAACTGCCGTAACAAAACAGCAAAGAAAACGGATGGGAAGGAAATTCCGAGAAGATCGTCTCATTTGAACATTATTGTGCTCAAAGGGAGCAACCAATTACACATAATGAGCTACTTTTTATATCTAGCAATTAAGTGCAGAAAGATATTGTATACATCAATGATGATGTTATTAATAGTACTAGAATTTGGGTGTTAAAGCGATTATCATTTCTGTCAGTGTTTTGGTTTTCGGGCTTGGTGTCCCCATTTCAGTTTTGTCCAAGAGCTTTTGTTTTGGTGCGTCTCTACTCCACATCCAGCAGCTTTACCACCAAAATTCTTATAACTGCAACAATCAGAAAGTATTTCTGGGATGCTCATTTCCATGCTCGTTCGTCATTATCATCGGGGTCTTGACCTGACTGCATTTTGTAGTGGAGAAATGCTCCCTTTTGATGGTGTCTGGCACTTTGCAGAGGTGTTCTCTTCACAGATGAATCCCAGACAACATGTATGGTGGCATGTGGGTGAGTGGTTTGCTGATAACAATGTGTGTATTGTGTTGGCGGCGGGGTCAATAGACATAGGTGCATTTTACTGACGATTGATTTTGTGGCAAAATATATTGTGTTGTATATAACAATAATTATTAGTATTTATCATTATTATTTAGCATGTTTGTGTTGCAGGTGGGGCAGAAAAAAAAATCAAACACTTTATGTTAAGAATCAAATGAATGAAATTAACGTAGGACACCAATGAGGAAATGGGAGACAATTGATCAAAAATAATACTGGGACTCTTCTTGGCTCAAACATTTATGTTTATTGCCTAAGCATGATGTTTAATATGTAGATAAAATCTACTACTGGTAGGAATTAATTGCTCTTCAAAGGCAGCCAAGCACGTCGTTCCATTTTTCTTTTTTGGCCGGCAACACAACAGCTCGATCGCTCAACGGCCTGGTTGTCATTATCATGGGTCTTCGCATCACTGTAAGAGTGCTTGCAAATATTCCACTTCATGTATCCACTTGACTGTATTCTTTTCTTCTCCCTCCAAACATGTGCGCCACTTGTATACGACCCGATCACCACATAAAGAGGATTATGTAAATTACAATTTCAACAGTGATAATTGGAACTTCACAATGTAGTGATGCATTGCCGTCTACAATCTGGGTCTCAAGTTGGATGACTAACCTTGTCCTTTTATACAAGTTTGTGGTGTTTCTCTCCTTAGAAAAAAACATCTCTTGGGAAATAATGGAAGCTGCATGTTAAATCTTGGATTAACTGCCAGTAAAATTTTTAAAGTTTTAAATTGACCCTCGGAAACAATTGCTGCGGCGGCTGACTTGACATTGAAACTTGATTTAATCGAAACATTATTAAAAAAAAAATTAATAAAAAAATAAATTTTGACCTCATTTGAAACAGGTTTCAGTCAAAGTCCAAAACAAAATATAGGCTAATCTTTCATTTTGGGTTCATATTTTGATAAGCGGTTCAGATAATGAATGGATGTCTGGATTATATCTGACTCCAGAGGAATAGTGCTTCACCAGTTACCAGTCATGAACCTCACCGCATGTCACTCCAAAGTCAGCTGGGATAGACTCCAGCTCACCCACGACTGACGACAAGTGCTTTAGAAAATGGATGGATGGCTCTGACCATTCATCTGTAACGTAGTGGTTAACATAGCAGACAGTGAAACCCCAATGGGAGTGATTTATGCTTAATGCTCCATCCACGTTTGCCCTGTGATTGACTTGAGACCTTGTCTAGGGTGAAAGTGTTAAAAGACACCAAGATTAAGCATCTGGAATTATGATCAATAGGAACTAAGTGTATCTTAGTACATTCAATAGTGCATACCGTGGAAGGATTTATCACTTTCGGTTTTGGATAGCACCTCACAAAAACTGAAAAAAATGAGTAACTTTCCTACTAAAATGCAACGTTCAAGCTGGTACATTCTTGTGTATCACTGCCAAGTCAGCATGAAGAAAGTAAGAGAGTCTTACTCCTATTTATGCCCTGAATGGCAAAACGAATCAGACTCAGTGCCCGGCGTAAATGCGTTTGCTATTGATCAACATAAGTTATATCTCGAATTCATCACGTTCAAAGATTTTTCTTTCATTGCACTTGTTGTAAGTGGCCCAAAACAAACAATAATGAATAAAATGTGTAGCTTGTCAAAAATATATTCTGTAGATCAGGGGTGTCAAACTCATTTTTTTTCGTGGGCCGCATTGTAGTCATAGCTTCTTTCGGAGGGCCATTATGACTGTCAACCCAAATAAATGTATGAGCACCTCATATTCTATACAGTAAAAGCAACAAAACAAACTGACAAATAACTCGTTTTCAAATCAGACGAGTAAAAATTGGTCAAATATAAAAAAAAAAGATATTATTAAAAGTGAAAACAATTTGCAATTCTAGTAATGACACACGAATTTGATGCACAATTTGTCTTCGCGGGCCACATAAAATGATTTGGCGGGCCGGATCTGGCCCCCGGGCCTTGAGTTTGACACCTGTGCTGTAGATCATAGGAGTGGCTGAGCATTAAAAAATGGTAAAGGAAAATAACGTGACACTGACGACGTGTTTGTGAGGAGGCAAAACGGGAAAGAATGGGCGGGAAAAAAAAGAGAGAGAATGCAGAAACCCCTTGGCCCCCTGCCTGCGATCTGCAATCTGCTGATGGCGAGGCTCGTGATGAGGAGGTGCACGGAATCCATTTTTAGCGATGAGGTCATCTTTAATTAACAAAACAAAGAGAGTCAGCTGTGTCACTCCAATCTGTTATCTGCACCCGTGCTCAAGGACGCCGGTTATCTCCATATAATTCAATCTCTTTGAATGAGGGCTTATCGACGCAATTGTGCAATGACGGCGCACTTACATAAACAAGGGAGTGGGATACCTCGTTGGAACGTGAGGAAACTAAAAGAGAGACGTTCCAAATGTCATGGGCAAAAGGATCAAATGGTTGGTCGCTTTTTTTCCACTGCAAAATTGTCTGGGATGACATCATTCCATTTCTCCTGCCCGTTATTCCCGACGGACTCTCGCTTGCCTACATTTTCATACAAACGTTTCACGCTTCCTGCCGATTCTCGCAGTCGCTCCATCCTGACCAGAAAAATAAAACAGGTCTCATGACACGCACAGAATGGAGCGTAAGTTTTTAATTAGTATTAAACATGCGCACGTGTGCAGACGTAAAAGTGTCGCCTCGGCAAAAGTGTGATTTAAAGACACCGAATTAGCGGTTGACAAAACAATGGCATCGAGGAAAGGTGATGAGTGAAGCCAGAAGCTTCGTCATTCACTCGTCAGGTATACGAGGCGCCTTCCACTTAAGCATTTTATGAGACACTTTTCATAACGATTTTGGCACCTTCTCTTTCCCTTTTGGGAGCTCACCGTGAGAGACAGGAAATACAGACGTCTGACGTTACAGACTAGGTAAGCCGCTAATCATTCCCATGCCGTCAAAACATAACACGCAATTTACTGCAAAACAAACTCAAATGGCGTAAACCACGTGAGGTGTTTTCCTGAATTTGCAAAGTAGAAACCTTAAACCTGCAGTTTCTCTCGATTGACCTACATAGCACTGCTGGATCACATTTGGAAATTGATTACGGGTTGAAAGGGCAGGTTAAAAGGCCATGCCTAAAATGTCAATAAATTACCTTTTTTAGACAAAACGCACTACAACTAGTATGCCGATGAGCTGATGAGCAATTTTGACTTTTGCATCAACGTTCCATAATGCCCAACCTGCCACTAATGCATCAGTACTGCTTATTCAAGCAGCTGCTTTATGAACGCTGCCCCTGACTTGGTGTGCCATCTAGAGGACGCCAAAGTAAGACCCCAGTCTTTTGGGTCCTTCCCAAGAGCAATCCCAAAGAGGTATTGAACGGGAAAAGGCAGGTCCAAAACATGTTCTATTAAAATATTTTGATTGCTGTAATCATGATAATCATTCTTGCAGGTATTAGAGGAGCTACTGTACTTGGCGAGATAAATCTAAGAAACATAGACCTTTTTTTTGTGGGTGAGCTAGTGGTAGCATCTCCTTTACTTTTACCGACTTGCATTGCCAGAGTGAAGGTGAACAATGCGAATGCAACTTTGAGCAAATCAGATACGTGGTCACACATCTGACTTGCTCAATTCAATATGAATAAATCAACAATAAGTTTTCAACAAACTGTGCACGCAGGCTTCCATCTCAATTGGAAGGTAATCAGTGATGCCATAGACATGAAACATGAAAACATCCTCATTAAAAAGTCAAAGCTAATATGAAGGTACCACCCATATCACCCTTTATTTTTCATAACCATACACAGCCTCAACAATAAGACCCTGGAAGTGATTAAACCCATGAACATTATTTCCACTAAGAATTAATCGTTTGTTGTATGATCGGCGTCCTGGAACACAATGTGGTCGACCTTAGTCTCCCCTGTAAGCCGGGCCTCCAATGACTTATCTCCCATTCCTTGACACAGGAAGAAACAGGCCGGGGTGATGTTTTTCTTCACTAACTATTCAAACAGCTCATGTTTGGAGTCCTTTCACTTTTCCACACCCGGCGCACTCAGTCGAGACCGCACGCTGTGAATCAGCGAGTCACAATTTACATGCCAATGGGGATGAGTTATCATATTTGAAGACTATAAATGCCATCACAACTCACCTTTACATTTGCTTTTATTCAGCAATTGGGATGATCGACTGCCATCTGTGGTGACCTCATCTTCACCTGCACTTCATCTATGTGAGTCAGTGTTCCTCTCGCCACAGTTGTGGGAACAGGTGATCCCTCTCTGTCTGCTCCAAATCTACGCTTGGCTCCAGAAGTGTTTTTTTGTTACGTCAGGGTCTGTGCATTTTTATGAAAATGACCTCTGGAAAGCCCGTCGTGCTCAATTATGACTAAACAGGATGCGCTGATCAAACACGTTTTTATAACATGAACTCAGAAATTGGATTCATCTTTAGAATTGCATGACCATCACAACAATTTTTATCTAGAAAATCAGCTGATGACCATAGATTCAGAAAACAACTGGCCCCTCAGCAATTTGAGCAATATAATTTAACTCGTTCTCTGCCAGCACAGTTAAAATGGATATTTGACGTCTACGAGATAACAGATAACGATTATCCATACAAATTGAGTTGAATGCTGACATTAATAAAATATAGCTGAGAGGATAGCAGCTAAAGCCAGTCAGTGAACGATGTGTACATTATTTGACTTTATCAAATTTTATTATATAGTGGCTAACGTTTCATTGCAAATTCTGAAAATGAAAACACAATCGCTGTAAATTCCGAATTGGTTTTTACGATGGCCCAATTTAATTCACTTTACATAATATCGTACTGGAACAATATTCTCAAAATCATCCCAATCGGCGTTATGGGAAGGATTGTGTTCCACTTTGCGGATTTGTGTGTCTTCGTGCAAAGGTGAAGAGATTTCATATCCAAGATTTGACAAGGCTGGGCATAAAATGCAAAGACTTTTGGCATAGGTTAAGTTCGCATTGCTCGCTGCAGATGCGCATACCACTTAGCAACACAGTCCGGTGCCAGGCGATGTACAGCCAATGACATTAGCAGACACATAAAATCATTCCTGGAGTTTGGATCAAACAGGAGGTAGTCACATCAGCGGCATTTTTGGGATGCTGCCTTTAGATTACATTACATTCACAGGCAAGACACCAAAGGACTTGGAAGATTGCATTCATTTACGAATCATGCAGGAAGCTGTTACAGAGGGGAAAAAAAAACATATCCAAAGAGTCACTGATTATCAACAGACTTCAGCTAGACCTCTGACAGTATGTACTGGAGGACAGGTAGCATTTCCTCCTCCTACCGTAGTCTAGACAGCTCTGGCATTCAAAATATGGCTTGAAAATCCATGGACACGTTTCCGTGCACATTCCTCAAAGGGTGCACTCTTGACTGCGTGACTCATGCGCTGACGTTTGCATGCAGCTGCCTCCAAATCGCCAAATTCAAACCATCATTTTTATTTACGTAGCCTCAGTGAGATGCCATTAACAGGATGTAGGGTGATTCTTCCACCAACTCCCTCAAATGAGAGTAAATTTGTGGGTCAATTTAAATGACACCCATAAATAGGCAGGAAAAAAAAAATCAACTTTAGATAGCCCATGTCTAAAGTCTGATAATAAACAGCAAGACTGAAGGTGAACAAGGTCTTGTAATAGATTCACGGCAGCCATATTCTATTCCAGAGGAGACTGAGAATACGCTGGAGATGTTCAAGGTGTTTATTTTTGCCATTTTTGGCCATGTATCCCCAAAAGTTCAAATTGTACCAAATAGAACTGTTTCTAAGCTTAGACTGCTTCAAGGGTTAGGAATCCACCTTAGAACAGATAACAATCCAAAGTTGAAATAAGTTGTGACGTAAGAACATCGAGCAGAAGAATTACTCTCAAAAGTGCAACAATCATTTAAAAAAAAAAAAAAAGTCATCCTAAACTAAGTGCACCAATGGAGCCAAACCCAAACATCAAACTGTTTCTTCCAAGTTTGAGCCTTGACTTCTGATTCTGGATTTTTCCTTACCATTGTCAATTGTGGGTTTCTGTAAATCAGGCGACTAATCCTTTATTGCGTGTGTACCACTCTTTAGATGTTAGATGTAAGGAAAAGGACCGACTGCTTGGAATCATCACACACACTTGGAAAATATGAAGAAGGAAAAACTCCAGTAAACCACCACGATGCCCCTGAGCAAAGAATTTATCCTGCTCGTGGCCAGTGGTGGAAGGTTGGTTAGCCAAGGAATGTGAGTTTCCTTGTCCGTCAAAGTCGAAATTTTGAATGATTGACATTGCGAAATTGTTATTTCACAGTTTCCGAAAGGTGGGTAAGTGAATTCTGGACTTTTGCTTTCATTAAGCTGTCTTCCATTTTCCTAGGAAGCGCCTTGAAGTTTATCCCTTAAAGACGATGCCAAGTAGGAAGATCGGCCAGTACCAATCCAATAATTTCCAAATAAGTCAGTGTAAGTGTGAGAAAATTATACATCTCAACACTGCACAAGATTATTTGCTGAGTCCAGAGAACAAGATCTCATCATTTTAAGAACCCCCTATTATTTCATAAATCTTCCGCTGCGATGCCATCCAAGTATGTATCACTGATTTCTGTCCTACCCGAGTCGGAGAACAATGGCGGCGTTAAGCAAGCTCGCCGTTTTCAGAATTTACCCTGAAAGTGGAGTAAGTGCATGGCGGTCGCTGCTGATAATTCACGGTGGACTATTCGCATGAGGCATTTGCCAAATGAACTGCGCCTCCATGCAAATTCACTCTCATAACCGTTGCCATTTTTTTTTCCCTCAAACACATCATTCCACCAGTTTTCCAGAACTGCAGGAGTGCGCTGTATAATCACACACTTTATTAATGGTAGAGAGGGGGGGCGAAGGTGAAAAATGAAGATCAAGACGTCTAATCTGTAATAGACGCTTCGCAACGACATGATTTATAGTGGTGACTGGCACATAGCAGAGTGAGTCACCCACACCATCTGCCCCTTCCAACCACCTTGCTGGGGCCCATGCTTCATCAGCACTCCTCCCAGGGGTGATGGATGGCCTGTCCATACTTCCCAATGACTAAAGTCAACTCCCTCCACACCAATATTACTCAATTCCTATCACCCTTCCTCTGACTCACCCTCGGAAGCGCCATGGCTACGTTTTGCTACTCTGCAGCAAATTAGGGTCAGCAACGTTTGTGCCCCAGACCACATTTTCTTCATTTAAGATCCAACTCACATCAGTCAGCATTTCTTCACTTGGAGAAAAGAGATTTCCATGAAGACACCTCATGTGGTGGAATTTACTCAACTGCAGAAGGGTGTAGACGTAAATGGGGAGGCTCTTTATTTACATGGTTTGTACGATTAAAGTGTACATTAGTCAAACTTCTCTTCTTGGAGCATTCAAAAGAGGGTGTTAGAGATAGCGACCCGAGTTTAGCTTAGCTGTCAGCACGCACAACTGGCACCAAAGGTATCCATTTTCTTTGTCACCAGCCAATGAAGGGTAAACAAATAGACAGCTTTTCAACCTATTACAGCGTTTTAGCCATGAGATTGTTTTTTTAACAGAGAATATTGACACTACTGTATTTACATCGTTTGTTTACGATGCGACAGATGTTTTTCTAGATTTTGAAACTGGTTGAGGTTATGTAATTAGTGTTAATTAAATAAAATGAGATGTAATAAGAGTGTTCATAAACTAGAATTAAAGCTTTACTTGAGTTTTAGCAAAATTTCAAACTTCTCGTTCATTAGATAATCATAAACCCCACGAGCTCAGCGTTCTGAACATTTTTGTCTGACATTTTTAAGAAGTTCAAAATGCAGACATTAGGAGTTTGTGACGTATTTAGGGCTACATTTTTGGAAAATTATATCAATTCCTGGAACATAAACAGAGACTCACAAAACATTGTGGCGTGATTACGTCAGATTCTACTAGACTGCTTATCGTCTCTACATAACAAAGATATCATCTTCAACACTGCACAGTTTAGAAACATGTGGTAAGTCTCCACAACGTAATTTATCTGACAGCCTGTTTACGCTTTCGATGCTGCTGTTTGGTTTACTGACTGATTTTTGGGCTTGAGTCTACTATGGACTTCTCATACAGCCCCCCCTGCTAGAATGATTAAGATCCAGGATTATTTCATACCTGTGTAGACTTCGGCCTCAGAGGGGTCTTCCACCCGTTTATGCTGAATGATGTAGTCTGAAACTTTGCAGCCAATCAGAGGCTCCACGTCCAACCACTCCAGGGCTACCATTGTGCTCGAAGGTTCCAGGTAAGGAGCGAGGCGTAAGCTGAAGAAAACCAGAACAAATGTCCAAGTGACTATATTATGAAGCAAATGATCAGTATAGCATTTTAATTCTACATTAAGTGTACTGTGTGACGAAGCTGTTTTCTGCTTTGTACTAAACTGTGGTGGAAAATTGTTGTTTCTATCTGATATTTTCCTATCAAATCCCTGGGTGCCTTTGATATGACCTGGAGTCAGTAGTTGATACAATCTTTAAGTGAATCATCAGGACACCTCGAATGAGAGTATGTTCCTGTCAGAGGAAAGGCTGACTGACAGCTATTAGGACTTGGGAACTGTCCTTGTGTCTGTAACTTTCTTAGCTGTGCGTGTGTGTAGATGGCGCATCCGTGCATCCATCCATAAAATCACTTTGATACGTGCATGAATTCTGAGGTGGCATGGCGTCGCCTCACACTTACACCGGCTGCCTGAGGGGACTGCAGTTAGGCAGGCCATCTCTGCTGAAGGCACTCAGGTCACAGCGACACCAGTTATCAATGACGTCGCCCTTTCCGGCACACCAATATGAGCTCATTGTGGCGCTCTTGAAGGCCTGTAAAGGGTAACAGGTGAGAGAAATGCAATTATCTCGGAGAACATGCACTGCCTGTCCATCTATGTGCCCCGCGGTCTGAGCACATACACACTAACGTAGGAATCATCATACTTATTCCTATACGATAACTCTCCTCTAGTCACTTCCTCTTCCATGTTCCCTAAAATAAATCGTGGAAATTGAAGTGTAAAGCTTAAAGCTAGCTGAAATGTCCTTCAGTGTATAAATATTCTTTTTATAAAAAGGTCTAGTCAGATGGGGCTCACTAAGATAGTAAGCACAGTTCACACACACACACACACGTAGACAGAGGGACCTTTTCAATTCCACTGCTCCCAATTACCGGAAGCGAGGAACATCTCACTAACATCGTCGAGCTTGCGCTGTGATATCATAGATGCGCTGTGACTTTCATGATGGAGGTGTGAACCCCCCCCCCCACGCCACCACCGCTTCGACGTCTACGTTTGTGCGGTCGTCTGTCTACAGTGGCGGCGGGGGGATGTGAGGCAATGACATCATCTCCTTGTACTGCTTCATTAGCCGCCGAAAGCAAAAATCAAATTTAAGAAGCTCAGTCATTCTCTAAAAGGCAGTGAAATGCCAATGGGAGCGTCCAGGCAGTAAAATATAATGTCAGGGCTTCCCTTAAAGCCGCAGGAGCCATATATGGAGTTCAGCACTCTGGCTTCCCCTGTGACGCAATTGGATCAATGGGGCACTCGGTTTATTTATGCGCCCTTAACTTAACTTTGGACAAGTGCTTGATCACGGTCACAAAAACAGGACAGTGGAAACACACAGAAACATTATCGCCGGGTACCAGGCGCCCAACATAAAATAACAAAGAGGAGCCACTCCTTTGTTCACATCAGGAGAAAAGCAAGGAACGCTACTTGAAGACCATCACCCTCTCGCACGTCGGCAATGCACACACACCAAATTAATTATTGATTTCCACAGTTGTTTCATTCAGATGGAGCAATGCCGAGGACACATGGGTTCGCGGTCCCGACCACGAAGGTAGACAAATGTAAACTTTCAAGCACTTCCCAGCAGAGGTGGGAGTAAGTAACATATGTGAAAGTTACAAGTAAGTCATAAGTCTTAATTTTGAAGTTCCAAGAAAGAGGAAATTTTTTTGAGTAAGAAAATCTGGCAAATCACACTTCTGTCTCTTCCCTGCTTGAAGCCATGTGGCTGCAAGAAAACAACGTTTGTAGGGGTCTTGTCAGCTATTGTCAGCAGGAAACGGGCCACGGACAAAGTCAAGACGTTTAAAAAAAAAAAAAATTGAGTTGAGGTCTACACAAAGCTCACAGATGAGACAAATCGGAGGTATGACCTCAGACGCTCGAGGCCCGCCATGCATTTGCCGCTATTTGAGAGCCCATATGGCGATGCACGATTGGCTGCATGGCTGCATATGTGAAAAAAATAGACAAAGCCATTACCACCGTGTTTATGTTTGACGAGTAATGCATGCCAATCCCTTCTGGGTAAACGCTGATTGTAAGGATGGTTTCAGGGATAGCGGAAGGTTGAAAGAGCTAACGTGGAGGTGACTCAAACACATTCAATAATCGCTGCTACTTTTCTTTTGTTCACTTATGAATTCCATTTTTAACAATACAGAGCAGTGAGCGGTCAAAGACACACACACCTTTGTCACTCTTCTACGATTTTGTATTATTATTATGATTTTACTAGACTGTCAAGCTTCCCAACGACAACAAAATTGAATTGACAAAAACGGCTCACGATAGGAAAAAAATAGTTGCCCACCTCTGGCCTGCATATTCACCCTATGAATAAGCCTGAGTCCTGACAAAGTGGTATTTGCCCAATAAATAGAAAATTTGACAAATAAATAATTAAATAAATAAATGTCCAGATTCTGTTCATCATTGTTGCACCAGCAGCTCCGTTTTTAGTCAGTTGATCCGCATAACAAAAAGTGTTAAGTAAAAAAAAAAATTATAATTTCGGTTAGTAATGGAATGCAGTGGAAGCGGCGGAGGTTCATGTGTCCATTGCTGCTACTTGATAACAAGATGATATCTTTTACTTCATTGATTATCCATAGATACATTTCTCAGAACACTATAGAGGCACATACATCCAGTCTTAGACTCATGGGAGGATAGGAAACAAATCATTATGCATTATGTTTCATTTTGGAAAGGTAGATATTTTGACAAAGATTCCAGATTTGCTTTCACTATCGATTGATGGCCCACATGACAATATTTTAATGAATGATTACATTTCAAACCTATGACGATAATACCTGAGCATCAGCGTCAACTCCGGCTACGAAATTCTCAGCGTTGACGTCATGCCACGGCAGACTCGCTGGCACCAAAACACGATTTGGAGCTTTAATTTTCGTAGAAGCCTGACGTGACTTACAAGAAGGCCTGGGAGGCCACTGTGACCTCTTAATGTATTAATCAGTTTGTGCACTATAAGATGACCATATTACTGTCCATCTTAAGCAGCTAATACAAGAAAACATTGGCCAGCTGGCCCACAGTATTGATTTATGAAGTGATCGCCAGTGGTGGTAAAGAGTCAGCCCACACAGGAGATTGCCTTTGGTGACGTACGACTGAGGACTTTTCGAGTGATTACCCAATAACAATTGCATCAGAAAAAAAAAGAAAATAATAATAAAAAATCTAATTTAGAGCTACATACATTTTCTTGGATCGGCAATATTCATACATAGGTTAAACCATCTCACTATATCTTGTTGTGTGGTTGGATTTGAAACCATTTATTGGAGCTGGCTCGGTGTACCGTATTTTCCGGACTATAAGGCGCACCGGGCGCACCTTCAATGAATGGCCCATTTTAAAACTTTGTCCTTATATAAGGCACACCATTAATACATCATGTCAGATTTTTAATTCAAATCAAATCATTCTCCATTTTATCTTTTTTATCTCAACTTCAGACGCAACAAATTACTTTATAATCACAAAATAATTATCAATAGTCTTTTTGATTCATGATACATAGTCTTCAGCGGGCCACTTATGATTGATTTCATGACACAATGCTTCGGGCCAGTTTAAATTTAGGAACTTGGTCCATATATAAGGCGGACCGGACTATAAGGCGCACTGTCGGCTTTTGAGAAAACTTTAGGTTTTTAGGTGCGCCTTATAGTCCGGAAAATAAGGTATTCACATTTTCTGTAAATTTAATGTACCAGGCTACCTCTGCAGTTTATCAAACACGTTCATGGTTGGTTTTTGTTTGCACGTTCAAGGAGGATTTTCATGTCTTTGGAGCCAATAAAGGGCACATTTGCATCAGAGTTTATTTAAATCTTGATTTTGGGCAGATATCTCTTTCAGACAAGCCCCCGTGAGGGGCGGGAATTGTGTGCAAGCATGACAGCAGCCTGCCTTCAAGATATAGAGCATTCTTAGCTGCTAAGCTCACAAGCAATTCGGTCAAAAGGCTCGCCATAACTCAATCATGGTAACGCAGGGCTAGTGGCAAGCTATTGCGTATATTCGCCGGGGTGTTTTTCTTTCTGAGGGTTCCTTTTAATGTGCTTGCCGTTATTATGCAGTTATTCAAGATCTCCATTCCAGTTAAGACCTGGTATAAGCAAGACCAGTTTGGGAGTTGATTAAATTAATAGCGCTGCATCACCAATGAAGCGAGCCTATAATCATAATGTCTTCCTTTCTCATCAACGGAAGTAAAATGACGATCGTGCATATACGTTTATGTAGTGTTCCAGCAATTTATAAAGAAGGTGCAATACCAGATTGCACTGCTCAGGGTGTTGCTACCTGATCTCATTTATGTTTAATGTTCTCGATACGGTTTACGCAAAAGTGCAAAGTAGGTAATTTGTGACCTGTGAGAAAAGAAAAAAAAAAGAAAGATTTACCACTTGAGAGGAATAAAGTAGAATATCATACTAAAGGTTTGACACCAGAGGTAATTATATTAATGAGCAATTGCCGGAGCCGTTCTCTGGCTAAAAATGGTTATCTTACCCTCGCCTATGAGGTGAATACAAGCATAGGATTTGTTTTCTTTAGGGGGAACAATGGGGGGCCAAGGATAAGGGGATTACGCAAATTTCTTTTTTTAAGATTTTGCCAACACATCAAACTGTGTATTTTGTAAATAGTATCAAACAATTTGATGTGGAATTTTAAACCATTGGGAAAAATGTTTTTCAGACATTAATTGAACCTATGACCAATCTCTGGTGAGGTTCAGGTGCAATACAAGGGAGATCATCAACCTACCAAGTATTTAAAGTAATTCTCACATTTTATACTTTCCAACTTCATCATGAGACCATGAAATTGAAATGTTATTTTATTTGCACTTCAAGTCATCTTGTTCTTTACAAAAATGTGGGCCTTGCTCCATAAAATTCCACATTTTTACCCTTTGGAAATTCTGCCAATGGCAATAAAAAGGTTTGACCACCGGCCCAAAATAAATAAATAAATAAATAAAAAATCAGTCATTACTTAAATTACTAACTAATTAAATAATAACATTGATATCTCACTTAGTGCTCATGCAGGTTTTGGTCAGTTATTATATTATGGCAGTTTTCTTGACTAGGTAGGATTCAGTTAGAAAATAAAAATAAAATTATGTCTGTACAGCATCTGTTGGGTCAGCTTTGCCTAATAACACATTAAAGTTTATTCTTATTTCCCATACCCCGTACACATCTACAGTTCTTGTCTTACATCATCCACCTGCTCATAAGAGCAACTACTCTTCCATGTTCTTTTTTTTTTTGCAGTTAGGCCCCAAAAAATGAAAATAAATAAATAAAAGCAGAAGAACAAGCTCATCACAGAGAAAGCTTTTGCAACATGGCAGCTGTCTTTCCTGATCGAGGCAGCCAAGTAGAAAGAAGTCTCAAAGGTGCGTGTGTGAAAGACACACGCACGCACGCACACACCCAATGAGCAGTTGTGTGCCTTTCGACGGCTTGAATTCAATACATGTTAGATGTACCTTTTAATGTACCTTTCAGCCTCGCGGCAGCTGCACTTGCAGCAGCCAAGAACAGAAGCGAAAGGAAGTTAAAAAAAAAAAGACGAAGAAGAGGAGAGTGATGGACTCCCCTCCCTCCCTAGGGGTCGATGACATCAATAAGAAGCTAATAATCCTGCCTGTAGCTACCTCGCAAGAGTAATCCACTGCAGTCCAGCCCTCCTCCTCCACATACATCTGACTCTGTACATCCCCGCAAGATCGTAGCTATAGAAAGGAGGGGTGAGATGGGGGGGGCGAGGGTTTAGGAAATAAAGGGAATGGAGACGTTTTTGCTCCTCTTCACGTTTAGTTATCGATGAGGCCTGCTAGGGATTGTCTGCTATTGACTGTGCTTTTCTTTGGGTCTGCGGCGCTTGTTATGGGAGGCACGCACTTTGCAGGGTTTTGTATATGTGTGCACGCCGTGTTTTGTTTGTTTCGGATATTGTTAGGGGAGCTGATTAGATGCCTGATTAGGGCATGCATAAAGTAGCACCGTGTGATAGATGCAAAGACAAATGCAAAATTGAGCAAAAATAGGGTAAACTAATTTCAACCTGACATCATAAACTGCACCACCTCCCAACACACACACCCCGTTCTCAATAATAGTCTTATGTAAAAGCAATCTCCAATGATTGACTTCCATGGTCAAAACATTTGGCCATTATGCTGATATGTTATTACAGACGGCTGTCAAAGGTTGTTTAGACGTACACACACGCCACACACACGTAGAGACTGTGACTTGCTCACAAAGAGAGAAAACCATGATGTCATCTTTTTATGCTTGCTGTATGGCTGGGCTCTTTTACTAAAAATTAACCATCCGATGCCCCCTAGAGGTGATGGGTTGAAACTGCTTCCTTAAAGAAGCACTGTCAATGATGAGCCTAAGGACCATCAAACTTACTGAACTCAATTTTACAAGCAGTGCCCTATTACAGTAATACAGAGTTGACAAACACAACAACCCCTGATCTAAACTCTCCAGCCGGGGAAGGATAAAAACTCAAAATCCCATTTAGGGGAAAAAAGAAGAAACCTTGAGAATGAACCAGAGATGGCAGGACACCACCCCCCCCCCCCCCCCCCCCCCCCCCGTCCTGGATGACAAGGCTGCAATGGATGCGGAATGGGGCACATTTATCACACCACGTAGTCCGATTCAACGTTAGCTACAAACGCATGGATGCCTTGTGGAAAGTGATTTTTCCTCAGGCCTGCATGGAGAAACTTTCACAGCAAAGCCTCTGGGGAAGTGGTCCACCTCAGATCTCGATCTAGTCAGTCATTGTTGAGTCTATAAAGCAACAGCATCAGATTCAGCCACCGAGCCAATTCTCCAGGCAGAAGAGGTTGGGAAGGAGAAGTGGTCGAAAAAAATGCCGACATGTATTTTAACTAGGTGACAGAATGTAAAGATGAGCTTGAAGTAAACATTTTTCTACTTTTACTGACGTAGCCATGATTTCCATGGGTAGGGCATTGGAGAATACTGGAACGCGAATAAAAATTATGTATAACCTGCTGACTTATTTTTAGCTCTGAGCGACGTAGTTTTCGGGAAGGAACATACTGTACCTCTAAGTCAGCAAGACAGGAAGGTTCTAAACCATGTCATATTTTATGAGAAAGAAACAAAACCTTAAAATCACATTTCGAGTGGACCGGGAGCCAATGCAAGTTGGCCAGTCTATGAGTAATATGATCAAACTTCCTTGTCCTTGTCAAGAGTCTTGCTGCAGCATTTTTGCAAAAACCACAGGCTTTTTAGACCAGACACGGTAAGACCAGAAAACAGCATGCTACAATACTCAAGGCGAGACATAACAAATGCTGGAACAATGATCTTTGTGTCACTCATGTACAGAATAGGCTGGAGTTCAGCAAATTTGCCAGGATTAAAAAAAAACAGTTTCAGTAATATCAATGCGCTTTTGAAGGGAGATATTTGAGTCAACTATAACCTGAGGTTTATTTTTTTTAATAATTCTGAGTTGCATCCTTGAACAACTGCATGTATCTAATACCGCCAATACATCGCTGATTTCAACCAATCACGTGGGTTCGTTTTAAAGACATGCATCGTTGGGTAGCGGCGGCATAACAGTGAAAACTAATGTATTTGCAAGATACTGCCAAGCGGCAGGATATAAATACTGAACAAGAGAAGGCCAAGTACTGATCCCTGCAGTACTCCATGAGTGACACACTAACTATACTGAGAGGTCACATTACCATGGAGTACATGGTGCGTCCTTTACTTTCTATAACAAGAAATTGCTCGAGTTCATGTGATCATTAAGCTGTTGTGCTTGGACATTTTCAAGAATTCTCTGGATAAATGGAGGATAGAATGGCCTGGGGGTGCTTGAGCGCATACTCATGTTTATTCAGCAGGAACTTTGGAAGCAAAGGCAGTGGGAAAGCAGAACAGCTAAAGATCCTCGTTGGTGTCCCAAGTAGTGGAGTGGCCAAATAACAAAAATATTTTCCGGCCTCTCAAAAAGTAGTCTCAAAAATCATAATAATAATGGTACAAGTAAATTATACAATGTAGGGAGAGACTGTAACGTTTGTCACTTCAGATGTGGTAGAGACATGTAAGAAAATGTGCAACTTAGGCTAGGTTGTTGGTTTTGGAGCATTGAGCAATACCATAAAAATAACAACATATTATAAGTCTCACCTCTTTGGTCATGTTGTCCTGGACCAGGCTATAGAGAGGCACCACGCGGCTGACTTCCAACAAGACAGGGATAGGCGAGGGTTGTTCGCCGCCCCTGCCACGGCCTCTCGCCACCACACCTCCTGCCGCCGCCGCTTGGTGGTGGCATAGGTGGCAGCTGAGTGGGCAGCTGCCCTTCTCCTCGCAACGGATCTCCACGCCATTGACGGCATCATCGGACAGCAGCTGGCTCTTCTGCAGTGCCATCAAGTAGCTAATGAAGGGCACCGATTTCAGTTCATGATGCCCGCCAGCACCACCAAGCCCTTGTTCTGTTGCCTCTGGACGAGAGAGAGGGAGAGAAAAAAACAAAACAAGGACCGGTATGACAAACAGCTTTTAGAACAAACAGCTTATGGTCTACATCTGGATTGACTCTCTCGCTCAAGAACAACAACCACTAAACCCACCCTGTCATCAGCTTTCTCAAGGCTGGATGGCAGGAAGAGGGGTTTTCTCCCCGTAGAGTCAATAAGCAGTGTTTGATCTCCCCGTTGGAGATGGGGTGACAGGAAAACAAAACCATTCCAGAGAATGACTAGACAACATGTGTGTGAGGAATCAAGAGTGTCATTGTCACATTGTCACTGCAACGGAATCAACAACCCTAACCCACCAAGAGCCCATAACATCAGTGACCCCTAATCGTTTATGAGCCACTTAGGTGTCAGTATATAGTCAACCCTAACTACCAGAAGAGGACAATATGTGAGGAATTTATGCCACCCCTCCCCCGAAAAAAAAAAGGTTTAATAATGCCTATAGGTGCCACAAGCAGCATACGACTACTTTTGTCTAAATGTAACTCATCAACTCACTTCAATTAAATAAATTGGGAGGATGGATGGAGGGAGAGAGAGAGAGAGAGAGAGAGAGAGAGAGAGAGAGAGAGAGATTATTGATTCCCGGGGGGAAATTCAGGACTCAAATTCAGGAGCTCGCCATTATCCACATCACCATCTTCATTCACATTATGCCCTTTTCACACATGACCTTTGGCGCGCATTCGCATATGTGTGTTTGTCTTATGCAACAGTTGTCTTTTGACGTGCAGGTAGACACACAGACACAGACAAGAAGAATGGTGCCAATTTCCCTGGCCATTGATCTTGCACCAGCTTGTGAATTAAAAATGTCGTTGTTGGTTGCAGTATAATTACTCATCTGGGACACAACCCCAGTGGGTGGCTGGGGTTGCGTTGCCCAGGGCAACAACGGGCCAGGTGACAAATAGGTTCCATAGCAATGCAACACAAATGTTGCAAGGTATGGATAATCATTTATGCTTGAATGTGTTGACTATGCCACACATATGTATATGTAAGTTATCGTTATAATGGGTACTCGTAATGGCACAATATAGTATTCAAATATATGTGTAATGTAATGTAACATTATAATGCATTTCTCAGTACAACATAAGCTTTATTTCATTTCAACATCATGCCATACTTCATAATAAAAAATAGGATAATAATCAAACATGTCAAAAATATAACTTTAACTACAAAAAGCAAAAATATTTACATTAGTTTTTACTATTCGCTTACTGTTCTACACAGTGCAGTACTGTGAGCCAATTCGATTAGAAGAGTTATTCTGCCACCCAGTGGCCATTCTCTGCAATCTCGGGTCAAAAAACATTTTAGCGCTTGGGCTCCCCTCTGCGTGAATGATGAATGCTTTCCCAAGTAATATTAATATTTTTTTTAATATACTGATACAGTTAATGTTGTAATTTTCCTGTAAATACTATATCAAATTCAAATTAGTGGGTTAGGGTTAGTCCTGTGCGTTTTTTGGTTGGTTCAGTAAAGTATAGCGGGCGTGAAACATCAGCAGCCAATCACGACAAACGCTTTCACATCACGCACATACGTAAGCACGTAAACGTGCGTGGGTGACGTCATTGCCACTGCACTCTCTCCGGCGGACGCAGTGGCAGAAAAGCTCGCACGTCTGTTTCAGCACATCTTTACTTGCCAACTTGCAGACAGAGGTAATCTATTTGTATAAGAGCATATTTTTCATGTACGGTTTTAAAAATGATCCATTTTGCATACGAAATGACGGTGTCGCATGCACTCAATGGTGACGTTTGGCTTGTGTGGCCTGTCTTGTTATTAGCCTGATTTTATGAAAGCTGCTTGGCTTTGATACTTGCACACACCGTCTGCATGCTTTTTAAGCAACCATTTAGCATAATACTCCTTTAGAAATTGGCTTGAAACGTCCTTGTTTGTACGCCTTAAACCAAGTGTCATTTTATCCTCTCTCGTATTTTGACAGCTGAGACAAGCGCTTGCATTTTACGCCCAACTCAGTCTAAATGCTACTGTGTGGGTGATGAGACAAACATTCGCACATGTTCTAATTTTCTCAAGATTTTGTGGTCCTCAATATGTGAATTTCAGAAATATGAGCATGCAAAAATGAAGGAAATGATTGCATTTTCTATTTACTCTGCAGTGGTCATATCCAAATATTCATAGAAAAGATTCTGAGAAGATTTTGCCTCTTAATTATGATTGAATAGCAATAATACAACAATGTGGTAATGATGTCATATCGTTGGATTCATTTAGATTTAGAAATGGCTTTGGAAATGTCACAAGTGGCGACCCAAAGAAGAGCCCAGTCCCATGTTTCATTCTTTGCAACCCTAATTGTTCATCCAAACAAAGCTCAACTGATTGAGCCACCCTTGCCACGCCTAAACAACATTCCACCAACACTGTTCATGTCATGGTAACCTATATGGCTTTCTTTCTTTCAGGCAACAAGACATCATGGCAGCAGCATCTTACCCACTTGATCCAGATCTAATGAGGGAGGTCCTTGAATGTCCCATCTGTCTGGAGACCTTCAACGAGGACCAAATGAGACCTAAACTCCTACAGTGTGGTCATACTGTGTGCCGCCATTGCCTGGAGAGGCTGTTGGCCAACACCATCAACGGCGTGCGCTGCCCTTTCTGCAGTAAGGTCTCACGCATGAGCAGCATCTCGCAGTTGGCAGACAATCTCACAGTGCTCAAGATTCTTGACTTTGCTACGTCGTGCGGCGCGGCTGCCGCCGCCCTCATGTGCGCGTCCTGCTGCAGCCGCCTGCCACGACAATACTGCCACGACTGCACCGTCGTTCTTTGTGAGCTCTGTAAAGTCGAGGGCCATCTACATCGTGGTCATTCCGTTCAGCCTGTACGAATGGCGGCCGAACAACGTCGGAAAGAACTTGGCGGCAAACTTTCCGCCCTACGTGATATCGTAGCGGAAATCCAGAAGAAAAAAACTGCTATTGAAAACATTACCAAATCGTTAAGAGCAAAGTACAGAGTGGTGCAGCGGGATTACACGGCGGCTGAGCTGCAGCTTCAAGAGGATCTGCGCCGCTCTCGGAGGACATTCGCTGCGTCAATGGCAGAGGTACAAAAGCTTAACGGGCAGGTCCTTGAGGAGCAAACGTACCTCCTTAACATTGCGGAAGTGAAGGTAGTCTCGTGCTGCGACTATCTAACCATGCGGGTGAGGCAGAGCGACATCAGCTTGCTCCGGGACGATGGAGGCGGGTGTGAGGACGAGGAGCTCAACCTCAAAGGGACCTTGCCCACCGTATTTCAGCTGCACGAGCCTGAGTTGATCCGGACGGAACACTCCAAACCAGCAGAAGTGGGCCGATTGACCACAAGCACATTCACGGTCAATACAGAAAATTCCGAATGCACTTTGGATATTCCACTTGAAGGTGACGTTGAGGGTTTAGACGGGGCTGTAGGCGGCACAAAGGGACCAACCGCCGATCTCTACCGAGATGTTGACATGATTGCTGCAGTAGATGACAGTATAAGTGGCTCACCTGGCACCTTTAAGTCAAAGTCAATGGACGCAGGGGGGGAAGCACAGGGAGGTGCATGTGCAGGCCCCCCGGTGTGCCAGTTTGTGAAGAAGATGGGCTGCAAAGGAGCTCTTCCCGGTTCTTTTAATTTACCGGTTAGCATCTGCGTAAGCCAGCACGGCGAGGTCCTTGTGGCTGACCGTGGCAACTACCGAATTCAAATCTTCAACCGCAAAGGTTTCCAGCGCGAAATCCGCCGAAACGCCAGTAGCATTGACAACTTTGTCCTGAGCTTCCTCGGTGCCGACCTGCCGAACCTCATGCCCTTGTCCATCGCCGTTACGCCTCAGGGACTGATCGGCATCACTGACAACTACGACAACTCGGTCAAAGTCTACACCATGGACGGGCAGTGCGTGGCCTGCCACAAGAATCAGCTCATCAAGCCCTGGGGCATAACCGCAATGCCCTCGGGACAGTTCGTGGTGTCGGACGTGGAGGGCGGAAAGCTCTGGTGCCTTGCCGTCGACCGCAACCTCGGCGTGGTGAGCTACAGCCGGCTGTGTTCGGCCGTGCGGCCCAAGTTTGTGACGTGCGATGCCGCCGGAACCGTCTACTTCACCCAAGGCCTGGCGCTCAACTTCGAGAAACGCCACAACGAGCCCCACCTAGAGGGCGGCTTCTCAATCGGCTCGGTGGGCACTGACGGTCAACTCGGCAAGCACCTCAGCCATTTCTTCGCCGAGACGGAGGACTTCTGCTGCATCACCGGCATGTGCGTCGACGCCAACGGGGATCTACTAGTTACGGACAGTGGCAGAAAGGAAATCTTGCAGTTTCCCAAAGAAGGAGGCTTTAAAATTCTCATCCAGGAGGGACTGAACTGCCCTGTTGGGGTGGCCACCACACCCAAAGGGCAGCTATTGGTGCTGGACTGCTGGGACCACTGTGTCAAAGTCTACACATACATTCAAAGAAGGCACTCGTCCACCTCCTAAAAGCGTGTGCCACACAAAGCGCAAAAAGGAACCATGGTTTTGTTGGATGTTTGAAAATAGTGTACGCAGAAAAATTATTTAACTTATTCTCACAATAATTTGCATAAGACAACGGAATTTTAAATTGTCACCTCAAAGTAACACTACCGAGACGAGTTCATGATCTTGCAATAATCTTTATATGTAAGAATACAGGCACAGTTGTCCCATCCAAATACATTTATGTTATTGGTTTAGATTTTTAATATGTGAACAGTAAAGAGAGTTAATAGCATAAATTTGGGGCTCTGAGCCCGTGAAGCACTTTATTGTGGACTCATTGTATTAATTGCATGTTGACAGCTTTAAAGTTTACTGTGCAGTCGCTAATAAGTGAAAGATGTTGGTCAACTGCATTCAGTAACAATCAGGGAGCATGCACAGTACTCTTTGATACACACTAAATGGGTTATTGTTTGCCGTGGGGTGTGTGGAATATTAGACTAGTCTGTGTGGATTTGTGGGTTTTCATTCATTGTCTTTTTTTTTTTAACGATAGGTAGCCGTAAACGTCTACATTTCCTTAAGCCTAATGGAAGCGAAACAGAAGTGAGTCTAGAAAATGTCAAATAACCGTAAGTGCAGGAATGAGCATGATGTCAACACACAAACAAGCTTGGAAAATTGCGAGAAATCCAGCAAATTTATACAAAATAATGTTTTGTTTCCCAATGTTCATTTGAGATAATTTAATAAAATGGATATTACATTTGTAGGGAAACATCAATAGGGCTAAAGAGTTTTTTTTTTTTATTATTTCTCATTAAAAGATTTAATATCTTCAATATTTGGGGAAAAAAATGACAACGTACAAGTAAGTGAGCATATAGATGATACTTGGGCAGCCTATTCTGTATCTACATCCTGTATTTCTCTGTGTTCAACTCCTACATTGTCTTGTCATAAATCGTATCTACTCATAGTCAAACAACCAACAGATAATATTCTAAATAGTCAGAAGAAAAGTTTCTGATTATTCTATTCTCAACTAAAAGGGCGTAGGGTACCTTTTGTCAATTGTTTTGTTTCAGTACTTGTGAAACACTAACAGATTAAAAACACCCCACCTCGTGTCAACACAATAAATATTCTATACGCAGTAAACACAATGATACGTAACTATATATGCACACCTTGTCATTGCTTCGTCAAAACTAATTAATAGATTGCTCAAGGTATTGAGAAAAGTGTTTATTATTGTGGTTTTCATCCACGGTAGTCGTATTTGTAGTTCAAGAACCAAAACATTCGAAATGGCTTTCAGTATAATCAAGAGCGGTTATACGCAATGGCAGACTACAAACTACAATATATTTTTTAAACTAAGCATTATTATCATTGAATATTTAAAACTTAACACGTGGCTGTGTAAATGGCACAAACAGTACCAGAAACTTTTTTTTTTTTTTTATTTGCGGAACCAAATCCTACATCATATGGGAACTATGCCTGCTGTAAAATGCACCTTCCAGCCCAGGTTGTGTTCTTGAGAGCACATTTTTTAGCCTTAAACATGACTGCACCTAAATCATTGCTACATACACAGTGTGCATGTTTTAGTCAATTAGAAAAAGAGATGAAAATCATTACATCCAAGCTGTTGTGTTTTCTTTGGATCTTTGTGTTAGTCATAACTCAAGTGGTCACAGGCAGGAAATTTATATATATATATAAAAAAAAAGTGTCCTTCTGTCAGTGTGCTAAACAATGTGTGTCATTTTTTAATCAAGCAGCATTTCATCTCGCTATTATTGTAGGAAACATTTGTTTTTGGTGTGTGTGCTGAACTCCCTCCCTTTTCCCATGTCTCAGGTGCTCTGGAGCATGTGAATTTTACAATGTGTTGAACACATGGATAAAATAAAAGTATTGTTGTGTATTGTTGATTCTCGAGTGCAATAAACATTTTTGAATCAAACTTACCTTTAACGTTGTCGAAACATTTTGATGTGTTCTTCTAAAATAATTCAGCGTATTACAGATGCTTTGAATATTAAGTCCAACTTTAAGTGCCTTGTGTATTTATTTGGTCTCACCTTTCTGGTACTGGAGCCAGAGCTGCTGCTGGGCCTTCTTGCTGGGGAAGTAGATGCTGCAACTGAGCTCGGAGCCGTACAGCGCCTCGGACACGTAGTGGCTGCCATATTGCCTGAGGAATGCCAAAAGCTCCTCGCGCGTGCTCTCGCCTGACAGCGTCTTTAGAACCTTGGCGAAACCTAAATGATCACGAAGGTAGAAATAACAACACAAACTAATGAATAACTAGTTTTGAAATCAGAGACTAGTAAAAACTGTTCAAATATTTTAAAAAGACCATTGGTAATAAAAATTGCAAACAATATCTCTATTTTTTTAAAAAGTGAAGACAATTTGTAATTTTAGTAATGACAAAGTCGATGCAGATTTTTTCATGCCGGGCCACATAAAATGATATGGTGGGCCGTATCTGGCCCCTGGGCCTTGAGTTTGACATTTTTGCTCCAGGTTAAAGAATCACTGATAATGACAACAGATGCGGTAATGCTTCTTTGGCTGACCTGAAGCAAGAGTGATGGAACTGAGCTTGACTTTGTACAGATTGCTGCGCACTCGCCACTGCTGAATCATGGGATAGCCCGCGGCCTCGTTGAACTTGGCTACACCTAAAAATGATGCACAATTCCGGACATGAGATTCCGAGGATAGCCAGACAAATAGAAAATAAAGCAGACAATGAATTACAGATAATAGACAGAAACAAATAAAAAACAAGGTAATCATTGTTAATATTAAAAAAAAAAAAAATCTTTTTATTTGGTTTTTTTCTAAAAAAAAAAAAAAAAAAACTCATAATAGATATTGGCAACATTTTAAATTTTTGATTGAAAAGTATTGAAAAGTATCTAATCTTCCACCATACAAATTACTGCAGGAGCATGCAATGGAGTTGTTGCAGTGCTGCTTATGGACAAAATATTAAGAAAATTATTGACCAATTTTTTTTTTTATCATTTTCTATGGATCATTGTAGCTAGGAAACAAGTTACTGTTCTGTGCTACATGTAGCACAAGCTCATGAAGTCTCATTAGCTCCACGATGCACCGACAGCTTAATGATTCACTCATTAATATGCCAAACACATTTAGTTTGAAAAAAATAAAAAATCCCTGCCTGCAGTGCTCATAGTCCCAACAAACACACTCACCTGTGAGGAGATCCTGATTTGGCAGCGGTTCTGATAACACACCTCTGCATTGTTCTTCAACCGGCAGGGGAAGAACCATGAGGCCGTCGGCTAGCTGGGGGAAGTCCTTAACGAAGTTGTTATCTCTGCAGGGAGAAACAAGGCCGATTAACCCACATCAACCTGTGATGCATACTAATTTATTCAAAAGTGGAGCTTTGGTGGAGCTAAGAGGGGGAAAAAAATAACTCAAGGGAAGATGCATTGAACAGAAGAAAGTCATCTACTACTAAATTAATTAGACGCTGCTGTTGTTGGCAGCACATCTGGCGCCACTGGCACCAACAAGTGCGGGAGGGTGTGTGTGGGGGGGGAGTTTAGTAGCAGTGTTGTTGTCCGTGGTGCTGAAAGCAGAAGCTCCTCCTATGCAAAAATATTAGTAATTGTTCATGGGGGAAAAAAGAGACAAGAATTGACCATTCAGAGTGCTCTTAATTACAAAAATGTGTGTGGGGGGGGTGCATGATTGTAAAACTCTTTTGGTCAATGTTCGCCCCATGAAATACAAGAGAGGCCATTTCAGAAAATAAACAGTCATGAGGGACAGCGGGGTGTGTATGTGTCCTCTTTTGTTCGATGGATGAACTGCTTTGGGCTTTTTATAGTCGAACGAAGCCAGCTCGCTTCAATTTCCTCGACAAAAAGACAAAATGTCCCCGCTGCACTGCACGAGCTCAGACGTGTGCTGTGGAGACCCAGGGGACTGTGATTCACTCTTTTCCATCTTCTGTAGCCTTCTGCAAGCACAAAGCCTTGCGAGTCTCATACCAAAGTCATGATTGAGTGAAAGGCGGGCAAAGTGAGTAGTAAGTAGTGCTTCAAAGATGATTACAGTGGATTAATCCTCACATTTAAAGCACTGATTGTAGAAAACATAGATGGTACTGTTAATGCTTTGACCTACTAAATCCAAGTTTGGTTAGCCCACAATGACACAGAAGGACACACATTGTACGAAAAGCTCACCCCTATAAGATTGTATGAGTAAATCTTGTTTTCAACTCTGTATGACCCTCATTGTCTAAGCAAGCTAACACAGATATATCCATGGATCCCAACAACTCCCAAATCACCGTGAAGGTGCTTCTGGGAAAACATCTTTGGTAGGTTCTGCAGGAAAAGAGTATTGTAGGAACATTAGCTTCAATCAAGTTAAGGCAGAACACTCAATGATCCAAAACAACTTCCTCCTAACATGCAGAGTTTAGACGGATAGCTAATAAAACGCTTCACGTTGTCTGCAGTATTATCACATTGCTTGATTTAATTCTTCTGCTTCTTAATAGTGTCCATCATCAACAGGTTTGCACGCCATGAGGCTGCAATGACTGCTGCATCTTCAGGCAATGAATGGGTCCGCTCAACAATGCCAACACTGTAAGCCATCCAGGATCCATGTGTGGCGAGCACTTTCCAAGACTCCTTAATCCTTCCCACAGGAGCCGAGTACTAAATACAAATCCTTCGCACGCTGCACCACAAAGAACTCATTGTCAAGTGTTTCAATCAGCTAATTATACAACATCACTTTTATGCGACTGAATGGCATTAGGATTCGTTAATGTAGCATTTAGCTGGGTATATTAAATGATTAAAAAAATATATAAAGAAAATAAACAATATATTTGTTAGTAATGAACATATTTGAAATAAAAAAAACAAGATTATACTATAATACTAATAATATAATAATGAATGTGAGGGCTGGGCACGTTTTTTTATGTGTTGATTTCATTATAATTAGGTTTTAAAATAGATGTTGTTGTATTTTATTATTTATTATTATAGTCATTTGCAGCAAGAACAATGACTATTGCAATTACAGCAGTGAATCAAGGAGGAGCATTAATACACCAATACTCCACTAGAGGTCACTCTTTCTCTGCATCAAAAAAGACCCTTATTTTCAGGAAGGATGCTCAAAGCTTCATTTTTTTCTGTGCTTTATATAAGACTGCACCATGGTCTTACTTTTTGATTAAGAGCCGTTGTGCATCAAACTCTCTAAATGTATTCATAGAGCACCAATACAATCACGTGGTAATAAATGAAACCGACACACAAGAACGGGATCAGAGAGGCCATTCGTGGAACAGAGCTGCCAATTCAAGAGGTGGATAGGAAATAATTATATTTCCAACCGAGGTGAAAGAGAAGACTCCCAGCCAATACCATCATGCCGGCGGTACTACAAGATGTTTCCCATGCTAAGTCTGATTCCAATGTCAACTATCGGCTGTTTATTTACAGTCATTGGGAATTTAGAAACGCAACCTCTATGGTAATGCCCCTGACTACTGAAGTTCATTTCCACGCTAAATTTGACTTAATTGGGACAGCAATTATGCATGTTACTGTCAAGCTTAGCATAAACTATTGTTACTGTGGTTAACCTGATTTCTTCTTGGCAGTGTAAACATAAATCAGTGGGTACTCGAAGCAGAGAAAAATGCACCCTGAACTGGTTACTACCCAATCGCAGGGCACACAGAGACAAACAACAATCTGCACATGCACTAAAACCTACGGGCGATTTGGAGTGTGCAATCTGCCCACCATGCAGGTTTTTGAGATGTGGGAGGAAACCGGAGTACCCGGAGAAAACCCACGCAGGCACGGGGAGAACATGCAAACTCCACACTGGGAGGACCGGAGCCGGAATCCCGAGTAACTCGTGGACTCGTTTCAGCCCTAATTTAAATAAATGATGACTTTAATCTTGTAATATTATGCCTTATACACACAAAGAAATCCCTCCCCCTCTCTCTCCGTCTTTCTCTTTCTCCGTTTTTTTCAATACCAGTAAGGATATCAGATATGGGTCACTGCAAATAATAGTAAAAACAAAGAAATCTGATAGTCACAAGTTTGTAAGAGGGTATAAAACGAGTAGTGTAAATGTAGCCTAAGGCAAATAGAGTCTCCAGATGCTCCATATCTTGCTCCATCTTCTCCTCATCATGGAAAAAAACCCCGCTCTTTCAAGAATTTGATCGTTCTTAAAAGATAAGCGGCAGCTGCAAGGAGATTATCATAATTGTACTTTTGAATGTCTCGACGTAAAAAAGTCATCTGATGTCTCACAAGCTTCTCCCTCCGTACATCCAGTGGCATAAAAAATACAATAAAAAAGGCACAAAACGGCATGCCGGCAATTTCTGCGGCTGCCTCGCTGTTTGGCTTCAACAATGAATGACATAATTAGCTGTTGTGCCAAAGAAAGGCACACAACAAAAAGGAAATCGAACAAATACACAAAAACAGCAGACAAAGTTGAGCGAAGAGTTCATCGGTTCATGTTCACAGTTTTTTGTTTTGGTGTATTTGTATAGACTTATTGTAACGTCTGAACTCATTTGTGGCCACTTTTAAGAGAGTTTCTTTCCTTCACTATAGCCAAATTTCACAGGAATTCTAGAATGAACATGTACAAAATGTTAGTTTTATTTTTGGGTGTTTTTGCAATAAAACCATTGTTTGGCGCTATCTAGTGGTATCTTGGTTTTAAGGAAGGACACGTATGTGACCTGAATTGTTTCATTCATACAATTGTAGTGCTTTGCACCCAATGTGTGACATCTATAGGTTACTACAAAGCTTCTTAAAGAGGAAGTCACCCCAAAAGATTTCTTTACAACAGTGTTTCCCAACCTTTTTTTCATTCACGGCACACCTTTTCATTGGAAAAAATCTCGAGGCACACCACCAACAAAAATCTGTTAAGTGTTACACCAGCTTCCATATTAAAATCAGTTATATTACAACAAAAGACGTAAAGTTTGATTCCTATATATGTATGGAGAGTCGAATAATTGAATACAAATAAATACTAAATATTCTTTAAATTGTATTTCTTTTGTAATTGAAAGTGACAGTTTTTGAAAAAAGGTTTTAGACAGTGTAAGGAATAAACTATTGAAAGTGATTGTGATCAAAATCCAAAATAATCAATATGGCTTTGTTTACTGTTTTAGACTAGCTCTATAAAATATTGTGACATTTAGAACAAAGTCACTTTTAAAGACGCTCTGCTGTTCTGACAGCGGCTGAGTGGCTATCACAGTCGAGGTGTCTCGACTTGACTGTGTATTTTACGTTGGTGAAATATCCAAGCTACTTTGGCTCCTAAAGTGATTCGTTCTTTTTTCAGTTCATATGACTTCAACCAGTAGGTGCCGGTAATGCGCATTGAAGCTAGTGCCACCTCGCTGTAAAACAAAACGAAGAAGAAAATGACGTAACTTCCCGTTCACGAACGAGTTGTGAATTGCATTTCCCGTCCACAACGAACGAATATGTGAATGAACGAATCTGTGAGTGAACGAATCAGTGAGTGAACGAATCAGTGAGTGAACGAATCAGTGAGTGAACGAATCTGTGAGTGAACGAATGATTTGCATTTCCAGTTCATCGCGAGAACGGATCAGTGAGGGAACAAATCCTGACTTTCCCGTTCGCGAACGAGTCAATGGGTCAACTGCCTTCCTTCCCGTGCATCAACGGATCAGTCAGTGAATGTGTTGCGTCTCCTGGCGTGAACTATGTAAGCCAGAATGTCGATTTACGATTTGCCAAGGAGAGAAAGAACCACTCACTGAAACACCACTTCTTTTATGCGCGTTTTCTCCAAGCTAACGGCTAACTTTATTGCATGAAGGGATGCGCCGTTATGCAACAACGGTGAGATTATCCTTCTCTTTGGGTAATCTTGATTTTATAACACTTGTAGTAGTTTTTAAATAACGTGTATGCTTATATGCGCCTAAATATTGTTGTCCAATATATCTACTGCAATTTCACATTGGATTGCTGGTTGGAAATTTATTCTATTATTATTATTATTTTAATAAACATTTATGTTAAAACTTGCCTGGTGTTTTATTCTTTGTTTTTATATTCGCCAATTAAAACATAAAAATAAGACATTTGGTTAACTGCTTTATATGACATGTGTAGGTACACCTCATGGACACTTCAATAGGTACACTACACGAGGTAAAAAAAAAAAGAATAAATAAATAAAGGGTTAATTGCACAACAAAAGCACATTGAAGCATTTTCTCGCACCTGGGATCGAACCAAGATCTTACTGAGCAAGAGCCCGAGTCACTAACCAGTAAGCTGTTTGGACATGACAGGCTCTGGTCGAATGCACTGTTTTGTACTAGTGATGTGCATCACAGGCCAATAGGGAAAAAGCTTAAGTGAAAGTGAAAAGTGCCACACCCGCCCTCACCCCCACCTCCTGATTGGCTGTTTGAGCTGTGACGTCACTTGGACACTCCATTAGGTACACCGCCATTTTCAAGTGTACCTAATAACAGGCCACTTTATTAGGGAAATATCATGGTCAAAGGTCACAGGTGTCAAGCTCTAGTCCTCGGGGCCGCGTTCCAACATGTTTTCCAAGTGACCCTCGTTAAGCGCACCTGCGTGAAAAGTTTTTGGTCATTTCACGTTCCGCAGGAGCTAAAACTTTTCACGCAGGTGCACTTAACGAGGGAATCACACGGACACTCCATTAGGTACACCGCCATTTTCAAGTGTACCTAATAACAGGCCACTTTATTAGGGAAATATCATGGTCAAAGGTCACAGTTGTCAAGCTCTAGTCCTCGGGGCCGCGTTCCAACATGTTTTCCAAGTGACCCTCGTTAAGCGCACCTGCGTGAAAAGTTTTTGGTCATTTCACGTTCCGCAGGAGCTAAAACTTTTCACGCAGGTGCACTTAACGAGGGAATCACACGGACACTCCATTAGGTACACCGCCATTTTCAAGTGTACCTAATAACAGGCCACTTTATTAGGGAAATATCATGGTCAAAGGTCACAGTTGTCAAGCTCTAGTCCTCGGGGCCGCGTTCCAACATGTTTTCCAAGTGACCCTCGTTAAGCGCACCTGCGTGAAAAGTTTTTGGTCATTTCACGTTCCGCAGGAGCTAAAACTTTTCACGCAGGTGCACTTAACGAGGGAATCACACGGACACTCCATTAGGTACACCGCCATTTTCAAGTGTACCTAATAACAGGCCACTTTATTAGGGAAATATCATGGTCAAAGGTCACAGTTGTCAAGCTCTAGTCCTCGGGGCCGCGTTCCAACATGTTTTCCAAGTGACCCTCGTTAAGCGCACCTGCGTGAAAAGTTTTTGGTCACTTTCACGTTCCGCAGGAGCTAAAACTTTTCACGCAGGTGCACTTAACGAGGGAATCACACGGACACTCCATTAGGTACACCGCCATTTTCAAGTGTACCTAATAACAGGCCACTTTATTAGGGAAATATCATGGTCAAAGGTCACAGTTGTCAAGCTCTAGTCCTCGGGGCCGCGTTCCAACATGTTTTCCAAGTGACCCTCGTTAAGCGCACCTGCGTGAAAAGTTTTTGGTCACTTTCACATTCCGCAGGAGCTAAAACTTTTCACGCAGGTGCACTTAACGAGGGAATCACACGGACACTCCATTAGGTACACTGTCATTTTCAAGTCTACCTAATAACAGGCCACTTTATTAAGGAAATACACGAGGTGAAGCTTGAAAAACATGTTGGAACGCGGCCCCGAGGACTAGAGCTTGACACCTGTGACCTTTGACCATGATATTTCCCTAATAAAGTGGCCTGTTATTAGGTACACTTGAAAATGGCGGTGTACCTAATGGAGTGTCCGTGTGATTCCCTCGTTAAGTGCACCTGCGTGAAAAGTTTTAGCTCCTGCGGAACGTGAAATGACCAAAAACTTTTCACGCAGGTGTGCTTAACGAGGGTCACTTGGAAAACATGTTGGAACGCGGCCCCGAGGACTAGAGCTTGACAACTGTGACCTTTGACCATGATATTTCCCTAATAAAGTGGCCTGTTATTAGGTACACTTGAAAATGGCGGTGTACCTAATGGAGTGTCCGTGTGATTCCCTCGTTAAGTGCACCTGCGTGAAAAGTTTTAGCTCCTGCGGAACGTGAAATGACCAAAAACTTTTCACGCAGGTGCGCTTAACGAGGGTCACTTGGAAAACATGTTGGAACGCGGCCCCGAGGACTAGAGCTTGACACCTGTGACCTTTGACCATGATATTTCCCTAATAAAGTGGCCTGTTATTAGGTACACTTGAAAATGGCGGTGTACCTAATGGAGTGTCCAAGTGACGTCACAGCTCAAACAGCCAATCAGGAGGTGGGGGTGAGGGCGGGTGTGGCACTTTTCACTTTCACTTAAGCTTTTTCCCTATTGGCCTGTGATGCACATCACTAGTACAAAACAGTGCATTCGACCAGAGCCTGTCATGTCCAAACAGCTTACTGGTTAGTGACTCGGGCTCTTGCTCAGTAAGATCTTGGTTCGATCCCAGGTGCGAGAAAATGCTTCAATGTGCTTTTGTTGTGCAATTAACCCTTTATTTATTTATTCTTTTTTTTTTTACCTCGTGTAGTGTACCTATTGAAGTGTCCATGAGGTGTACCTACACGTCATATAAAGCAGTTAACCAAATGTCTTATTTTTATGTTTTAATTGGCGAATATAAAAACAAGGAATAAAACACCAGACAAGTTTTAACATAAATGTTTATTAAAATAATAATAATAAAAGGAAATTTCAAACCAGCAATCCAATGTGAAATTGCAGTAGATATATTGGATAACAATATTTAGGCGTATATAAGCATACACGTTATTTAAAAACTACTACAAGTGTTATAAAATCAAGATTACCCAAAGAGAAGCATAATCTCCCCGTTGTTGCATAACGGCGCATCCCTTCATGCAATAAAGTTAGCCGTTAGCTTGGAGAAAACGCGCATAAAAGAAGTGGTGTTTCAGTGAGTGGTTCTTTCTTTCCTTGGCAAATCGTAAATCGACATTCTGGCTTACATAGTTCACGCCAGGAGGGAGACCCAACACGTTCACTGACTGATCCGTTGATGGACGGGACGGAAGGCTGTTGACCCATTGACTCGTTCGCGAACGGGAAAGTCAGGATTCGTTCCCTCACTGATCCGTTCTCGCGATGAACAGGAAATGCAAATCATTCACTCACTGATTCGTTCATTCACAGATTCGTTCGTTGTGAACGGGAAATGCAATTCACGACTCGTTCATGAACGGGAAGTTACGTCATTTTCTTCTTCGTTTTGTTTTACGGCGAGGTGGCACCAGCTTCAATGCGCATTACCGGCACCTACTGGTTGAAGTCATATGAACTGAAAAAAGAACGAATCACTTTAGGAAGTTCACTCTCGTTCACTGAAAACAAAATCGTTCATTTGAACGAATCGTTCACTCACGAGCCCACACTAACAGCAACACACATAAACTGAGTATGTGCCGATGCCACAACATGAAATCTAAAGATTCTCCGATTTGCCATGCATGCACGATTAGCAAGTGGCTGACCAGGCCTTGCGCTAACTGACCTGTGGTTTGGCGATCCTGTTTACAATGCACTCGGTATTTAATGTTGGACAATTTCCCACGGCACAGCTGAACATCTCTCACGGCACACCAGTGTGCCGCGGCACACTGGTTGGGAAACACTGCTTTACAACAATATGTTGCATGTGCCCTCACTAGTCCAAACACGGCATTCTGATTAATATTCATCTCAGGGGGTGGCCATTTTGCTGTCGACTGAAAATGACATCACAGTTGCCTGGTCATAACCAATCACAGCTCGGCTTCAGAAAATTGGTGAATCCGGTGGATTTTGTTTTTGTTTAATTCGGATTCCACAAACGAAACAATAATCAGAACATTGTCGACTGCACAGACCGTATTACTACAATGACAATTTTGGGGTTGAATTCCTCTTTAAGAAGAGGAACATTGATTTCTTGAAGTTTTCACTGTTCACAAAAATCCAACTGAAGATTTGAGTAGTGTGCAGATGCAAAGTACTGTAGTGAAATTTGGATTCTATGCGTCTTTGTATGTTGCCTTTAGGTGATAAACTAGGGATCACCAGGAAGACCCTTGTCCATGCCCTTTTTAGGACATGAACAGCAACGAGTAGACTGAAACGCGAACGGCAGCTGTTACTCCAAGCCATGACATCAACGGTTTGGGCAAGTATAAGATAGGCTTGTCTGTCAGGAAGGGGGGCGAACATCTTTGCTTTTGGGGGATGCGAACATCTTTGCCTTTGGGGCCACTCGAACCTTTGGAGAGACATCACTCTGACATCGGTTGAATAAAATCTTTTCCCAATCAGCCGTGTGTCACTGGAGTGCTTCCTTCCCTGGGCCAGCCATCGTCCACCGAGTGTTTTTTGGAGACCAGCGAAGCAACAAAGACCATTCACCACAGTACTCTTCAGCATTCATTTTTTAAACTTTACTGTATATAGCACAAAAACAAATCACATCCCTCCCCTGACTTGTACATACAAGTGAAACACAGTGTAAATATGCATCCTTTATTCTGCCACTTTGGAAGCTGTCTGCCTTATGCACAGCGTGGAAATGGACTACCGGGGCCAGGGGCATTACCATAGAGATTGCGCGTCCAAATGTAGAGTAAGGAAGGAAGGAAGAAAGGAAGGAAGGAAGGGGAGAATACAAGGCAGCCTGCTGTACAGCTAATTGGAAGACATTACTTCTTTTTTTTATCTCTCATTTTTTGCATCTTGATGCTTCTAGAAGTTGATTTATCGCTTGGACAGCATGCATGTCAAATCTGCTTTTCTGAGGAGACCGGCGTAGCAGATATGGTTGACTTTCTGTTTAAGTGGTCCAAAGGCATCCAAAAATCAGTCCATCTCGTGTCGGGGGTGAATTCATTTTAACTTAGCAGGAGATGCTTTGGAGTAAATGTATTGATTTGTAACCCCTGTTGAGGCCACAGAAAGCCAACAATAATAATATATAGTATATATATATAACTGTTAAAAATATATAATTTGCTTCATTAGTGAAACTAATACACCATTAGTCATTTACAACTTTATGTGCATTAAAAAGCCTTCCACAAATGTGTTTCCCTTAGTATTGTCGTGAGGCCACTTTTGCAAACAATCTATTCAATCAATGAGTAATTAGAGATAGACATGCGGGACAATTAGCTGTCATGTTGTCTGGCAACCTGCCAGTCAATGTCAAACGACCAACTGCGATCATGTGGCAAAAAAAGTCATTTGCCATTTCCTTTCCACTGAAGAATACAAAATACTAATACTGCCGCCAACTTCATGAAAGTAAGAAAAAAATTATTATGAATAATGTATGAAAGGTAAATGCTGGAAAAGTAGGATGAAAGGACAGAGACAGATAGCAAACCCGAGGGGGAAGAGAAATTGCAAACAGCGGCAGTACGAACTTCACTGCCTCCCTCGCCAGGAGTTCATTAATCAATACTAAAACCATCTAGCTTCTAATTCTTACTTTTTAGCCCAAGTCCAAAAAGAACTCTTCACACAGCTTTTTTCTTCATTAAAACCTAGCAGGGTGCTGAAGGCATCTATCAATGCCAAGCATTGTTAGCTACCTCCTGTGAGGCAACTCCATCAAATGTTGACGCTTTGATGCCTTATGTTGAATATTCTCATTTGTCACCCTGCGGACCGCTGTCGGTTCAACTGACAGCCCCGCAAGGTGATTTGAGCTGTGCACAGTCTAGAACGGACTCAATCGCAGCGTTTGGGATTGTGTTATTTACAACGAATGAATGTTCAGTGAGACAATAAATGCGAAAATATAAAAAAAAAAGGGCTGGAAATTGCATTCTCACCATTCTTGATTTTATCTCCTGTGTAGAGAAACATTTGGCTTGAGTCTGCCACTTCTCACCTCATATTAAAAATGTATTTTTATGTTGAATTATCAACAGAAGGGGACCAGGTGAACATATATAGAGTTCACTTTTTTTTTTTTTATCTTCAACGCTCAAACAATCGAAGGGTTCTTGAGTCAAAACAAGAAGCTTGCTGAATTTTAGAGCTTCAACTTTAATTCTGAATAACACTGCAACTTTCTTTGATGAACTACGGCCTCAAAAATTTCCAGCTCTGTAATTGCAATTTTCTCATCGTGAGCTTTCTGTTGTGGTGTCAATGAAAAGACTATTGACTGAATAATATTTTAAATGGTCACCAGCAGCATCATGCTGTTTTTGAAACTAATTGGTATTCAAAGTTTGTCCTTGAATTTTCACACTTGATTCAGGTGTTTCTTTTTTAAATTGCTATTTCATTTTCCCTTATCAAGGCTTTCTTTTTCCCCTTTGGTCAAACTGGCTGCGAATTTGCGGTAAGCCTCTATGGCAACAGCTGTTTCAAAGCCAGGTTTACTTTAGGCGCCTACGCTCGTCCAAACTGTGGCAGTCCTACCATGTAAGAAGAAAACATGTTTCAAAATAAAGTGTAGTGAAATAATCAGAAATAAAAAGTTATGACAAAAGCTGACTTTGTAGTGCCTTCCCAGTAAAAAACATGGATTTCTGAATTTTGCATTTTTGTTCTATAATCTGAAAAAAAATGAAATAAAGGTCAAAATAAGTAATAATTCACTGAACTGCAAAATACTCAACAAAGTAATTTTTTCTTATAGTTTATCCAGTAGAAATCATGAATTGCAAGATTTTTTAACTAATTAAAAAAATGAATGAGGTTTTCATTAGACTGCACATATTTTTGTCAAAATTTCTAATTTAAAAAAAATACACATTATATAATAGCAATTCTACACATATTCCCAGATGAGGTAAAGCAGCCTTGTTACATTGTGAGCTTAAAAATAGACTTCTTTCTTGTCTTGGAGCTAGTGTTGGCTCGTGAGTGAACGATTCGTTGAAAGGAACGATTTTCTTCAGTGAACGAGAGATACTTTTTTCAGTTCATATGACTTCAACCAGTAGGTGTCGGTAATGCGTATTGAAGCTGGTGCCACCTCGCCGTAAAACAAAACGAAGAAGAAAATGACGTCACTTCGTGTTCACGAACGAGTCGTGAATTGTATTTCCCGTTCACAACGAACGAATCTGTGAATGAACGAATCTGTGAGTGAGTGATTTGCATCTCCAGTTCATCGCGAGAACGGAACAGTGAGGGAACGAATCCTGACTTTCCCATTCGCGAACGAGTTAATGGGTGACCTACCTTCACATGCATCAACGGATCAGTCAGTGAACGTGTTGCGTCTCCCTCCTGGCCTGAACTATGTAAGCCAGAATGTAGATTTACGATTTGCCAAGGAAAGAAAGAACCACATCCTGAAACACCACCTTATGCACGTTTTCTCCAAGCTAACGGCTAACTTTATTGCATGAAGGGATGCGCCGTTATGCAACAACGGTGAGATTATGCTTCTCTTTGGGTAATCTTAATTTTATAACACTTTAAGTAGTTTTTAAATAACGTGTATGCATATATACGCCTAAATATTGTTATCCAATATATCTACTGCAATTTCCCATTAGATTGCTGGTTTCATGCTGACGCATGACTGCACTGCAACCTACAGCAACAACCGCACAGTGAAATTTGCTGACGACACGACTCTGGTGGGTCTCATCACCAAGAGCGACGAGACTCAATACAGGTTGGAGGTCGACCTTCTGACCACGTGGTGCAGGGACAACAACCTCCTGCTGAACGTCAACAAGACCAAGGAGATTGTTGTTGACTTCCGGAAGGGTCACACCCAACACCTGCCGCTGACCATCGACGGTGCTGTGGTGGAGAGAGTGAGCAGCACCAGGTTCCTGGGGTGCACATCAGTGAGGATCTCTCCTGGTCCACCAACACCGCATCACTGGCGAAGAAAGCTCAGCGCCGCCTGTACTTCCTGCGGAAACTCAGGCGAGCAAGTGCTCCTCCGGCCGTCATGACTACATTCTACCGTGGCACCATTGAGAGCGTCCTCTCCAGTTGTATCGCTGTTTGGGGTGGTAGCTGCACTGAATACAACATGAAGGCCCTGCAGCGCATAGTGAACACGGCTGGTAAGATTATTGGTGCTTCACTCCCCTCCCTGAAGGACTGTGAGGATCTGTGTGTGCAGACTAAGACCTTCTGCACGTACAACAACGACAAACCTTGGTTTGCACCGAACCTCAGGAGGCTGCGCAAAGTCAAGGAGGAGGCCTACAGGAGTGGCGACCGCGACCTGTTCAGGCAGACCAGAAACACACTGAACCGAGAGGTCAGGAAAGCCAGGAGGTGTTACGGGGAGAACCTGAAGAGACACCTCTCTGCCAATCCTGATCCCTCAACAGTGTGGAAAGGTCTGCAGAGCATCACGGGCTACAAGAAACGAACCCCCCGTCCTGTGGAGAGCCCAAGGCTTGCTAACCAGCTAAACAAGTTCTACTGCAGGTTTGATCGGTCCTCCCACACAACGGGACTTCCTGCAGCACAATCTACATACTCACCTCTCCCCACAACTGCTCTGTGCACACCTCTATCATCGTTGTCACCCACTCTCTCTCTTGCAGAGGCCGCGCCCGCACTCCAGGTCCGCGAGGAGGAAGTGCGCCAGATGTTCCGGAGAGAAAAGACCAGGAAGGCACCGGGCCCAGACGGCGTGTCACCTTCCTGCTTGAAAGTCTGCGCTGAGCAGCTGGCGCCCACCTTTGCACGGATCTTCAACCGTTCTCTGGAGCTGTGTGAGGTGCCCTCGTGCTTCAAGAGCTCCACCATCGTTCCAGTGGCCAAGAAGCCCGCCATCACAGGTTTGAATGACTATAGACCCGTCGCACTGACATCTGTGGTCATGAAATCTTTCGAGAGGTTAGTGCTGAACCACCTGAAGGAGGTCACGGGCCCCCTGCTTGACCCCCTCCAGTTTGCCGACCGGGCAAACAGGTCAGTGGATGATGCGGTCAACATGGGACTGCACTACATCCTGCACCACCTGGACACCCCAGGAACGTACGCCAGGATCCTGTTCGTGGACTTCAGCTCGGCGTTCAACACCATCGCTCCTGACATCCTCCAACAGAAGCTCATCCAGCTTGCGGTGCCTGCCTCCACCTGTCAGTGGATCACCAGCTTCCTGACCAACAGGAGACAGCGTGTGAGGCTGGGGGGCATCACATCTGACACCCGGACCACCAAGACTGGAGCCCCTGCGTCCTCTCCCCACTGCTCTTCTCTCTCTACACCAATGATTTCTCCTCAGGTGACTCTCCTGTGAAGCTCCTGAAGTATGCAGACGACACCACTCTCATCGGACTGATCCAGGACGGTGATGAGACTGCGTACAGACAGGAGGTGGAGCGGCTGGTCCACTGGTGCAGCCAAAACCATCTGAAGCTGAACCCGCTCAAGACCGTGGAGATGACAGTGGATTTCAGGCGAGACCCTTCACCACTTTTACCCCTCACTATCCGCAGTAATACTATTCTCTCCACAGACACCTTCAAGTTCCTGGGAACCACAATCTCTCGGGACCTGAAATGGACCGGCCACATAGACTCTGTCCGGAAGAAGGCCCAGCAGAGGCTGTACTTCCTGAGACAGCTCAAGAAGTTCAACCTGCCGCGAGAGCTTCTGAAGACCTTCTACACTGCCATCATCCAGTCTGTCCTCTGCACCTCCATCACTGTCTGGTTTGGATCAGCCTCCAAACAAGACAAGCACAGACTGCAACGGACAATCAGGACTGCAGAAAAGATCATTGGAATCAACCTCCCATCTATCCATGACTTGTACCTGTCCAGGACAAGGAAACGTGCAAGGAACATCTCTACAGACCCTTCTCACCCAGGTTGCAGTCTGTTTGAACTACTCCCCTCCGGACGGCGTTATAGAGCTCGGTACGCCAAAACCAGCAGACACAAGGACAGCTTCTTCCCCCAGGCTGTTGCTCTGATGAACTCACACCACTCATAGAGTCTCAGAGTCATTACTGTGCAATAACATCCTGCTCTTCACACCTTTTTGAATTTGTCTTCACTGTTTTTGCCATTATTCACATGTCCTGAGTGTTGTTAGTCACCTAAATGTTGAACAGAGGGTGTGTTTTACCGAAGTCAAATTCCTTGTTTGGCACGCTCAAACATGGCGAATAAAAACTCTTGAATCTCTTGAATTTACACCTCCCATCTCACCCGCAAGGCGACCATGATTGTGAGTGATGTGAGTCACGCCGCTCACTCTTTGTTTGATCTTCTGCCCTCTGGGAAGAGGTACAGGAGCCTGCGCTCCCGCACCACCAGACTCACCAACAGTTTCATACTCCAGGCTGTTAGGATCCTGAACTCTCTCCCCCCTTCTGCGTAGCGTCCTGTACTTTTGCGCTATATTCTGACTCTGCTGTATGCACACTTGCTCCATTTTCGCTCCTCTTATTTATGTTATTTGTTTATTTATTATTTATTCATCACTCTTATTTATTCATTGTTTGTGCCTTCTTGTTTTTATTTTTTTGTGTTGTTTACTTGTATGTATATTGTGTACTATGTCTTGTCACCGTGGGATAGTGGGAACGTAATTTCGATTTCTTTGTGTGTCTTGGCATGTGAAGAAATTGACAATAAAGCAGACTTTGACTTTGAACATAATGAAAACAAGTAAAATCTGTACTGCATTGAAATATACTTTTATTATAATAATATTTATATATTATTACCTTTTCGAACAGTGATGTTTTTTGTTTTTGTTTTTATTCTTTAAATCATGTTCGAAATAAAGATTCATTCATTATTATTATTTTAATAAACATTTATGTTAAAACTTGTCTAGTGTTTTATTCCTTGTTTTTATATTCATCAATTAAAAAAAAAAATCTTGACATTTGGTTAACTGCTTTATATAACAATATGTATGTGTTTTACGCTGTTATATGAGTTGGTGTCCCCTAAAATAACAAATGTCGGCATAACGGATTTTTTTTTTCAACCTTTTATTCAAACACAAACACATTCAGTATAATAACACCATCAACTACAATCCAACAAATACAAAATTAAAAACTTCAATGTCGGTATAACGTGTCGGCTGGCATAGCAGCAAGGCTGTCTGTCACTCGTGAATCTTTGCGAACAAACCTGAAAATGGTGGTGTACCTAATAGAGTGTCCGAATGATGTCACAGATCAAACAGCCAATCAGAAAGTGGGGGCGAGGGCGGGTGTGGCACTTTTCACTTAAACCAGGGGTGTCGACCTCCAGTCCTCGAGGGGCCACGTTCCAATATGTTTTCCAAGTTGCCCTCGTTAAACACACCTGCGTGAAAAGATTTGGTCATTTTCACGTTCTGCAGGAGCTAAAACTTTTCACGCAGGTGCACTTAACGAGGGAATCTTGGAAAACATGTTGGAATGCGGCCCCGAGGACTAGAGCTTGACACCCGCGACCTTTGACCATAATATTTCCCTAATGAAGTGGCCTGTTATTAGGTAGACTTGAAAATGGCGGTGTACCTAATGGAGTGTCTGTGTGATCACCTCGTTAAGTGCACCTGCGTGAAAAGTTTTAGCTCCTGCAGAACGTGAAAGTGGCTAAAACTTTTCACGCAGGTGCGCTTAACGAGGGTCAGTTGGAAAACATGATGGAACGCGGCCCCGAGGACTAGAGCTTGACACCCGTGACCTTTGACCATGATATTTCCCTAATGAAGTGGCCTGTTATTAGGTAGACTTGAAAATGGCGGTGTACCTAATGGAGTGTCTGTGTGATCACCTCGTTAAGTGCACCTGCGTGAAAAGTTTTAGCTCCTGCAGAACGTGAAAGTGGCTAAAACTTTTCACGCAGGTGCGCTTAACGAGGGTCACTTGGAAAACATGATGGAACGCGGCCCCGAGGACTAGAGCTTGACACCCGTGACCTTTGACCATGATATTTCCCTAATGAAGTGGCCTCTTATTAGGTACACTTGAAAATGGCGGTGTACCTAATGGAGTGTCCGTGTGATTCCCTCGTTAAGTGCACCTGCGTGAAAAGTTTTAGCTCCTGCAGAACGTGAAAGTGGCTAAAACTTTTCACGCAGGTGCGCTTAACGAGGGTCACTTGGAAAACATGATGGAACGCGGCCCCGAGGACTAGAGCTTGACACCCGTGACCTTTGACCATGATATTTCCCTAATGAAGTGGCCTGTTATTAGGTAGACTTGAAAATGGCGGTGTACCTAATGGAGTGTCTGTGTGATCACCTCGTTAAGTGCACCTGCGTGAAAAGTTTTAGCTCCTGCAGAACGTGAAAGTGGCTAAAACTTTTCACGCAGGTGCACTTAACGAGGGTCACTTGGAAAACATGATGGAACGCGGCCCCGTGGACTAGAGCTTGACACCCGTGACCTTTGACCATGATATTTCCCTAATGAAGTGGCCTGTTATTAGGTACACTTGAAAATGGCGGTGTACCTAATGGAGTGTCCGTGTGATTCCCTCGTTAATTGCACCTGCGTGAAAAGTTTTAGCTCCTGCGGAACGTGAAATGACCAAAAACTTTTCACGCAGGTGCGCTTAACGAGGGTCACTTGGAAAACATGTTGGAACGCGGCCCCGAGGACTAGAGCTTGACACCTGTGACCTTTGACCATGATATTTCACTATTAAAGTGGCCTGTTATTAGGTACACTCTAAAATGGCGGTGTACCTAATGGAGTGTCCGTGTGATTCCCTCGTTAAGTGCACCTGCGTGAAAGGTTTTAGCTCCTGCGGAACGTGAAAGTGACCAAAAACTTTTCACGCAGGTGCGCTTAACGAGGGTCACTTGGAAAACATGTTGGAACGCGGCCCCGAGGACTAGAGCTTGACACCTGTGACCTTTGACCATGATATTTCCCAAATAAAGTGGCCTGTTATTAGGTACACTTGAAAATAGTGGTGTACCTAATGGAGTGTCCGTGTGATTCCCTCGTTAAGTGCAGCTGCGTGAAAGGTTTTAGCTCCTGCGGAACGTGAAAGTGACCAAAAACTTTTCACGCAGGTGCGCTTAACGAGGGTCACTTGGAAAACATGTTGGAACGCGGCCCCGAGGACTAGAGCTTGACACCTGTGACCTTTGACCATGATATTTCCCTAATAAAGTGACGTCACAGCTCAAACAGCCAATCAGGAGGTGGGGGTGAGGGCGGGTGTGGCACTTTTCACTTTCAGTTAAGCTTTGACCATGATTTTTCCCTTATGAAGTGGCCTGTTATTAGGAACACCTGAAAATGGCGGTGTACCTAATGGAGTGTCCAAGCGACGTCACGGATCAAACAGCCAATCAGAAAGTGGGGGTTGCTCCGCCACCTTATGTATTTACACAAAAATACTTGCAATTGTTTACATATGCGTACGCATACAAAGCGAGGTTCCAACTCTAAAAGTAACTTCGGATATATGCTCGCACCTGGGATCGAACCAAGCTCTTACCGAGCAAGAGCCCATGTCACTAACCAGTCGGCTATTTCGACCTGGCAACCCTTGGCGGTCTGCACTCTTTTGTAATAGTGATGTGCATTCCAGTTATTTTAAGTGAACTGAATCTTTGGAATCGTTTCACTCAAAAGGTTAGTTCAAAAGAATCGTTCACTACACTTTATTTATTTATTTTTTTTTTTTTACTTCGTGTAGTGTACCTATTGAAGTGTCCATGAGGTGTACCTAATCACAGGCCACTTTATTAGGGAAAAAGCTTATATGAAAGTGAAAAGTGCCACAGCTGCCCTCACCCCCACCTCCTGATTGGCTGGTTGATCTGTGACGTCACTCGGACAGAGCGTACATAGGTAGAGGTACACCGCCATTTTCAGCTGTTATGCCGACATTGATGTTTTAATTTTGTATTTGTTGTATTGTAGTTGATGGCGTTATTATACCGAATGTGTTTGAATAAAAGGTTAACAAAAAATCCGTTATGCCGACAATTGTTATTTTGGGGGACACCAACTCATAAAGTAAAACACATATTTTCATATAAAGCAGTTAACCAAATATATCCAAACAATACCAGCTCATTGGCCTTGGGGTATGAGTGTCCGTCCTGAGACTGGGAGTTCGTGGTTTCGATCCCCAGCCGCGGCATACCCAAAAGAGTGGAACCCGATGCCTCCCAACTTGACACTCAGCATTGAGGGTTGGATTGGGGATGCTGTGAGGAGCTGCACCCCACAGTTATTATTAGCAATGTAAAGCTACTATGGAAGCTCGTCTGAGGACGAACTTAAATGTCTGATTTTTATGTTTTAATTGGCGAATATTAAAACAAGGAATAAAACACCAGACAAGTTTTAACAAATGTTTATTTAAAAAATAAAATAAAAATAATATTAAAAGTGAATCTCAAACCAGCAATCTAATGAAATTGCAGTAGATATATTGGATAACAATTTCTAGGCGTATATATGCATACACGTTATTTAAAAACTACTATAAGTGTTATAAAATCAAGATCACCCAAAGAGAAGCATAATCTCACCGTTGTTGCATAACGGCGCATCCCTTCATGCAATAAAGTTAGCCGTTAGCTTGGAGAAAACGTGCATAAAAGAAGTGGTGTTTCAGTGAGTGGTTCTTTTTTTCCTCGGCAAATCGTAAATCTACATTCTGGCTTACATTGTCACAGGAGGGAGACGCAACACGTTCACTGACTGATCCGTTGATGCACGGGCAGGCAGTTCACCCATTATCTCGTTCGCGAATGGGAAAGTCAGGATTCGTTCCCTCACTGATCCGTTCTCGCGATGAACTGGAAACGCAAATCACTGACTCGTTCATGAACGGGAAGTGACGTCATTTTCTTCGTTTTGTTTTACGGCGAGGTGGCACCAGCTTCAATGCGCATTACCGACACCTACCGGTTGAAGTCATATGAACTGAACGTTCACTCTCGTTCACTGAAGAAATTCGTTGAACGATTCGTTTGAACGAATCTTTTGCGTGAACTGATTCTAAAGATTCAGTTCACTTAAAAGAACTGGAATGCACATCACTAGCTGGAGCTACATAATTACTGGGAATTACATATTAGGAGCGAGAATCACAAGTTGTCGTAGTCGTGTGCCTTCCTTTGAGAAATGTGCAGTTGATCAAATACCATTTTGCCGTCACATATGATGTACTACAGTGGACACATCGTCTCTGCGTGAATATTAAGTACCCCATTGACTTTGGTGTGTCACTTATGCACCATCATAAATTGTACCCTGGCCGCTTGTTTGCTTGGGATGACAATAATTGTAGTTATTCTAAGGGTGGCAACGGTGAGTTGCTAGGCAATAATTAAACAACGGCTGGCTTGCTTGGTTTTATATTATTGGAAAAGCTGAGAAAAAAAAAGTCAGTTGGCCTTCTGAGAATTCATAACAAAACATTCTCCTTGACAGTTGACAGTGCTTTAAACTCGGTTCGGGAAATTCAATGAATCAACTGAAAACTGATACACACTGCCAGCTTTCTTCAAATATTTTCTCCAATACAAAAGAAAACAGCTGAAGAAAAATGGTAAAAAGGTGCACACTACAATCACCATAATGTATTGAAGTGTTGAAATTCAAGTTTGCAAAATCACCCGTAATGTACAATAAAGCCAACAGTCGCCTTTTGACTGATCAATTCAGACCAAGTATTGAGTGAGACAACACCCACACGGGGTGTTTTATTAGCAAAAAATATGTTACAAAATAGCAACTACAGATACTTCCAATATTCTGTCAGCATATTGTCGCATTCCAAGTCTTACTGCGCTCAAGGTGTAATGGAATTGCTCTCAACCGTAACATTTACATTAACACGTGCAATTTTATCACAGCCCCGGAAAACACCATCCACGAGAAATGGTAATGTTCTGTAATTCCATAACGGTAAAAATTCATTCCCTGAGCCTGAGCAAGACGCCGAGTGAGATCAATTTGAGACAAAATGTATGCAACGGAGTTATAAATCATAAGGCTTTCTTTCTCTCTTTTTTTTTTAATACAGTAGGCTCTGACTGGAAAAGTCACAGGATTCATCTTCATCATCTAATATTTCATTTTGCATTGCCAAAGGCCTCTCTGTTGATGTGGGAAACAGCAAAAAGTTGAAGGCTTTGGGATATGATGCACATCTGCATATCAAAGTGAAACAGAGGATGAGGTGGGGAGGGGGGGGGGAATTAGGTAAATAATAGCCTGCATTTACATATTGCTCTAAAAATATTTTTTTTAAAAAATGAGAGCGCGTGCACAGGGAGCCAGGTAGTAATACGACAAAGCTTTTGTTCCTTTAACAAAAAAGTCGCAGTGGATTTGATAAGCGGTCTAAGTGAGCTGACTCACGCATGTTTAATTAGCGGGAAGTGGCTGGTGATATCATACGCGTGGGCTCCGCTTGTCTGGTTAGACTGACGGAGATGGGGGAAAACAGTAATGTAAATATGATGAGCTCATAATGAAGAGGTGGAAGCTCAATGGGGTTTTAACACAAAAATATTTTGTCCATGGCACCCTGCATCAGACACCACTAAATGTAGTACTCGTAAAATGAGTCGTAATTTTAACAAACTATTTTACTGGTTATCAAATCCCTTTAATATGAGGTACAGGGAAACACCACTTTATTTAACATGCCTTTAAAATAATAGAATAGGGCTGAACGATTAATTTTGTGAATGCGATTTGTGTTGCGATTATTTTTCTTCAAGGTTCATTTCCCATGTACTTTTCAACAATGAATCTGTATTACAACAAACTATCAAATCAATTATGCATGAAGTGATATTAAGGATAGGAAAAGTCAGATAATGCCTACTTATGTCGTAAATTTGTTCTAATTTAATAACGGATAAGCGCCAGCGGGTATTACAACTTTTCGGTGACCCCGAATATCTCAAAATTGGGGAATGCATTATTTGGCTAAGTTAGAATATTTTGAATTAGTGAAATTGATCTGTGCATGTGTTCAGCTTCTTTGCAGAAAGACAGAAGTGAAGTCTCTGCCCTCCATCTCCTCATTTATAGAATGTTTTTAGTTTGCAATTCTAATTTCCAGGACAAGCTTTCTATATCATTTCAAGTGAACTCGATATACAGTAGGCAGCGGAGGCGGTAATCGGAGGCGGTAATCGGAGGCTTCGCTAATTGGCTGCTTAAGAGTGCTGTTGTCCCATGAGGTATCTTGAAGGATAAGATGCAGACAATTTATGTATGCACCCGTGGCAAGTCAAACTGAAGTAATTTCTATTGGTAATATTAAATAAATAACAATAAGAAAAGTTCAGGGGGTCACTGACTATATTGGATTTACCCTGCAAAATTGTATAAACTGCAAAAGAAAATTCAGCCAGAACAGAGACTGCATAGAAGAAAAAAAAACTAAAGAAAAACACTGGAGGAGAAAAAAGTTCTGTTTTATTAACTAACCACAACTGGAGGGATTTACATCTGAAGGGTTAAAAACCCTGGATTATCTTTTTCCTAGCAACTTTGAGGTTATACGCCAAATTACTAGTTCCAGTACCGAGCAATCAGTGACTGGCAGACGTTCACCAACATCCAAATAATTATGTCAGAGATAAAACAGAAACCGAGCAGGAAACAGAAATGACTCTAAGCCGTGATCACAGCAATTCCACTCTGGTGCTTTAGGGGGAAATACACATTTGGTTAATAACTACCAAGCAGCTTAAAGGGGCAAACTATGGGAAATGACTTTTTAATTGATTGGCTGCAAATAATTGGGTCCATCAAGTGCCTGGCCACCCATTAAGTGAAATCACACAGCCAAGTAAATCACTGCACTGGAAGCATGTGTGCACAAAAAAAACATGAGTAGGTGAGTTTTTGTGGGTTTTTTTTTTTTATACTTGGGAATTTTGTGGAAAATGCATATGTGTCCTTTAGGCAGTTTCATGAGACAAAAGTGCACTTCTAAGCATCATGAATGTTTCAAACAATTCCTGAATCGTATCGTTACACGATGCACTGACCGGTAAGCCTGAGGGTGCGTTTACTCAAGCACAACTACCAGGATGTGTGAAGGTGGGGGGGTATTGCACTGGGGTGGGCGGGGCATCCCACTGATGCTGTGTCCTTGAAAAGCATCAGTGTAGTGTGTATGCAAATGATTAAATAGAAGGAAGTCAGAGAGAGAGTGCGTTACTGCCCGCGCGTACTTCGGCATGGATACTCTTATCACCCACCATCTCGCTTTCATCGCATGCGACTTATCAAGGCGCAGCACCTTGGAGGAGGAATATGAACAGTTTTACTGGAGGGAAGCCGCCAAGAGGGGATAATGTCTCAATCCTAAATCTTCACGAGTCTCTCGTCCGCTTGTCATTCAAGAAAAAACAAGTGGTACACGCATGGGTATAAAACTCCCCGTGGCAAAGACCTATTGAGAGATGTTGAGCCTCTTTTCTCCCGACTGCATCTTTAAAACTGATAATAGGTGGCTGTTACGTCCCGAAAATGTCTCTTCAGAGACGTGGAGAGTAAACACCAAAGAGGTGAAGAGAGGCTCAAAGGGAGGATCATATACTCGATATATAACAGCAGGTGAAGCTGACAAAATAATGAGGTGCAGAGCAACGCCCCATGAGGTCTTACAAAATGAAACTTGCCAAAAATATATATCACATAGCAGGAAAACTGATTTTGAAACGCTGTCCCCTAAAGTGACTGGAGCAAAATTGACTTGGGTGAAGCACAAAACCTCTTTTCTTCTACAGTAGTGAAAAATTCAACTTTTTTCGCAATGCATTTATCTTTAATAAAAGCATTTATTAAATAACATAATATAATAATATTTTTCCGCCTAAAATAATAAAATCCTGAGGGAGGTTGTCAGATGAAAACGTTAAATTATCATAAGTCATCTTCGCCACTCACAATAATATTTGTTTGGACTCATGTTTTCTCAGTATGTAAATGATATGTGTGTAAACATGCACGCTAATTACCGGAATGTCATCTGGAAGATCTGTCCCAGGTTGACTTGTTGACTTTTGTTGTCATATCCATGCAGCATCTCGCCAAACAAGGTCACGTTGAAGTGGACGGCCTGCCGCGGACATTTCGGACCCTCGCAGTTTTCTGACTGCAGCAGGCACGAGCGGCCATCTGCCGCCAGTTTGTACTCCTGCACACATCTGAGGAAATGATGGGGGTGACGTGTCAGCGTGAGGTATAGTTGATGGGATAACAAAATTTAACAGACATAAGACTGCCGCTTCGCTTAACTCCCAGACTGTCCCTCCGTTAGGGAATAAAAGAAGCTAATGATATGTGACGCCATCCCCAAAGCGAAGCCCCGCTCAAGCAGGATTAGAATATCCTTCACCTGTCATTTCCTTACTTTTTTTGCTGAGCGTCCTCCGGGTTTACGGTATGAGTTATGCAAATGGATTCGCAGATGGCCATCACCGCTTCTTGGAAGTCGGTAGAAATTGTCGAAATGATGACAGCCAATTAAAGGGCTTTTCTACAAAGTTAATTAACAGTAGCTATTACCATACAGATCTTTGCCAATCTGTTATGAATTGTGCCATTTACATCTCGCTCGCATTGATTTATTCTAGCGGGCTAATAGAATTGTCAATGTCATGATCAAGCTCATATGCGACAAGATGAAACGTGATACAAGTGTTGCTGTGAAATTATCATACTACGTGGACTCATATGTTAAAGGCGACATATTATGGAAACTTGACCTTTTATATAACAACAAGCTCTGCAGAAGACGGATTACGATCCAGATTATTCAAATGAGGCATATTGGAGGACAGACACAGCATTGCGGAGCGTTGCCCTTATTTAAAGTCTTAAGAACTGTTTTGGATTGTTGGAGGAAAACTCATGCAAGCATGCGGACAACAAATATTCAATCTCAGCTATGAGGCAATGTGCAAGCCAATTTGTATTAAAATGCAATGATTTTCATTGGAGTTTGTTGGAGCTCATTTCTATGCGGCCTGAAAAATTAATGAAATAGATTTTTTATAAGAAAATGTTCATTTTTAACATTGCTCTGTGATTGCCTGACGAATAATGTCATCTGATCACCTGAAGCCAACTGGGATAGGCTCCATTTCTCAGCAACCCTGAATAGGATACATATTAGAAAAAAATGGATGGATGCATGAAATTTTAGCATATATTTATTACAATCCTTATCTGGGTTTATTTATTTTATTTTTTGATGAGGTTTTGTGCAAAGCCAACACTGCTGGGATATGAGAGGAGTAACTGGCTTACAAATGTTGTTTTACGACCCCTGAAATGGGTTAAGTTGCATTTGGAGGAAAAGAATATAAAATCTCCAAAATATCAAGGTCAAACAACTAGCTGGTAAATGTTTTTGTGGGACACTGTTGAATCATTTAGTTCTTTATTCTCACCCGCAGTACATGAGCACGTTGCTGGAGCCGGGCTCGTCTTGAAGGGGCACGAGCTGCTGGTGACACAGCTGCTCGCAGCCTCCGTTAAAACCGTCCGTGCAGTCGATGCCCCTGGAGTAGTCATAGCAACCAGAGCCATCTTTCATCGGCCTCAGCCCGCTAGGACACTGCTCGGAAGACACAGGCAAAGAGGAGGAGACGGAAGAAGGGTGATAAGGGAGACAGAAGAAGCGAGGAAGGCACACAGGTCAGCACATGCATTTTAATCAGGTGCCACTGAGGAGGCACAGGTAGCGGCAGAGATCAGAGAGGAGGAGTGAGCAGCGGATGTCAAGAGAGAGGGAATCAAAGAAAAGTAGAAGCAGGAAAAAAAAAACGTTAAATTAAATTGTGCTTCAGCTCGATCGACAACTGAAGTTTCCCACTTGAAGGCTGCTTTTATATCCTAACAACCGGCGCAACATACTTTTTTGTTTTCTTTGATTTATAATACCAGAGAGGCATCCTTTGAACAAAATGGTATTGCGGATTAAAAGATTGTTCTTTAATGCAAACACGTTTTGACTCAAAATAAATTGCCATTCCAGGAAGACACGATTCACATAGGCAGGGTACGTACATACCGTTAATTAAGCCAAATTTGGTCGGCAAAAGCCCAATTGTTGGATGTCTGAAAACAAATTATATTGAAAGATCATTCTGTGGTGCGCTGTGCGTCACTCAATCATTTCGGAAAACTAGGTAAATCATTAAAATTGTATTTACGCAGAGATATTTTTACGTGTGTAGCCAGGCAAAAACACTGTGTTTTTGTCTTAAAAGTATTTTATGATTTTTTTTTTAATTCATTTTTTTGGGCATAATTTGAAATCTGATATTTATGACATCAAACTTTCCTTGAGTCTGTTTTGCGCAAACACACATAGAAACTTTTGTAACAAGTTGTGATTACACCAGGATTTCAACATCTTCTTTGGGGGGAAAAAAAATGAAGAGAGAGTCGGATCCGATTTGTACATTTCACAAATGTAATATCAACTTTAGTAGAGCGAGAATGGAGTCGTTCATCACGACCCGCTGGGTAATTTTGCGATTGTCATGTGGGGTTTTCTGCAATTGAATAAGATGTGTAAAAGTTAGTAATCATGCTCTCTGTCTCACAAGATCCTCTACAGAGAACTGCAGAAGGGAGAATATACCATTTTTTTTAATCTTATATATTATTCTGGTCTGTTCTCTTGCAGCATGTCAACTGAGGCAACACAGGGAGAATAGGCATGCTTTCTTGAAGAAACATTCCAACGCAGACATTAAGTGAGTTGGTATGACTAACACTGAAGACGCTAATGTATAAATGAAGGGTCCTTGAATGGAGAATTGACTTTGGAATGGCTTGCATACAAATAATCTCTAGAGTGCCTGCCTTCAAATCAAGTGTAAAATTAAAGCAACCAAATAAATGTTTGGCATATTTTAGTGTTTGCGAGCGTGTCGTTGTGCACTTCTCCCCTTTCGGCTAATAATTTATTTCAAATTAATTGGAACAGGCTGTGTTTGACTTCATATGTTGAATTTACACCCATTCTGCACAATACGATTGTGCAGAATGAGTGTTTTTGTGATTGCATTGGTTTATTTAAACAAAAGGAAAGAAAATATCAGTTCCCCTATCAAAAGTTTTCAAATAGTCTCCTATATACTCTTGAAACCAATTCCGAGTGTTGTCATAAAGCAAACTTGGTAAGGTGTTTACTATGTGCACACTCTCGCAGGGCAATTACAAATGAGACATTCATTACACTGATAATTACCAGCGAAATGATGTTTCACTCCTGAGTACACTTGAGGGGTTTAAAAAAAAAAACACACACACTAATTAACTTTAGAAAAATGGAGCTATACAAAGCAAAGCACGCATTACAAACAACCAAATGTGCACAGCAGATCCACAGCGATAAAAGTTTAGGCATCATTGCCGCTTATTGTAAATGACGTTGGAGAATTTAAAGAAATCTCTTTGCTCATTTTTCTTAATCACCCACTAATTCTCAGTTTTAATCGGGAGAGATTCTATGGAAACTGCTGCTAATGAGCTTGTTAGAGGAGTTCAGGTAAGGCTCTGGTTTCTCTCAAAGGTATACTCAGTTCCATATCAAACTCATCCAATAGGCACAGAGGAACATCCAAAGAGGAATGGGTCGGAATTCGACTCGCATTTTTCCAAAAATAAATGTTTCTGAATTTCATAGAAGTTAGCAAAATTTGCCAGGCCTTTTGGTTTTTTCTTTCGCAACAAAATATATTAAGAGACAAAGAACGTGATGTTAACTCACATTCGTCATCATACGTGTCATCGTTGTTAATCTTTTAACATTTTGGCTAAAAGTAAAATTTTCTGTGTGCCGCCACTAGAGACCGTATTCTGAGTAAATGCGTTTGTGGAATATGAATGAAGCAGACAAATCCATCTGTTTTTATTCATCTCAGGGGCTGGCCATTTTGCTTTGTACTGTCACTGACCAATCCCAGAAAACAGACGCTCGTTACCTGAGACGGTGAGGTCAAAGTGCTAACTACTAGTTCACAGTATTTCCAGATAAATTGTCTTTCAGAAAAAAATTCTGAATACAAATCCACCATCAACCGAACAGGCTTTTGACCATTGACGATGTAACATTTAATGGCATCGAATAGTATGTGGGGCAAATTACTTCCTCAAGCTTCCTTTGCGATTTACATAGGTTAAATTAAGACACAACGGCTTTTAAAATTGGGTGAGGGTGTGAGAAAGGAAGTCTCGGTTGATTGCACAAAATGGTGTGACTTAATGCTTCTTATTTCAGCATGGTGCAAAAGCTAATGGTGCTAATAGGGGGAGACGGATTTGAGCTATTTCAACCCTCTTAGGGGATGGCATATATACGTAAAGCAACACTCCATTTATATAAAACACACACCACTTTGTCAAACAGACTGACTTCATTTTCATGTCTGTGCTCGTGGGAGTAACAATGTCCACTTGTCAAGGAGGGGATGAGGTCATAAGAACAATACGCGCATATGTACACTTAGGTAATAGCTCCATTCTGCAATGGCCCCTTCCCCACCGCCGCTTCTTTGAGTTGACCGAGAAGAGTGGCTCTTGCTTAAATAACGCCTCAGCTACACTCTGCTCTCGCCACTCGTGACAACATAACAAATGAGGACTGAAGGTTGCTTTGTCCCGGAACTGCATTAGGCTGTGTAGCTCAGCTTGATTGCTAAAGGTATTTAAGAAAGCTGCTTTCTCGAAAACATTCTATACAAAGCAAACAAAGAGTACAAAAGCTACTTTTGTTGTGATGTATAGAAATATCACGTGTATTACAATCCGCTAAGGTATAACACACAAAGACGCCCATGTCAATTACATAAGAGACTAATTCAGCCTTAAAACAGCAGGCATTCACTGAACACCTGCACAATGTAATGAGAACTTCCATAAGAGCTGCAAAAAATAAATACATCTCCTTCAGAAAATATATAATGCGCAGTTTTGATTGATATTTTAACGGAATATATTTGAATGATTAATTAGAACAAATGGCAAGCAGCACTTCCCGTAATTGGGTAATCAGTGACTGTAGAAATCAAGCGTTTTGACTCAGCAACCACCCACCCCTGCATGCGCTTTCTGAAGGAACTGCAGGGTTTAAATGCAACACAACAATTAAAGTTTAAGTTTTACTGTCACAAGCATTCCGCCAAGCAGAATTCATACCACTTGTCTGAGACGTCACTTAGACACACATTTGGCTCAGTTGGCTGTACTTGGCCAATTTGCAGCATCTGGCCAAAAAGTGTAGATTCAAAGGGATGAAATAATTCATGATTCTTTTTTTTTTTTTTTTTGAAAGCATAACACCTGTGAATTTCAAACAGGTAGCGAGGGGAAAATGAGATGTGCAGTGCAGCAGAGCAGTCATAAACATACTGATGCTGTCAGGGCACACAGGGGATTGTGGGTAATAGGTGATGACAAAACTTCTCACGGGGGAGGGAATCGCAATTTATCCTCCCCGCAGAGTCTTTATGCAAACCGGATGCAGCCAAGGTTTTTTTTCTTTCGCTTCAAGCTGTTATCTTTGCCACTCTTTGTGCAGACCTTTTCGTCATGGCCGCAAATTTTGAACACTGTGAGCTGCAAAATGAGATTGGAGGCAGACAAATTCCCTAAAACCAGGTCAAACTGATGGATTTGAATCCACAGCTTAACAACTGTAGCTGAGCTGTCCCATAAGGAACATCAACTGACAGGGGATGCGCTGTTAATATCACACCATCTGTTTCGACATCTGAATGCTGTTGCATGAGGACACCTATGACAGATGACGATAGCATAAACAAAAACATAAGCTCACCTATGCCGTGCTATTTAAAAACAAACGTACAGGTAGTCTATGGAAGCATGAAAACCATAGTAAGCTTTCATTACTATTGGCACAGACAAAAACTGTTGGTCTTCTTAAGAGTTCAACAAAAACATGTGCAACTAAAATAATGACAAACTCCATATCCAACTTGGAATTTTGATGCTTGGAGGAATTACAGCAAGGGTTTTCAACTGGTTTTGCCAAAGGGACCACTATTATAACCAAGAAGCAACTCAGGGACCACTGCTTTGGCGGAATATTATTTTATTTTGCACCAAAGGAGGATAGACCTATCCAGGCTATTTATTTGCATCTGTTGTCTACATTTGACATATTTTGGATAGGAAAATCATTCACAAATTTAGCTGGAAACTAAATCAGGTCTAAATAATAAGTCAATTTTATTCTTAAAAATGTTACAATTATCTTCCATTTCCAATTTTGTGGACCACCTGCAATACCGCCACGGACAACTAGTAGGCCGCGGACCACCGGTTGACAACCCCTGCATTAGAGGAAAAAAAGGGCAAATCCAGAGGGAGCTTCCTCTACTTTACCTGAGCTGTGTATTTGATAGAATATGTATCATAATAAATAATAATAAATGTATTTTTCTAGTTTACTATGAAATGTATTCTTACACATTTTTGAACACAAGATCATTTCCAACCAATAATACAAATTGTAGTATCACCAACGCACAGATTGGCCAAATGTGACTTTCAGTAAATCTAATCCTTCCCATGCTGCTAAAAATGCGTTGGTTATAGTATTTGATAGAACAAGTAGTGAAGGTCAATCAGCAATCATGGTTTTGAATACTAAGCTACACTTGCAAGTCTTGCAGTGAAACAAATACATCAGCTTGAATAAGAATTAAATACCTAGAAAACTTCGGCACTGACTCCAACTAGAATTTAATTCCCTGCAAATGGATTCCAAATGTCTTGAGTGCTGCAGACAGCCTTGAAGGACTTCCATAATGGATTTTAAGCTCTGCGTGCGCCATATCACAGCTCTGCTAGCACCCACTCTGACAAGGGTGGTTGAAATAACACCCACCCAGACGAGAGAAGGAAAGAAAAAAAATACTCTGTCTCTCTGATTTTCCAAGTTAATCTTTGAAGGCCGGAGGGCTTTGTAATTTTTTTTTTTTTTTTACTGCGCCTTATAGAGGTGGGTGAGGTTGTTGGGAAGTATTTCAACTTTACAGAACCTTTCAAAACTCTGTGTACTTGACATCTGAACATGACATGTTCAAGGTTTTTCTTCTGTTCTTGAATGATGTTTGCCAAGAGTTGTAAATGTTTTGGACCTCATGTTTCTACCTTGTTTATATCTACCACTCTCGCCGTGCTGGTTCTTGAGATCTGTGATTCAGGTGCAAGTTGAAGACATAGGACTTGACTTGTCAAATTATCCATCGATTGATTCCATTCTGGTTTGGGCGACATACTATACCACACAAGCTACATCCTATCCCAGATGTCAGCGAGGGCAACAAAGGAATAGTAAATCCTCGGACTGGTTGTGTAATATATTCAGGAGCCTTTAAATCACAGGTGTCAAACCCAAGGCCCGGGGGACAGATACGGCCCGCCACATCATTTTATGTGGCCCGCGAAGACAAATTATGCATCAAATCCGTGTCATTACTAGAATTGTAAATTGTCTTCACTTTTAATATCTTTTTTTTTTAAATATTTGACCAGTTTTTACTCGTCTGATTTGAAAACGAGTTATTTGTCAGTTTGTTTTGTAGCTTTTACTGTATATAATATGAGGTGCTCATACATTTATTTGGGTTGACAGTCATAATGGCCCTCCGAAAGAAGCTATGACTACAATGCGGCCCGCGAAAAAAAAGAGTTCGACACCCCTGCTTTAAATGGTCAGTATTCTAAGAATGTTAAAAAAAAAAAAAAAAACGTGTCTGCTTACCATGCAGCCGGATGAGTCCATCTGTCGGTCCGACACACACTTGAAATTCTTCTTGCAGCCGCCGTTATCTTTTGAGCAGTCACGGACGGGCCCGAAAGACACCAGCAAGTCCTCGACGGTTTCGAAATATGTGGACATCATGGCTTCATCCCTGAATTTAATAACACATATAAAATAAATAAATAAGATGTCTTATGTTTTCTAAGTATAAATGACAAATAGAAAGTAATGCCTAAGCAGCTAAACATAATCCCTCTGGAAAAAGGTTTCTCATAATCTTGCAGTTTCTGTTACAATTAAGATATGAGTCATGCACCCTTTTTAATCAAAAAGAATGAGTCTCGGATTTTTTTGTTTGTTTGCAAAAACAACCCCAACAACCATGAGGAAGGAGATATATATAGACAGCTTTTCCCTTCAGCCATTTCTTTAGTTCATAACAGGAGGCAATGCTGTTGTTGACACACCTCCCACAAACTTGAACAAAGTCCTCATAGTTGCATGGATATGTAGAATGCGTAATTTTTTCGTAATGCGAACTGTTGTAAGATTTTAATGACTTAAGATGTTTTTTATTTATATCACTCGCCTAAAATTGTATTTAGGCCCCCAAGTGCCCAAATACATGCTTGCTGTTGCGCTTTGAATATTTTACTCCACAGTCTAGACTCTGCACAGCGGTATATTTATTGCCTTGAGTCTTTTCCTGAAAAAAAACCCCCAAAAACATGTTTGTTTATGCCAGAAACATAAACACAAGTGACCCTCGGTCTCTTCCATTGTTGTGTTTTTGTTTGGTTGTCTCGTCCTGCAGGATGAGGCATGTTCTTTTTTTCCAAATTGATGCGGTACTTTTATGAAGTGAAAAAATTGGTGCGAGTAGAACCAAACCCAATTGTGTAGCTGTAACGAGGCAAAGACAGTCCACCTTAAAGGGGTTCTGAATGTGCAGTATGGTCCCCCTACCACTTAGCTCTAATAGCTCAGATAGTGTTCTTCGAGTCAATCAAAGGGAAAAGTAACTACACGTATTCCCACTCAGAGTACCTGCAAAAAAAAAAAAAAACACCTGAGATTGTTTTCTTAAGCGGCAACATTAATAATCAATAATGAAACAGTCTTCAAAAAGTAGAATGAATCACATCTAACAAGCTTTTTAAATTCTTCCTAACTGAGACTGAGACTGACAAGCTTCACTTGAGTATTGCTGGCATGTCTTCACAAACTTGCTGTCAGAATGGCTGACGGGGTGGGCGACCCCTCCATGTTTGATTTGTAAAGAAACAACAAGTAATAGCGCAACACAGACCACCCAGTGTCTTGAGAGTGACTTGACTCTCTATAAACATCTATAACATCGTAAATGATGGCGAGACAGACGGACTGCTGAGGAGGGAGAATTTCATGGTCTTCTGTCGTATTTTTTTTACTGCCGTTAATTTGTCCGAGGCTGTGAAGTTGTAAAAGGAAATATCCATTGCTTGCCAACATATTCACTTAGATTTTGCAAACTACCGTAATTTTCGGACTATAAGTCGCGGTTTTTTTTCATAGTTTGGGTGGGGGGGGCGACTTATACTCAGGAGCGATTTATATACATATATATGGGGTTTTTTCACTTTTTTGGGCATTTTATGGCTGGTGCGACTTATACTCCGGTGCGACTTATAGTCCGAAAATTACGGTACACTTTAACAAATTATCGTAAAAATTCACAATTCAACAAGTAAAAAAAAAAGGTCGATTTCTTCAAGGTACTGACTTTACTTGAGTAATTTTCTATCAATTGTTTCCCCTTTTACTTCTTACTTTATACCTTGCTGTCAAAATGCAACCGTTTTTATTTTTCAACCTCGTCTGAGAAAGACACAACAAAAACAAGACCTAATTAAAAAGAGACCTTTACTACTCAACAGCGACGCATCAATTGTTTTTTTCCTAATTTTACCTTGAGGTGTTAAAACACGCTTCTGTTTTATCAGTCTTGTTTTCCACTGCTATCTAAGTACCGTGTGTGATTTTTTTTGCCACCTCTGTCATTTTATACACTGTGCTCAATGTACATGATTTATTCCACCATTCTGTATTTTATTTTTTCATTTGAATTCACCGTAGAATTAAAGAAGCTTTATCTCACCTCAAGTAATTTAAATGGAAAAGGTTTATCGATTTGTGCATAATCCTTATATTCAGCAGATTGGAAGGTTTTGTGACTTGTCCAGGAACTCGCCAGCAAAACTGGTTTTAGTATTTATTTGTTTTCCTTGATTTTGTACCTGTCCCTAATCTCTCACTACACAAGTCCCAATTTACCAACTCAATTTGATCGCCAGTACTACATCACCCTGAGGCCACATGAAAGGTATCTGAGCACTTGGTTGGAAATTGACCTTTCAGCGAGTTGGAGCATTCTTGAAAGCTACAGTACAAACTCTCTGTACGGAACACTCCCATTCAATACTGTTGTGTGATGCCATGAGGACTGATGGCCTCGTAGATGGCCTTTACTGGGAGAATAAAATGAAAAGGCTTGAAGAAGTAAAGAAACTCTGAACATACCACAGTGAATAAATGGGTCTACTCCAAGATCTGCTGCACCTGCATAAAAGACTAAAAAAGATGTCAAATAACATTGAACTACCTTAACTTGGTGTGGTATGTTATTTCAAAGCCTGCAAGGTTATCAGTAAAGGATTTTTCTGGAGGGGCAGATACTTTGTAAGGATGCGTGACTTTCATTAAGCTACCAGTAAGTTTCAATGTAAAAAAAATATGTTTTCACAATTCTTTCATTGCAACCATGGCATGGACAAAGCATTCACACTAATCGACCCTGAAACCGGCTTCTTTTGTATTCTTCTACTGAGCAAGTGCTCAGCATTAGCGATACCATCAGCAGCGAACTGGATGAACCAAAGTGTTATTGATATGCGCCGACCAAGCTTGAAAATCATTATGGCGACGTAACTAGGAAACGGATTAGACAGTTGACATGTTGGCAGTTTATGCCACTTTAAATTTGCTACCTTGCTTTTGTTTAATCTCCTTTTTTTTTCACCATGCAATGATTATCGTCCATGATTATTAAAGCTGTCAACAAAAAGTCCATTTCCTATTTTGTTCTACAATGTTTACATTTCCGTGACAGTTCTGGAAATATCACGTTGTGCCGTATTTTTAGGATTCTGACACAGACATTGTTTGCATCACCTGAATTAGACCAAAGACTGTGAACTAGCGGTATGAAAGCCTAAAATTTATTTTAAAAGGAACTGAGATTTATTTCTTCTCTACTAGGTTCATGTTAAGTTCACACTTTAGTTAGAATAAATTCATTTGCAGTCATACTGAGATCACTACTTGACGCCAGAGACAAACAGCCCAAGTATATTGATCAATACTGCTCAATACTTCACCACGGCAGTATAAAAATTTACGGGTGGGTTTTGAGAACTGTAAAATCCGAGTCAGTTATGCCCCTCCACTATGGATAAGGACTTTGGGCTTGTTTTTTTTTTCAAAGGAGGATTTATGCCATTTCTCTCTAAATTAAAACAGGTCCCGGGTGTCTTAGTGAAATGTCTGACATGCTTCAGTCCAAATACCTCAAGGATCATGAATAATAATAAACGTTATAATTGTCTTTTAACAACCATGCCGGAATGTTTTTGGGGTCTGCCCTGTTTCGGATTCACACTAATTTCACACATGATGGGCTGGCAAGTACTCCAGAGACCCAAATATTTGAATACTATCACTTAAGCAGGCAGCTTTCCATATGATGCCCCCTCTAAGACTTTTATTCAAGAGATGGATGTTGAACAAAACTGTACCTGAACAGTATTAAAAAAATGTTCGTTCAATTTTGATTGCTGAGTAGAAAGGCAAACAATGCGCTGCATATTTGATAATCATTGTTGATTTTTAGTCTTAATAAGGACCAAGAGGACTGGATAATTTGCATGTTGCACTAATTGGAGCCTTAAGTTGCTTTCTCGGTGAATGTTTTTTCAAAATTACCTCCCAGAGGAAAACGTCTTTGCAATGCTTAGGATACAGACTTTTGAAGTTAAGCCCAATACAGACTCTTCTTAAACAAGTCTCCAAATCCATAATTCAATCTGCAATCCTCTAATATTTTTTTATCAGAACATCTCATTACTTTCTGTCCACTTCTGCTTCAAAAAAAGGTGCAGAATTATTTAGTTGAATTCTGAAACTTTCTCATGTCCTTAATTGTGTAGCAAGCAGGCCATTTTTGAATGACTGTGTTTATAAATAATGACCCAAAACCTCTTTTCTAGGTTGAACTTATGCTTAGAACAGTAAACAAATGGTTTATGTAACCGAGACACGCATTCTATGCCTACCAACGTCCTTCTTGTTCGGCTTCTCAATAGTCGCAAATTTAAAAAGCCAATACGTGACATCAATTCTTTCTGCCAGGACCTCCCTGTGCTGACAAATGACTCTTTAATATAGAGGAAAAACCCAGGGTAGGGAAAGTGCGGCAGGCCAAAAAATAATGACTTTGGCTCAGCTGCGAGGTGCATACTAACTGGATTTCTGCGTAGTGAGTCGAAGATAGAAATGAACAATCAAGAGGCCTGTTTCAAGACTCCAAAAATTAAAAAAAATGTCAGTTTGGATGATGTTTTGTTATCTTATTAAATTGCACCTATTATCTAAACAGTTCCAATATATCTGTTGGAAGTGTATATAATTAAAATACATTTTTTTCAACTGCGCTATACACGCTTGGCTCCGCTCTACTCACCTCCGTTTGAGACATTTTCAAAGCATACATGTGATGATGATGAAAATGGATGCAAACTGCATGGAAATGCACGACACTGACTCATCGGTTGGAAAGAAACAGGATAAGAACTGTTGAGAACAACGCTTTCCTTCTTTGCATGTTAGTCACGGTCGAGAGGAAGATTTTATTCGAGACTGCAGCAAAGTTATGAACCCGCTGCTAAGGCACATGAACACGATTAGTTATTTCTAACCATTGAGCAACCGCAAGGGACATTGGGTATTTGCTGGACACACTCGGCTGACTAGGTATTAGCTATAGCACCTCATTGAATATGGTTTTGAAAAAAAGAAAGAGTGAGTAGACCTTTGGTTATTAGACTAGTAGGACTTTTTTTTTTCCATACATAAACACAATTTGTGATCTATTGTTGCCACTAAGAACTTAAAATTAGATTATATCGACGAGACAAAGACTTATGCCAGGTAGCGTTTCCAAACGGTGGGTAAAGTGAGATCAATTCCATTGGAACTCAGTTGACCTCAAAGCATATTCACTGCAGCTAAACAGTGACTAATGTACTGCTGCTATAAATCTCCGTGCATGCCTCTTGCTTGTGCAGATGATGAATGAGCGACGGATACTGCCCAAAGTTAGAGCAGTGCGCCGGCATGATTACAGAGTGTGTTATTGGTCTGCCCCCTGCATTTGATTAATGCCCCTGGCAAATATGCTGACTAGTGTTGAATATCACACATTTTCTTAAAAAATAAACAACAACCCAAAAAATCTCATCGGCAGTCAGGGCAAAAGCAGCAGATGAAAAACAGTCGTGAGATTGCAGTGACAAAATAAAAGCATGCGCATTTTTTGAGATCCAGCGGGTAAGATTTATGTATTTGTTTCTGGTGTCACTCACATTGACTAATGGTACATTTTGATGTCTTGCTTGATCGCACTGACTGAAGTCATTCATCACACGATGACATACAACTTTGGCTACTCTGGCGTATCTCTTTCAACTGACAAAAAAATATATATAAATTTATTCCTTGACCTGAGGGCCCAAGATTGAGCCTTTCCATGTGTACTCAGGCATTTTTTTCAATATTACTCTCCAAGATTTACCTACTATAACTATGCTGTTAGCTATACTATAATATTTATTTATTGGAAAAAATGTCATTTGACATTACATTTGCAACTTTATGTTGATTAAAATAAACCTGCAAACCTTTGAAACATTTGTCATTTTTGGCACAGAATTTGCAACATTCACTTGCAGAAAGAGAGAGAGAGAGAGAGAGAGAGAGAGAGAGAGAGAGAGAGAGAGAGAGAGAGAGAGAGAGAGAGAGAGAGAGAGAGAGAGAGAGAGAGAGAGAGAGAGAGAGAGAGAGAGAGAGATGTTACAGATCCTAACCCTAACCCTAACCCTAACAAGTGCTACTAGAAGTGGGCTTTTAATAAGTCATTAAAACTCAAGAGTAAATGTCACTGTCGTATGTGGATTATGCAGCTGTTTCTTAAAAGTGATAAATCTTTCACATTTTACCTCTTCTATCATCCTGTCTCATATTAATAATGATTATAGTCTGAATGTGTCCACACAGTGAGGCAATTTGGAGAAAAAAAAAAAAGTATGATTTCAATGAGCACCAAAGGCTTCTCCTCTTCTGGCCTATGAAAACTATACCTTTTTTGCATAAAAAATAAATGGCTTTACCTTTGTATTCCATTTGACATGGTCTACAATGTGATTCAAACAAGTTAATGCATCACATTCAACTTTCTGTTCAGCTAGAATGCAGCTAGGCTTAAGAAATATTTTTTATTGTGTTATTTTTCAAGCTATTCATCTTTCAATAGCAGATAACGCCTCAAAACAGAAGCCATACATATGCCAATTACTAATGGTTGCAAAGCCCATTGAAGGTCAGAATTTAACAGACACTTCTTTATGTAGAGGGAATTCTGGATTCCAGAGGTAATATTAAACAATCTTTAACAAGTTTGTAAATAGGCAATGAATGCCACCATATGTTGAGATGAATACAGCCACTCTTGGGATTATACTGTTTCAAATATAAACAATTTGTAGTTTAAAGGGAATTGTGAGATATTGTACATAGGGTGTGAATATGAAACTAAAATATGTTGCACTTACAGTAGAAAAGTGCCGTTGATGAGTTTTATTTTCCTTCAAATGCTTGAAGATTAATTTTGGAGACCTTAAACTATAGGTGTCAAAGTCAAGGCCCGTGGGCCAGATACGGCCTGCCAAATCATTGTATGTAGCCCCCGAAGACAAATTGTACATCTGTCAATACTAAAGTTACAAATTGTCTTCACTTTTAAAAAAATACAGATATTGATAGCAATTTTTGTTACCATTGATCTTTTAAAATTATTTGAACAGTTTTTACTAGTCTCCGGTTTCAAATGTAGTTTTTTTTTTAAAATGCGCAGTTGATTTTTTAAGTCTTAAAAAATCAACTGCGCATTTAAAAAAAAAAGTATTTACAAGAGTTAGGTAAAATACCCTAAATAGAGAGGGTCAAATAACTAAATAAATAAATAAATACATTTGCAATAAAAATGCTATTTGTTGAAATATTCTCTAAGTGTCAGTGGAATTTAAGAATGATGTATGAATGTAAAAAATCTTACACAAAGCATTTTCAATGATTAATAATGAATATGAATGGTCTATAATGATGTGGTACAGTAAAAACAAGACGGTTCAGACTCACCTGACCTCTCCCGGGTCTTCGGTCACCAGGACGTCTGTCTTACAGCTGGCGATAGGATTGATTGACAGCTCCACCGGCGGCACCACAAAGCTCTTGCTGACAGGCAGCCACAAGCCTTGGCCCAGACTATAGAGTGATCTGCGTTAGCACAATCACGAGACGTACATTTCAAGCAAAAAGAACAACAACCCAAAACGACTTGGACAAACATGAGCATGCGACAACACCATGTTTATGTCTAAAGGGCACGCCGGAAAATGCAGACCATTCACAATATGGATTATGACAGATTGCCTGCAGCACAGTCATAAAGTTAGAGATTAGTTTTGCTGATAGTGATAAATTCAAATGCCCTTAAACTCGTAAAATGTGGAGTTGAATCAGAATTTACAGCGGAAAAAAAACTGGATTATGTGACAAATCCGATCATAATTCTTCACTGAGGCATGTAAACAGTCGGCATGCTTTACTAGACATCCTTTCAGCCAGCACCAAAATATGAACTGCAGTGCTGTTTGACAAAAAAGAGCACTGAGTTAGCTTGCAGCACTAGCCGCTGTTTCGATGATACATTTTTGTCACTGTTGATCAAACAAAATAGGTTTATGTATGCTGTGCTGCCCTGATGAAGTTGTGCTGTTTTGCAAAGTTTGTTATGAAAGTTAACTAAACAAGGTACTTTAACACATTTAGATGAGAAGGATGCTGTTTGTTTTCGCCAAAAGAAGCTTCAGGAGGAAATACAAAGATTACAATCCACAGGAGTCCAATGTGCAGGATGAAGGAAACAAGATGTGTCCTCAACAAGAGCAGGGAGCATGACTAGACTTTTCATCATGTAATGTTTGATGTTTATTAGCAGGTGGGAGACAAACACTTTGAGAAAAAAAAAAGCATTAGCTCAGATGTTCTCAGCCAAAATCTTGTAAGATATATTTAATTAAAAGTCTTTCAGGTCACACACTCTTATCACAATATGCAGCATCAAAGATGCCCCACTTGCCAAAATCATCTCCTCAGATGCCAAATCTAAGCAACTCACGAGCATCGGGAAAACTATCTAGCCGTAACAGACTTTTAAATATTATGTGGTAAATTTTCCACGCTGCTATTTTTCCACCCTTATAGCTCATCCGAGTGAAGGCACTGCTGGCTTCTTCCAGAGCTTCCTATCTGTAAAGCCAAATCCCTGCTGAGATTAAATTCTTCTTTTCAACCGCCATGGAACGGAAGACCAAGGCGGTCGTCTCCACCCTCATATTTATCTTACATACACCAAAAGGACAAAAGCACAGGTCTACACATTTTCATCAATGCCTTAATCAATCACGAGTTGTACCAACCACGCACAGTTCTTTCTGATTCTTCCATCCATTTTTGTGTTTAGTATCTTAAGAAATGTTACCTGTCCGTTACAAAGTATGCAAAGTGAAAGTGGAGTTTAAAACTAAACCTATAGAAACAGGGAGAACATGGACGACATTGTGTGTAACTTCTTCAGGAATGCTTCTCTACAAGTCTCCATATGAAAGATTATTTGCAAGCTGCTGTTTTTGAATAGCTATCAACAAAAATAAAGCTACACTTTATATAACATTTCAACGCACTCTTCTAACTGAGGATTCAGAATTAACCAATCACATCCAAAATCAGTTTTATTTTAAGTACGACTTTGCAACAGTGTATGTTAGTGATAAAAAACAGCCCATTCACACACTTAAGTAAAATGTTGGGCTACATCACTGCTGAAATAACACAAGTATTTTCCGGGCTATAAGGCCCAAATTCCTAAATTTAAACTGGCCTGAAGCATTGTGTCATAAAATCAATCATAAGTGGCCTACTGAAGACTATGAATCATGAATCAAAAAGACTATGGATCATTATTTTGTGATTATAAAGTAATTTGTTGCGTCTGAAGTTGAAATAAAAAAGATAAAATGGAGAATGATGTGATTTGGATTAAAAATCTGACATGATGCATTAATGGTGCGCCTTATAGTCCGGTGCGCCTTATATAAGGACAAAGTTTTAAGATGGGCCATTCATTGAAGGCGCGCCTTATAGTCTGGTGCGCCTTATAGTCCGGAAAATACGGTACTACAAATTACTGATTGCTGTCAATATCACCATCGTGAATGCAACATTTCAATGGACCCATCCTGGGATAGCCCTTAGGCTGTTTTTTTTCCACACCAGAAGTGCCATGGTGGGGGTAGGAGTAGAACCTGACAAGAGTTGCATTATCGTGTCCAGCCAGCTGTGTCTGTTGCTCTGCAGGCATTTTTATGCTCCATCACACTCACAAATTCATACCGAAAAACAACTTACTCACAAATTGGTCAGTGGAGGTCATGCACTCATCAGACGGCCCACAACTCACCTGAAAATTCTTTCCGGGGCTTGTTCGCCCGTAACCAGGTCGTAGCCTTTCTCAAGGTTAGCATACGGCCAAGGCCTTTGGAGAAGAAGAAGGAGTGATGTCATCACACAACCGCACACGTACAACACGAGTGGAGAATTTACTGTAGCAGATGGGACACGCTTTATGGTATGTAAATAAACCAGACGTATCAAAAGCTGTGTTTGCACGTGGCTAAGATTACCGTCTGTCACCGGTCTTCCTACAAAATGGTGAATGGGAACTCGATCCAAGGCTGGACGGGATCCAGCGAGTGACAGCCAGAGGTGAACGGCAATGTGAAACATTAAACATTGTCGCAGTTGGCTGCGTGGCTCATTTGAATTATTTTGACCGCTCCGTTGGGTTTGTGCAAGCTTTCCAAGGTCACATTCAAGTTTGTTTCAAGAACTTTTGTAAGACGTTTTCCAAGATATGTGTTAATGTACTTTTTATAGGTTCAATTCCCAGACCGTTAAAACGCTAACCCTCAATCTACAATCACAATTCTAATTTTAAAAAAAATAAATCAATTTTATGGCCATCCATACTGTTTTGGTTGCTTTTCTTGAGACTAAGAGAACAGGTTATATAAGCTAATGAGGTGCATTTCCATATGCAGGCGGTGCTTACCCTTCATTCTGACCCCAGTCACTGCGAACACAGAGGTGTTTATGGACAAGATCCGGCGAATAACCGTCGTGACAGCTGCATTCTCCTGAGACGGAAAGAAACAGAGGCGGCGGATATTTGTTTATTGTCAGCAGTTGCATAAATTACCATTTAGAACAGTAGAACCTAATTTCACAGATTCAGTTTTCTGTAACAGAAACATTCACTATGGAGAAATATTTGATACTAGCAAATGATGATGAATTGAAAAACAGCATTATTTAAAATGATTTCAAACTATGAACATTTGTGTATTAGTATCTTTAGATATGAAAAAAAGGTCCATGGTTTAGCATATGAAAAAAGATGAACTGTTGACGACAAATTCATGTTGTCGTCATTAAATTATTTGCTCTTTATGTAGAATGCATAATTGACTGAATTAAAACCGGACAAAATATTACTTATTTTGATAGTTTTACTTCTCTCTACCTGGAAATAAAAAATGCTGCATGGGATATACGATGGCATTTGTGGAGTCTTAGGTCAGATTTCGCAAAACCCTTGACTGTGCTCGACAAAAAATGGTGATTGCTGCACACGCTCGGCCTGCTTTTGGAGTCACAACGGTGGAAAAATGCATAATGGCCACGCAGGCAACACCATTCACATTTTATCACCTGCTGTTTAATAATTTACTGGCTGAGTTTATAGGCTCTCGGCTCACTCAAAGGGAGACGTGGCGGCCATATAGGATGGAGTTAAAGAGCGGCAACAAATATTCCGATTGCCCTTTGTCTGGTAAATGGTGGAAAGCAACATAAGCCGCAATAAAGTTTGGAGAAGGCAGGACAATAGTTACACCCAAGACACCATTTCATCTGATGAATAATAGCTGCTGGTTGCAAAGCATCAGTCTTATTAAGATGATCTGTGGATGGACTGTGTAGTGACGACCTGAAGAATAGACTTTTTAAAAGCCGTATTAATTCTTGGTGCATTATTTCTTTGACTGCGCTTATAAATTTATTGTAGTACTTGTTGAATGTTTTTTTTTTATCTGGCTTTATCTGGATGACAATAAAATGACAAAGAGGTGCGTCTTTAAAAACATTTCAAAGTGTCGTCCTGCTTGTTTTTTTCTACCAACATTTTCAATTTTCAAGTCAGCTCTATAATATGCCTTCAAGTATGTTTTGAGAAGACAATTCTCTCTGGTTCCATTGAGAGCAAGTGAAGTTGGAAGCATCATTTCTAATTAGGAAAACAAAGGAAGCAAGGCGGTTCAACGGGTCTTTTTACGAGGATACTTATGATGATCGATGCCGCAATATATTCTTCCTTAGTAGGGCGTTTAACTGTGCCGTGGAATGAATTGGCTAATAATGGGGACAGCTCATCGTAGTAAAATGATAACTGGAGTCATCACATTATTAAGGCGTCGTCGTCGGTGTAAAGCACATAGAGTTCCGTATTTAATTGCTGGCGCCTGCTCTGGGGTGATTGCATAATTACGTATGTGTTACAAATGATGGCGGCACGTACTGATTGTTTGACATTAAGCTATTATACAGTATCAGTGTGTAACAACACAACAGAAATGAGTAGTGAGTAGGGATCACAATGCAAGTCGCAAATAACTCTTGTTATCGTCAAGTCTCTAGTAAACAAAACAAAGCAAGTTTTACTATTTTCTTTAATGCTATCCGTCATCCGAACCACTTTTCCTCACGGGGGTCATTTACACCACATATTTCACAATCCCCTTTAAACAAGTATAACTGACGAAATAAAGATATATTGCAGTTCCTTTGGAACTCAATTTCATCACGCGTTAGTTTATCTGGCATTGACCATTTTGCACTAGTCGTTCGGCTGAAATCAAGAGTTAGCCTCGTCCGTGTTGTCTCGAGAAGCGGCAGGGTGCGCGTTTATCATTGTTTGGCTTTGATTGTGTAGAATGTTACATTGCTGTGCTGGCAGAGGACACCGATGGAAATAGAACGCTCTTGTGGAGAGCACCTTTAATTTTCACTAGCGGACAGATTAGGTCGTTTCCCCCCAAGGAGACGCATCGCACTTGAGGGCAATCACTCATCAAATAATCTTGCCGCTGAAAAAGGACAGATGAAAGGGGAAGTAAATTGGGAGAGACAAGGAGACCGGGCGAGACAAGAAGCATTAATAGTACAAGGAGAATCTCCGAATGCAGTAAGCTCTGATAGAGTAAACAACTCCTAAATTGAATTAGAGTGATAACTGCTCTTGGAACATATAAGTACACAAGAGGAGAATGGGCGATCCTTAACGCAGCATAATCCACAAACTCCATCGTTGGCATCTTGATGCGTAAGGATGGATGTGATCTGTTGCCCTAATCCATTATGCATCAGCCTTCAACGTGCCCTTGACCACGGTGACATTAATTCACATACATTACAGATGTAATCCATTCTAATGAGCTTAGGCTTGATGTAGTGGGCATGGAACACCAGCGGGAGTTACGCCACTCAAGCGACGACATGACATTCTGCACTCGAAGCTTTGCTTAAAGTCCTTTTAATGTCAGTGCAAATATGCCCAAAAATGTTTGACTTGCAAAAGTGTGTGATCAGGAACGTTTTTTTCATATCCAACAGTGTTGCGCTTTTTTTCCCCTGAAACTATGGAGCCTTTTTCTTTGTACTCTAAATGATACACTCTTTTATTCAATAAACAATGGAGCTTCATTTTTCATTTCTAAGCCATGTTGACGTTTTTAAGGCAATTTGTTTTCCCAAGATGCCATGAAAGAAACTGCAATGCTTGTCGAATGCTATCAAGTTAACCTAGGAGCCCACTTGAACTTTACTGCTAACTCTGTTGTTGACCAAAACAGCAGCACCCACCAAGGCAAGTAATCAGAGATGAATTAATGATGAATTAAAGTGTGGAGTCTTGAAGCATATTAACAAAGATCTTATTAAGGGACGGACAGTTTTAAACTAAAATTTTACTTGCCATAATTTCCCAAAATGAGTACAAATAATAATAAATGTATTGTATGTTTTGATTGACTTGATACAAATGCAATGTTCTTGCAAATGAATTGGATTATTTGCATTTACTAACCTGTGTCCTGGTCACAAATCTGCTCACACGGGTCAGTAGTCCTCTGGCCACAGTAGTCTCGGACCCACTGCGTGGACGAATTGGTCTGATAGTACAGGATGAGCTTGGCTGGGTTGAGCCAATTGGAAACATCCAGGAAGCTGCCCATAGCCATAACAAAACTACTTCCTGTGTAAGAAAGCAATAAAAAGTTAAACAATGAGTTGCTTAACTCATTCTACCCCTTTATTTTCATGGTGCATTGAAACTCCCCAATGACCAGACCGTATTTAAATGAGAGCCCTATAATGCGTGTATTTATGGGACCTCCTTGATAATGGCACCAGAGAGACCGTGCTCATTGGCACTGTGTTACCTTTCTTTCTTATTGCTCCCGGGCCAATCATTAAACTCTGATCACTGAACAAGATTATCCTTAATTGATGCCAACGACTTTTACTTTCAATGAGGGCGCTGAGGGGGATCGTGCCGAACATAAAGATTCTTTTACGGCGACATATTGCTGTCGGTCGAGGGCGGTGTGGGTCGGCAGGCTGGTTGAGGCATTCGGAAGGAGTGCACGTTGCTGTGTAAAGGTCAATTTAAAACCTATTCCGTTGCCGCAGTGGGACACAAAGGTAGCTATCGCATTAACATTCTCGTTCAAGTCTTGGAAAGATGAATACAGATGGAGGCACTAAAACAGTCACTTCACTCTAAAAAGGTTCCTGGCTTGTGTTTTTATCAGCCAAACGTATTTGACAATATTAGCAGGCCTGCCGTGTTGCCTTCACCTTTGCTTGTAGCAATTATTCCTCCACACTCTCTGTGAAATGTAAACAGTGCTATGAAGGGAATAATCTGCCATGTCAACGCTATCGAGGAAATGCAATTTTATACAACTATCATGACACTTGAGATTGGAGATAGATAAAGCACCATATTTTTGAATTTGTGATTAGTGGATGCCAACTCCTAAAATTTCACATTGCGGTCACTCCGCTTCTAGCAAAAATTAATACTATTCTGGAGCTTTGCAACGATAGAAAATTCTCTTAGGCAGGTTTGATTATATTGGGAAGATTTTTGGGTTTGTCCATCCTTCTTATAACAGGTCACTTTTTGGTTAAAAAATATGTAAAACAAGATTGTTCAATAATGACTACAATGGGAAAAAGAAAAAAAAGACATTCGTTTTTAAAAACATAAAAAAATAATCATATATTGTAGCAACCTAATTTCAGTTCAATGTATATGCGCGGCAAAAATAACAAGGTTCAATGTTTTATTTGATATTATTCAGCAAATGTGCAACGCCTCCAAAACAACTAAATGTTTGGCAGAGACAAGGTACTGTTGGGAAATTGTTCAATTGCCAATGGATAATGTTGCAGGAAAAAATACTAAATATTGGCTGTTGATCTGAAAAGGTAAATGTTCTGTCAACAGAATTGACATTTTTTTGTGAATTGAGTGCTGCATCACATCAATTTTACATAGTGGCCATACACTTTTTCCAGACAGAAAAAAAAAAATCCTATTCTAGACAGACAAAGCCTGAAAAGGCCACTGTCTATAAGGCAAATGAACAAACCAGCCAGTGTCTCATCTGCTGTCAAAAAGACAAGATGTTTATTGTTCTCTACAAAAAAAACAAAGAAAATACCTCCCTTTTAACAACACAGAAAAAGTTTCCGTTCATAGATGCAATTGTTCCCATGCAGACTTAGTTGCTATCTAAAGCAACAGCACGAAATCTACTTCTGTCTCACAGTCAGAATGAAAGGCGAGAACTCTAAGCACACATTTTTAGTAAGTTCCTTGCAAGGTATTCAAACATGCTCAATGGTATTTTTCCATATTAATGTGTACTTCGATCTGGACTGCAACCAAATTAAACTATAATCAAAAGATCATTATACATGTGGTACATCTATCACAATAAAAATACCAGAGGTAATGATGAAGTATATATTTAATATAAAATGGTGTTTGGCAAAAAGACTACTTTCTCTTTGTACTCTTTCTTTCTTGCTTTTACACTTGACACTGGCTTTTTTCTTCTTTTGTTGTTGCCATTCTCCTGCCCGCTATGCCGTCACGGTCCATTAGTCACTCCTGTTGAGGTTTGGTGTTTGTACCGATACACATCCTTAGCACTTGTCTCCGAGCTACCTTCCATCACTCATTATTTCCCCACTATAAAGAATTTCTAGAGAGTGGCTCACATCTTTGGTAGCCGTGGAGCTGCGGTCTGCCCCCCCACCCTCAAACGCACAAACATTCTACTTGAACCTCCATGTGGATTTTTTCTTTTTTTTTTTGGCGGGGTGGTTGTTAGTGTCAGCCTGTCCATTTACTTGACACTGATGCTTGGTTTGGAAACATTTGCTCTTTTGTTTTATATATCATTATAACTGTTGTTTGAATAAGCCCATAAAAATTGCTTTTAAATGAAATGGTTTTATTATAGTTTAACACCAATCCTGAATTTCAAAGTCTAATGCCCTCTGCTATAATCATAGTGCATTGTAATTTATATGTATTGCATACACAGCTGTATTTGGCCATAATTTTTTTTCTCTTGTTTATGTGGCACTCTACATGTGGCACATGACAATGAAATCTTTAGACCAGGGGTGTCAAACTCGGTTTTTTTGTAGGCCACAGTGTAGTGATGGTTTTCCTCGTGGGGCCATTAATGACTTAAATAGAAATGGATGGCCCCTCATACTATCACATACACAAACATAATCCAGTGATAAAACGCTCAACAATTTATTTTGAACGTTGGATTGTGACAAAATATTGCAATATCTCATTGTTATGAAAAGGAAGACAATTTACAGTTTTGATATTGTAATAAGAAACATTGCGTTGACACAGATAATTTGCCTTTGCGGGCCACATAAAATAATGTGGCGGGCCAGATTTGGCCCCCGGGCCTTGAGTTTGACACCTGTGCTTTAGACCAATCAACAGGGATTGAACAGGGACAGAAACCACAAGGTAGTTACAGTTAATGGAAGGTAGCTGCTTTATAACAAACTACTTAGAAAACTGTGACAAGACTAACAGAGCTCTTCACACATGTGCTTCGGTTTACTCAGAAATTGTGCCGACTGGTTAGTTGAGCACAAAGGTTTTTTTTATTTTCTTGAATAATTGGCAACAGGTCAAGCTACAGGTTTAATCATACCTTCAGTGAAAGCGCTTTTAATTGTTGCCAGCACAGATAGAGGAACAAAGACACATTATTTGTAGTGAATAAAAACATTTTTCAAAAAAATCTGGCCAATTAAGGAAAAGTTTAACATTTACTGAAGTATAACTGATGAGCTCTCACAACCAATGTGTTGCGACATAGTGGTGAGGAATCACTGAGTGGCGTGTGCATCCACCGGGTGTTTTTATTCCTAATTTTCTTGTCCACCGAGTCTAATGCATGTGTTGTGCTTACCATCTGCGACAAAGTGCTCAGGCACATGGAGCGTGACCTTGACAGTGAGTGGGCAGGAATCCTGCGTGGCGTAGACAATGGCCACGACGCAGGTGCTGATGGTAATCAGCGTCAGGGTGACCTTGTTTAGAGGACTGTGTGGGTGGCCTGGATGGAAGCAAAGGGAAAAAAGGTTGAATAGTTTGGTATCGCTCATTTTGCATCCGTCCAAAGCTTCGACTGACGAGTAGAACACCAAAGCACCAGTAACAAAATAAAAAAAACAGCCGGTTTCCTATTTGCAAATTCACCTATTTGCAGTTTTTTTGTGGAATCCATCGAAAGCTATTCACTCAAATATCAGTTTGCGTTTTTTTACAAAAGAAACTGTCTAAATAGGTATCGGTGTCCAAGGAAGTATGTTGAAGTCAAACATCTAAGACAAAGGTTCTTAAGTCAGGGAGGAGCTAAGTTTAGCCTGGGTTGATAGTGGTTACAGAGTCAGAAAGCCATTTATATTTACCGGTTGAGTTGCAAGATGGGTTTAAAATCATATTTAAGTCTAAGTTTGTTATCCTTACAGTTTGAACTATTAGTATAGGCAAATCTAAAAATGTTTTTTAGCCATTTGCAGAAGGGTTTGGTTCTCATCCCCAACACATGGATGCTTATGTGGAGATGTCAATGAATGAGCATTCTGATGGCATCCAGGTTACAATAACAGACCACATAAGATCGAAACCTGATGCAGATCAACATCCTATTTGTCTTCTGACATGCTGCATATTGAAGTTGATAACTTGGCACAAAAGAAAAATGAAATCATGCAATCAGTTCACGTTGTTGCTCGAGGTGATTTATTGTCTTATGACAACCTCGCGAATTTGTTATTTTAGTTGCCCTTTGGCTCTATCATGGGCCCCATTTCCTAAAGTGGGGAGTGGAATTATCCACCTAATCTCCAACCTTCGGCGTTTGTCAGTGTGCCTAAAAAAAATAATTTTAATGGGATGTGTGGCTTTTAAATTATACCAAATACATCTACACTATTTCTAAAGCATGACAGACATTTGAAAAGGTTGCAATACTTCTGAAGGTCAAAATCAAGGGAGCCAGAGTGAGGACAATGAATTACCCTTATTGAATCATGTGTCTTTCGCAATGACAAGTCTGGGAAGGGGCACAAAGTGTTCAATCTGCAGGGAAAGTGCTGGGCCAGCTAATCCCTTTGGGGGTGTGGGTGGTGTCATCGGGCTCACGAATGGGGTCTCTCAATTACTATAAAAGCCCACTGAGTAGACAAAAGCATGTGCGCTCACGCTAGCAAACATTTGCTTTATGGCCGCAAACCCAACACACTTCAGTGTTTGTACACGGGCGCACCGACAGCGAATGTGTGTTCAGGCTTAAGAGCTTGACGTGTGTTTATCTTTAAAGTCCTTTGGCTTGCGCATTTTATGGCGACCATGAGATGTCTTGCTTCTCACCTTTGCTGCGTCGTCGTCCTCTGTGCTGCTCGGTGTAAAACTTGTTGTCGTCCTCGGGCTCTGACCCTGATTCTCCTTGAGGACCAAACATGCCTGCGGTTGCTTGAGAAGATAAGGTGGAGATGGGGTAGGGGGAAGGAAATCCAATGAAAATCAATCACGGCTAGTTAGGATTGCAGTGCTGTAGTTTAGAATGTTGCTTATTTTACCAAAACAGATCATCTACTTTGTATTTGAGACTTGATGAAGCAGCATGTGGTTCATCCACTGCTATGTTTGTACACACTGTTTCAAGTATCTTTAAATAATGTAAGAAAATTATTGAAAATATTGACGCAACAGAAAGAACTGTTTGCTTTTGAGTTCAGCATACACACACCTTCACATTCACACCATTGGACAAATTAGTCTTCAATGAACCTAACATGCGAGTTTTTGAAAGGTAAGAAAATACAAAATCAAATTCAATATGCAGGAGTGCCTGAGGCGAGATTTAAAGCCCAAACCTCTCAACTGCGAGGTACACGTGCTCATCGCTCCTCCGCCATTCCGCCCCAAGTGTACTGTAATTTGAGCAATATAATTATAATTATGACGTCGGTATGTCTTGAAGCGATGGCAACATCATGGATTTCATTATTGGTGGAATTGGTGGCAATTTATTCAGTTCCATGTAGTTTGCAGTCTGAATGGATTGCCAGGGAAATAAAAATAAAAAAACAGACAAATGTCAATATCTAATAAACTGGTGAAAAGTGGAGCGAGGTTCCTCAGGCAGATAAAGTTAGCGCATCACCATCTTTCCAATTTCTTCAACTTTTGTGCCTTCCGTCTATATTCATGCTGCCTAAACACACCACCTTGACCAAATTACTCAAAAAATTAAATTTGATCGAATGTGAATGTGTTTAATGCATTGTGACTACACTCAACAAATGAACCTTTCTCGAGTCACAAATAAAATTAATGATGAAACTCCACATGGGAGAAAATAAACCCCCGAGAAAGAGCCATCGTGAATTAGCAAAGGGAAGCAATTTCCCCAGCGTATTAGAAGCTCAATCAATTTCAAGTTTATTAACAACACAGTCACAACTCCCTGCGCTGTTTCAATTTGCGATCATGAAATAGTCAAATATTCCATTCCATTTATTGCTCACTCTTTAGGTGTGTAAGTGGTTTGATTTAGTGCTTACTGCTCAATAATTTTCATTGACCAAGCACTGTTATCTGCCAGGATAAAGAAACTATAAGCCTGGATGGTGGATACTTTACTTTAGTTGATGGTGTATACAATCCTGGGTTTATGATATTTTAAGAGTACAACAAGTGCCAATCACTAAGGCTTGAAAAGTACAATGTGCAGGGATTTTAATCGCTAAAAAAAATTTGAAATTGTTTCACACTATATATAATACAATTCTGCAGAACTTAAATTCCTGACTTTGGCAATACGATGGAGCAATTCTGATGAGTAAAGAAATAAGTAAAAGTGTAATGTAAAAAAAATAATGTTCATAATTATTATGGTAAAAACACATTTACACACTTTTTAATCAGCGATGGAAGTAAATTTCTAGATGTTTTGTGCTGATTTTGAATCCCCCCTTGTTTTTCTCTAGCACATCAGGTTTTCAGTATTTGCACTTTAAAATGTGTTTATGGATTTACTTAACAGAGCCAAACTTTAGTTCATGGTAGTTTTTTTTTCTTCAAAATATCCTGTAAATTCTTATTTCATTGCTTCATATTACTTGTGTAATTTAGTAATGTTTTGAAACAAAGAAATACACTTAAACGCAAGAGGTTTAATGATTTTTGTTGGTAAAGTCACGACCACTCAAAATCCTTCCAAGCACTCCACTCAAGTGCAGTTTAGCACTTTCTCCAAATCTGAATCGTTCAAAACTATTTGTGGGCCACCAAAGATGCATTAATTCAGTTTTACGTCACTTATTTTGAGCAAGAAATGTAACTTGATTTGAATTGCGCTTTACCGGCAGTTTACCAAACTTCTTGAAGCCTAATTTTATATGAAGTTGTGAAACTTTAACAACACATCCTTAAGCTCAACTATAGCGACAACCTTTGACATTTGTGTTTGTCTGCAGAAATCGAAAGACAGGAAAAGCAGCAGCGTTAGTGGAGTCTCTTTGCATTCCCATTATGAAACCAATGACCTTAAGGTCTGCCTACATTCTCGATTAGTATTTTCTATACTAAGTGGCACAGAGGAGGCTTTCAATACTTTCAAAGGATTTCTTTCAATGCACAAACTATGTTGCAGAAAGAGATGGCCTTATATTACCATTGTGGAGGAAAACAGCTTCAAGTCCAGAAAGAGGTGTCATTCACTTATTTTGTGCTACTCTCAATTTTGCAAATACATTTGTGGTATCATGACAGAAGCACAGTGGTTCATTTACTCTGAACACTGTTGACAAATCAATGTTGCACTTCCAGTAATGGCAACCCAGCGCCTCTTTCTGAATCAAGCTGTTTTGAAAGTGCAACGTCTCTCATAGGATCATTTAAGGGTTGTTGAGAAAAAGTTTTGAAATATCTCATAATCTGGTTGAACCGCGAGGAGCATCAGAAAACTCCTCATCGGCAAGAGTGGCAAATACATCTTCAGCAGGAAGTGGCGCAGGCATTTAAGAGGCTGGATTGGAGTAGGCAATCTTTGTTACAAGGAAAATGCTTTCAGACAAAAAAATAATAATTTTGGAAGTGGTCCTCAAGTTATTTGTTTGTTCAGCTTGTTTCACAAGCCACTTTAGCAAGAACCGTTTGCTAGCTCAACCTACACTCTCGTTAATATTCATGTCATCTGATAAAGCCTTTCATTCTTACTATCATAACAATAATCGGTGACACTTCCTGGAATGGAGAATAACCCGACTTCTGCAAATAATTCCTTTCCATTAGAACAGATAATGGCCATTTAAGGGGATTGAGGGTGGAGAGATTTGAGAGCGTGTGATCTACAGTAGATGACAGTGCAATAGTGCTTCCAGGCTACTGCAGCCATTTGATAAATATAACAGCAGCAGCGTACATTGGAGATCACAAAAATTGTTTTGTACAGTATTTTCCCATTTTCCCTTTTAGCAATGCTCTTACAGTTCATTTACTTCAGTTGTTTTATCTTTCTGGCTCCCTCTGTGGTGATATCTTCAAAGCAAGTCTCTTAAAAAGCTTCTACTTCAATTGCATGTTGGTAAACACGGCACGAGAGAGCGACAATTTTCAATTTTTATATGTAAAGGGGCATATTCATATAAAAGTACAACACGAATAATGTACATTGGAAAAATAAACAAACAAAAAAACAAACAAACAAACAACAAACAAACAGTGGCCTTAATGATTAAGAGTAGCCAAATAAATTTCATGGTTTAGCATTAGCTGTCACACAACCACTGTCATATCTAAAACATTTTATTTATATTTATAAATTATGATTATTAGTAGTAGTATTATTACTACCAATAAATAAACAATAATAATTTATTACTATAATAATAATAATAATAACTTATTTTGATTATTATTATGATTATTTTTATTAATACTACTACTACTACTACTACTATTACTACTACTACTACTACTACTAATAATAATAATAATAATATACACACCTACACACAATTTATGATTTATGTACGTATATTCCTTTTACCTGAGAGGCACACTTTTGGGACATGGAAGGAAAACAGAGTACTGAAAAGTGCAACCCAGACATGAGGGAAAACATCCAAACATCACCAGCAGAGATTTGAAAATAGATTTCCTGACTGTGAGGCAGACATCACTGTTCCATGGCACTATTATAGCACAAATAGATATATATAGACATAAATAAAAACAATTTCAAGACATTTGGCAAGATCAAGGCAACAATAAAGGGAATAGAAAGAGACCTAACAAAATAAAACAAGTCTATATTATCATCGTTGTTGATATTTCATAGTTTAACATTTTCACATAATGTTAAACTGAGCTTTCAAAAAGTGTTGCGGTAAATAAAGTTTATGAACTGCGAGAAGTTAAATTATTTACAGTTTATGAACTGTGATGAGATTTTTATTCACAGGTTAGGTTACTAACCATATGTAATTCATACTATTGCGTTTTTTTATAACTCACCACCTTTTTGGAAGCTCTTCATAATAGTCTTGTGGGCGAAGAAACAGCTCATCCTGAGCGGCTGTATGATTATAGAGCAATGAAATGTGTACAGTGTCAAGATACCAATATGAGTCAATTTTTATTTACAGTACATAAGCACAATAAGCTCAATTTCTATGCCCCTCGGGAGGTTTTATAAATCGGTACAAGTCAGAGTGCAAGATTTCTGTATTTCTGGATCTGAAATAAGATGGGGAGGAAATAGTGTGCAATATATGAGAGACAATCATGCTTCTTTTCTGCAACTACCAGCATGTATATTGCATTTAGATCCTGTCATGTCCATAAATCCTGCATTTGCATGTGAGTCTATCGCACAAGAGAGCATGCAAAGTTGGACATGACCTCAGCGACGCTTTCAAATTTTTCTTCAAACCACAAATGTTGGATTTACGGAAGGCAAGTGTCTACTTGCATCAGTTTTCGCATGCATTTTAGTCACGCTGAGAGCAAGTGCACATGTCTGGGGACGATGCGAATGAGTAAATGAAGCCGACAGCCGCAGCGGTCCTCACATGGCTATAATCACATTAAAGCGACTTCCCAGCCACTCTGACACCGGCTAAATATGTCCCAGTCAAACTCAATGCGAGGCAGCATGCACAATCACAGACGAAAGGGGATGTTTGCAATGACCACTTAGAATGCATAACATGCCATCTAAGAAGCTAGCAAAGCTAATCAAAGAAGCCTGGAGAAATACAAAAAATAAATTTATCTTGGTAAATCAGAAAAAAGTTAAATTGCTGTTCTAATTAGTGCTTCATTCAGATAACCTCGAGACTTGACCATTTTTGTCATTTTGACTATGTTGAATGAATATTGGTCAAATTATTGTTCCTTAAATTCCTTAATCACAAAAAAACCCCTCAACAAAAATTGGCACATTAGTTTCTAGAATTTTTTTTTTTTTTTTTATCCAATTGACAACAATATATTCGCATTTGAGCAGCTTTTTATGTAAGGGTATTAATATCATTGTAGGATAACAGCGCTATGTGTAAGTACCGTAATTTTCGGACTATAAGTCGCACCGGAGTATAAGTCGCACCAGCCATAAAATGCCCAAAAAAGTGAAAAAAAACATATATATGTATACAAGTCGCTCCTGAGTATAAGTCGCCCCCCCACCCAAACTATGAAAAAAACCGCGACTTATAGTCCGAAAATTACGGTAGGTGGCTATTTAAAAATGATTTGATTTGTAAGTTTTCTGGCTGTTGCATCTGTTAAGACTGATATCAAACCCAAACACATGCTGGCTTTCGATCCACAAAAAGGGATTAAGCGGAAAACCGGTGTTTACTTTCTCGTTTTTCTGTCCAAGGTGTCGTGCCGCTCTGCA